>NC_133334.1:222947587-223247587 GCF_042186555.1 Aquarana catesbeiana | reverse complement strand
CACGGAACGTCTCACACTCCGCTTGAGTGCTTCCGTCATATACCACTTCCTCCCAGTCTGTATACAGATATCAGATATTCCAACCTCTCTGAGCACAAAACAAGGCGACACTTGCTTGTTGCTACCATGAACTGTTTATTATGAATCAAAGTTACAAGACTTTATATGCCGTTGGAACCTCCTCTAACAATACAACTGTAACCTAATTAACATAATTAACATGAGCTAATTAACTAAAAAATTTACCCAGACCAGATGACAGACTTGTGGGTACCGAGCTTCACACAGTAGTATAAACACAATAGCTGCAGCTCCAATAGGAGTCGTCCCGTCTCCTACATTGTATAGAGGACAATGTGATCAGCTCATTCAATTAACATAAACACAGGTAGTTGGAGTTGATGACACCAGCATCTCCTCACAGGATGTGTCCCAACAGAATGAATCTGTCTTATCAGCAGGGGGCTGCTGGAGGAATCCCCCCTCCCTCTTCAGGGACACAAATCTACAGTAAGGAGTCCCCAACAGAATCAAACAACATACAATATATACATATATACACGACAGAGTCCGATTAGTACAGTTCAGACTGGATTTCTAATTCACTTCACAAAGAGTATTTTGTTCCATTGAAAATCCAGGGCCCATAATCAAAAGGCAACAGGCTTGCATTCAGTCCTCTCCAACTGCCTCTGTCCCGGCTAGGTCTGTCACATTCCCCAAAGGACATATTTGAAGCCTTAAATCTCCTTCTGGATCCAGACGTTTCAGGCTCCGGGCTTTCCTCCTCCTCCTCCTCGTTGCTATAATTAGCACGCACCTGCTGTGTCTCCGCCATGTGCTCTTCCCCCACTGCGCCGAACGAAAAGGGGAGGGGAATAGACTAGAAAGAACATCAGGGGTGGGCGGAGTTACACGCATGTGCAGTGTGTATAAAGCGTAATACGCGTGCGTATTACGTACGATCTGTGAGCGGAGGAAGGAGCATCGAAAGCGCCGATCATGATAACGAAGGTAAGATCTAAACTTGGGCCTATACTGCTTCGAAATTGAAGCCTATATTGTAACAAGATTAGGAAAGTTTGGCCTGACCTTAGGGTTTGTCTTTTGTTGTGTCTTGCAGAGAAAATGGATGGCTTCAACGACCACAATTTCCTCCCCCTGTTCATAGACAAATACAGGGAGCTGCCCTGTCTGTGGCAGGTGAGACACCCCCATTACAATAATAAACAAAAGAGGCAGGCAGCGCTGGAGAAACTGCTGGAGTTGGTGAAGCCGGTGGTCCCCACAGCAACCATCCCCTATTTAAAAACCAAAATTGGTGGCCTGAGGAGCACTTATCTTAGGGAGCGCAAGAAGGTCACAGATTCCCAGAGGTCCGGAGCTGCAGCAGATGACATTTATGTCCCCAGGCTGTGGTACTATGAGACTGCGATTTCTGTCAGACCACACTGAAGTCAGGGAATCCCTCTGTACTCTTCCTTCCACTCTTCCTTCCACCCCAGCTGAGGCTTCCGATGTCCAACCTGGGCCTTCCAGCCAGGAAGAAGTGGAGGAGCCCAGCTGGAGCCAGGTATAGCATTCTTCTCCAGATTTCTGGT
Source organism: Aquarana catesbeiana (assembly GCF_042186555.1). Classification (NCBI taxonomy): domain Eukaryota; kingdom Metazoa; phylum Chordata; class Amphibia; order Anura; family Ranidae; genus Aquarana; species Aquarana catesbeiana. The sequence continues at coordinate 223,245,986 of NC_133334.1, read as the reverse complement.
CAATAAAGAAATGATGTTTACTAGATGTTATTATTGATCACTAATTGCTGATTGAAAAAAGTGTTTTACATATCAATAGACAGTAGTGGGCACCCAAAATTGGGACAAGAATGAAAAATGCTGGGCTTAGAATGATAGTCTGTTATATTTGTTAACATTCAATTTGCAACAGTCAGGAGGTGAAAATTGTGTGTGATTGATGAATAAAAAACTAAAAATATGTCCCTTTTTCATACACAGGAAGACCTCAGCCAGGAGGAGGTTGTGGAATGTGGCAGTCAGGAGGAGGCGGGGTTTAGTGGCAGCCAGGAGGAGGCGGGGCTAAGTGTCAGCCAAGAGAAGCCTGGGACCAGTCGCAGCCTGACTGAATCGCAGGTTCCTCCCCTCCGCCTTCCATATAAAAGAGCGAGGAAGACGACTCCCATGCAGGATTCAGCGCTCATGCTCATTCAGGAGGCTTCTGCGTCCCTTCGAGCCTTACCCACTCCTGAAGAGGCCTTTGCCTGCATGGCTGCCACCAAACTGCAGGGCATGCAGGAGGGTCAACGCAAGCTGTGTGAGGACCTGCTTTATAAAGTCCTAAGTAAGGGGGTGAGTGGGGAACTAACACCCAAGACCGACGTGATTGAGTTGGACCATCCTCCTCCTCCTCCTGCTGCCACAACTCCACCACCAGAGCCACCGCGTGGAAGGAAGTGTGGAAGGAAGACAAGAGAGTGATGGCCCTGGGTTCAGTCTGGTCTGACAAAAGCTGCAGTCTCTCGTATGACCACAGCCTGGGGACACAGATGTCATCTGCTGCTTTCCGTATCTCTGGGACTTCTGAACCAGACTGCACTCGCTTAGATAAGGACTCCTCAGGCCACCAATTTTGCTTGAAAATAGTTGATGTCTGCCCTGGGGGTCCAAGGCTTCACCCATTTCTGCAGTTTCTCCAGCGTTGCCTCCCTCTTTGTTTAGTTCTTTGTGAGTCCTTAATAAAAGTTATTTTTTGGGGAAATTATACTCTCCTGTGTGTTTTCATCCAAAAAGGACAGTTTGTTGTTGATGATTCAGGTACATTTCTAACATAAAATGTGAAATTAACAAGGGACAACAACACCAAACAATCTCCTACAGATTAAATAGAACAACATATCAATGGTGTTGTGGTAACTTGACACAAAAAACACACACAAAAATTTTCTGGAGTACAAATAAAAATCCCAAAAACAAAAAATACGCCTTGAAAAAAATACAAAACAAACATAAATTATTCGGCCTTAAAAACAAAAACAAAAAAACACCAAAATAATGATGTCAGATGTGACAAATCAAAATATGTTGAGGGAATCCCGATAAATAGTAAAGAAATAAGTTTGTGAGAAGTGTGTGTGAATATGAGCAGCAAAACTACTTAATTCTTGTCACATTATAAAGAAGAAGAGAGTGCGCTGTATTAAACCATTTTTAACATTGCAGCGTGACGAAAGTGCTGTATCCATTGTGAACGCTAAGTTTACCAGACCGAGCTGTTCTGTGTCGGAATTTCTTCTGAGCATGCGTGGCACTTTGTGCGTTGGAATAGGCCACACACGGTCGGAATTGACGCAATCGGATTTTGTTGTCGGAAAATTTTATCTCCTGCTCTCCAACTTTGTGTGTCGGAAAATCCGATGGAAAATGTCCGATGGAGCCCATACACGGTCGGAATTTCCGACAACACGCTCCGATCGGACATTTTCCATCGGAAAATCCGACCATGTGTACGGGGCATAAGTTTTCTTTCTTTTTTTTTTCTTTTTCTTAATACTGTATGACGTATCCTTCGTCATGGTCACAATCTTATACCCCTGAAGAAGAGTAATATCATTCCTAAACTCGAAACGTTTTTTTTCCTGTTTGTATAATCACATACAACAGAGCCTAGATTGTACCCTATGTATTGCATGTTTACTCTTTGATCAGATTTTGTGCATCCTGTATACCCATTTGTCTATTTGTTTTGGCCAAACCAGCACCATCACCCAATATTTTTCCAGGACCTTCAGGCAACACAAACAAAACATCCGTTTTTCGAATCTGAGCAGTCGCTTTCAAGTAGACTTTGACTGCTCTTACTACATCAAGAGAATGTAGCGACTTTCCTTCAGTAGAACAGGGTTCTGGAAAAAATGAAGGTAGAACAATATCCTGGTTTAGAAGAAAACCTGACACTACGTCCGGCAGAAAGCTAGGATGAAGACGCAATACCACTTTATCCATGTGAATAATTGAATATTACAAGAAAGAACAGCCACCTCTAATACCCTTCTTGCCAAATATATGGGAATATGTTGTATCGGCTCAAAAGGCCGTTTCTGTAATGCCAACAGAACTAAATTCAAGTCCCAAGGGTTCAGGGGTGACCTAACCAGGGGATTAAGCCACGTTACCCCCTGTATAAAGCTATGGACCAAAGAATGCGAAGCCGAGACCTGTCCTTTGATAGTACTCAAGGCCAGCTTAATCTCTAACCCCATTTGTAGAAAGGCAAGGATTCTACCTATGACATATTTTCTGGGATGCCAACCCCTGGATTCCCACCAGGAAACATATGCCTTCCAGACTCTATAATATATGACTCTGGAGGCCGGTTTCTTTGCTCTAATCAAGGTAGATACAACTGATCCTGACAGTCCATGCCTCTTCAGAATGTGGGTCTCAATAGCCAAACCTTTAAATTTTAGCGTTTGTAAGGTAGGATGTAATACTGGACCTTGCCAGAGTAGGTCCGGACGTGGTGGTAGGGTCCATAGGTCCTCTAACGCCATCTTTATGATCTCTGCATACCAAGATCTTCTGGGCCACGCTGAGGCCACAAGAATCAATGATTTCCCTTCATGCTTGATTCTGCGAAGAAGTCATGGAAGCAGCAGAATAGGAGGGAATGCATAAATCAGTGAAAACTGATCCCACGGGGCCACCAAGGCATCTGTTCCGCATGCTAGCGGATCCTTGTTCTTGACACAAAGTTGTCGATCTTTTTGTTGAACCTGGACGCAAACAGGTCTACGTTCGGGATCCCCCATCTCCGGTATATTGCCAGGAAGATTTCAGGGTGAAGGGACCATTCTCCCGGGAACAACTGCTGGCGACTCAAGTAGACTGCCTGCCAATTTTCTATTCCTGGAATGAAGACTGCTGATAGGCAAGGTGCATGGTTTTCTGCCCAAGTTAGGATATGATTCACCCCTCTCTGGGCCGCATGACTGCTTGTGCCCCCCTGGTGATTGATATAGGCCACTGCCGTGGCATTGTCGGATTGGATCCTGACATGACAATTCTGCAACCTGAATGTCCAGGCCCTCAGGGCCACGCGCGCTGCCCGAATCTCTAGAATGTTGATGGGCAAGGTCCTTTCGGTTCTGGACCATTTCCCTTGGACAGTCGCCTCTTCCAGGACTGCTCCCTAACCCCAAAGGCTGGCATTTGTTGTTACCACCTTCCAGGTAACTGGTAAGAAGGATTTTCCTTTCTGCAGAGTTTTGGTTATCCACCACCAACTGAGGCTCCAGCGCACCTTTGGAGACAGACGCATTGGGAAATCTAGAGCTTGGACCTTCTTGTTCCAAGCTGATAAGATACTGTTTTGCAGCAGTCTCGAATGAAACTGAGCGTAAGGAACGGCTTTGAATGAAGCCACCATCTTTCCCAATAACCTCATGCAAAGCCGAATAGAAGGATTCTTCTTTCCTCTGACCACCTGAATCAGCTCCTTTATGGCACTTATCTTTGCAAGGGGCAAGAATACCCTTTTCTGGGCTGTATCTATGATCAGACCCAAGTACTCTAATCTCCTTGATGGTTTTAAGGAAGATTTCTCTAGGTTGAGAATCCAACCTAGGTATTCCAGGTAGTTGACTGTGGTGACCATACTTTGGGCTAAGCGGGCTACCGACCGGTCTATCAAGAACAGGTCGTCTAGGTATGCTCAAATTGTTATACCTTGAGCCCTTAATCTGGCCAGAGGAGGGACCAAAACCTTTGTAAACACCCGGGGTGCAGTAGCTAGACCGAAAGGTAAGGCTACAAATTGAAAATGGAGCTTTTCTACCTCGAAACGTAGATATTTCTGGTGAGCGGGGAAAAAAGGCACATGCTGGTATGCATCCTTGATGTCGATTGATGCCAGAAGTTCTCCTTCTTGCAGGATGGAGAAAACTGCTCGGATTGATTCCATGCAGAAAAAGCGGATTTTCAGAAATCGATTTAGATCTTTAAGATCTAGAATGGGTTTTGACCTCTCCATTTGGTTTTGGCACAGTGAAAAGGTTTAAATAAAACCGCAATCCCAGTTCTTTCATGGGGACCACCAGGATCATTTTTTAAGAAAAAAAGCCGATCTAATGCTTGACAGAGAGATTACTTTTTCTCTGGATCTTTGGGACATCTGACCTGAGAAAAAACGAGGAGACAGGAACTCTCGGAACTCCAGTGTAACCTAGAGTTACTATGGATATCATCCATCTGTCTCGAAACTCTTCCTGTCAGACCCTTGAGAACTGCAGAAGTCTTCTCCCCACTCGAGCGAGCGGGGGCACCCCTTCACAAAGAGGCTTTAGCATTCTGTTTGTAGGATTCCTTCCCTAGGACTTGTTCTGTCCTTGGGATTGACCCTGAGGTCTACTTTTTGAACCCGACGATGAAGGCCGTCGGGACTGCCTGGAGGCTGATGCCCCTGGCCCTAGAAAAGGAGCCCGTTTAAATGAGGGACGTTTACTCCTTTTCTCAACTGGCAAAAGGGGACTTTTTTGAATGTATTTGACCAAATCATCCTCAAAAAGCCGTTCACCACGGAAAGGAAAAAACAGCCGGGAGTTTTTTGCATGGCGCTTTGGCTGACCAATTTTTCAACCATAAGATTCTATACATATGCACCAGCCCATGAGGCCTGAAGAATATAATCTCTCATATCGTCAATTGCAAATATAAAGCCCCTGGCAGCTTGGCTAAATCCTAGGCCTGCTGATCAGGGATAACTTTGAACACCTGTCTCAACTGGTCCTTTAAGGATTGACATAACCCAATTGCCGCCACTGCAGGTTGAGCCACTGAACCTGCCAAAGAAAATGCATGTAACAGGAATTCCAATCAGTTGGATCCCTAAGCACTTGAGTGTTGTCTACCGGACAAGTCAAACTTTTATTCACAGAGGGTATGATTGCTGGTTTGCTGAATTGCTGGTATACCCCATCTTTTAGTGAATTTTTTCCTCCTATGGGATAAAGTACTGAACTTTTTAGAAGAAAAAAACATGCTTATCTGGGTGATCCCACTCAGGATACACAAGCTGTTCCAGTAATGAATGGACAGGAAAGGCGCGCAAAGCTTGAGGAGGCTTTTAGCGAACCCAAAGAAGAAGTAAGCTTTTCAGATGATTCAGTTAAGGGTAGTTTCTGTAAGAGATTGCACTAGCAATTTCTCACATTGTGAAGCTGAAGAGGGATCTTCCCCAACTGACCCCTCGGAAGAGGAGTCATCAGCCTCTTCATGGTCCCCTGAGGTGAATTCATCCTCTCATGCCCACCGTTCCTCTGTCGGAGGGACCTAGGCGGTAGAAGGGGACCTATTGCATCTCCCATTCTTGGAGGATGTGATTAAAGCAGCTAACCTTTCCTTCAAAACCACCAAGACTGAGGAAAAAACTTCTTCAGTAAAATAAAGACAGGGGCCGAAGTGTTGGAAACAATTGCAACACCTGCCGGACCCAATGGCTCACCCTGACCAGCCACCCCAGGTTTTTCAGGGGAGGATGGTATTGCAGAGGCGAGATTAGGGTCTCCAGAGCCTGAAGATGACACCCTTGGGCCCCTTTTTTGGGGTGCTTACCCCTCCCCTTCTGCCAGGCATAGTCCTAAGTACAAATGCAGAGGTACTGCCAGGAAAAAAACGCACCCACTGCTGCGTAATAGTCCAGCACTGCCGCTGCTATTAATGCTTCAGCCTGGTACCTTGGTCACCACACTTACATCTGCTCTCACATCCCTCCGGCAGCCAAAATGAAGCCTGGCAATGGAGACCTGCTCTGAGGACGTTGAAGCACGCCATCGCCGTGCTAAGCCACTCCCCTGTCTTCCCGCCCCCCCTTTTCAAAAAAGGCTGTTTCCGACGTGGGCCTCCAATCTGACCGGATCAGCGTGGGGGTGGTGGAGAGGATGAAGAGCAGGAGAGCCGTCGCTGTTTCAAAGCAGCAGAAGGTGTGGAGTGGCATACTGCCGACCATCCTGGACTCCCTCTGGAGAGGGAGTGAAAATCCTGCACAGGTGGGGAAAGTTTTGCAAAAAATCCCCCCTCCAACATCTTACCGGAGGCTTAGGACTGCTTAGCTGAAGGAAGGCTGCAGCTTCTGCTGACACAAAGTGAGATATGGAAAGCATGGAACAGGTATGTGCTCTTTACAGCCCCTGGTGGTGACATTTAGGCATGACAACATTTACTATATGGAGAAAATCCATAAGAAAATGTAAAATTCCTTAGGAATCTCCACTTACCTTATCCCGCTGCAGGGATTCTGTGGTAAAACCAAACAGACCCAATCTTCACCCATCACAGCAGGCTCCATTAAAAAATCTTCAAGGACCGGGGCCCCTTTTTATCGGGGTTTCCACTCCCTTGGACCCATATAGCACCCCGCCAGAAAGCTTTATGGCTGAAAAAACCAAAGCACTGGATCCCGGGGTCCAGCTCTCAAAAAGAGAAGCGTTACGGGCTAAACCTTGTTTCTTCCACCACGAAGCCCGGGTACCATTCAATTTGGCCAGAAAGACACATTGAAGGGATCCAGCTGCATAGCTTGCCCCAGCAAGGATTACTCCAGTGGAGCCTAGCATAGCACATCTTTACTCGTGACCAACACCTAAGACACTGGTACTCCCAGTAGTGGGAGGGGTTATATAGGAGTGAACTTCCTGTCTTAGAGTGTGCCAGTGTCCTTCACCTAAAGGTGGCCTATATGACCCACATAGTAACTACTATGGCTCTGTGTCCCATGATGTACAATAAAGAAGGGGATGATGTGTTCAGGGTAATGTGCAGTGTTAGTTTTCCACCACACATAGCGTTTAGGTTTTAGGCCAAAAAATTCAAATTTGGTCTCATCTGGGCAGAGCACCTTCTTCCATGTTTGCTGTGTCCCCCACATGGCTTCTCGCAAACTGCAAACAGGACTTCTTTTGACTTTCTTTCAACAATGGCTTTCTTCTTGCCACTCTTCCATAAAGGCCATATTTGTGCACAACTAATAGTTGTCCTGTGGATAGATTCTCCCGCCTGAGCTGTGGATCTGTGCAGCTCCTTCAGAATTACCATGGGCCTCTTGGCTGCTTATCTGATTAATGCAAAGGCATGGCCTGTCAGTTTAGGCTGACAACCATGTCTTGGTAGGTTTACAGTTGTGCCATTTTTAGATGATGGATTGAACAGTGCTCCATGAGATGTTCAAAGCTTAGGATATTTTTTTTATAACCTAACCCTGCTTTAAACTTCTCCACAACTTTATCCCTGACCTGTTGGGTGTGTTCCTTGGCCTTCATAATGCTGTTTGTTCACTAAGGTTCTCTAACAAACCTCTGAGGGCTTTGCAGAACAGCTGTATTTATACTGAGATTAAATTACACACTGTTGGACTATTTGCTAATTAGGTGACTTCTGAAGGCAGTTAGTGCCACTAGATTTTAGTTAGGGGTATCAGAGTAAAGGGGACTGAATACAAATGCACACCACACTTTTCAGAGGTTTTTTAATTTTTTTACAAATATCATTTTCCTTCCACTTCACAAATATGTGCCACTTTGTGTTGGTCTATCACAAAAAATCCCAATAAAATACATTTAAGTTTTTGGTTGTAACATGACAAAATGTGGAGGGTATAAATACTTTTTCAAAGCACTGTAAATGATTGCAACACATGGTAATAGGGAGTAATTACTAGGCATAGTGTAGTGCGTTGGTGCCAGGAATTGCCTGAATGATAATTATAACGAGTACTTTTACCAATCAAATTTCTTTTTAAAAACACACATCAAACGATATGAATACAGACTAAATATGGAATATTTCTTCACTAGACATGTATTCACAATAAATTGTTAGATTATGGGTGACATAAATAAAATCTTACATAAAATACAAATTTATTTGCAACACTAATGGGTTTTGCTAAGCTATGTGAATGAAACAAAAGGATTAATTTCTCCCGTGGACACAAAAACCATATATATATATATTTATGTAAAATTAACTATCAGACAAAAAGTCTGTGATTTATGCAGCCAACAGTTACTCCTCTGCAGCAAGAGTTAAACTATGTAAAAAAAAAAAATGGTACGCTACTATGGCGCCAAACAAAAGATGATAGAATTTAGAAATACAGAAATACAGTTAAAGGAACATTTACAATGGTTGTTATATCGGGGGGAATAATAATCTAAATACCATGAACAATCAATAGTCGGTATTCAAATAATGAATCAGGAAAGATCAATGTAACATATTTACCCTTCCAAAATGGCTGCGGGGTTACAATGGTTGTTACCAGAGTCCCCAAGATGGCTGCATTTCCCAAAATGGTATCTTATCAAGCTGGAGCTGTGTTTTGGCATCAGTGTCAAATGATGAGGAGTGAAGAGAAGTGTATGAGAGTGATGAAGTCTTCCGAGGGTGTGGTGAAGTTCCTGAAGTGTAGTGTGCCTATGAAGTGTCTCAAGTATCCCAATGGCTTCCTTTCCTGGTCCTATATACCATTCTGGACAATAAGCTCATAAAAATTATAATAAGCCTAGCCCAGAAGGTGGAACTTCTTATCATTGGTTCATGTGTCTAACTAGTAATTCCGTTATTTGATTAGGCATTGCCTCTCTTAACCACCAAGTGTCAGTATAAGACCAGGGATATATTTGTTCTAAATAACTTGTTGTAGGACTGTGCACTCTCTCATAATTCAAGTGTGGCCATGTGATATTTCTAATATATATATATATATATATATATATATATATATATATATATATATATATATATATGTAATGTTAGGAGATCTGGTAACACCGTCAGATGAGTATACATTTCTAATGCATCAATATTTTAAACACAATTATATTAACCACTTCAGCCCCGGACCATTATGCTGCCTAAGGACCAGAGGACTTTTTCCAATTTGGCACTGCGTCGCTTTAACTGCTAATTGCGCGGTCATGCAATGCTGTACCCAAACGAAATTTGCATCCTTTTCTTCCCACAAATAGAGCTTTCTTTTGATGGTATTTGATCACCTCCGCCGTTTTTATTTTTTGTGCTATAAACGGAAAAAGACCGAAAATTTTGAAAAAAAATGATATTTTCTACTGTTTGTTATAAAAAAAAATCCAATAAACTCAATTTTAGTCATACATTTAGGCCAAAATGTATTCGGCCACATGTCTTTGGTAAAAAAACATCAATAAGCGTATATTTATTGGTTTGCGCAAAAGTTATAGCGTCTACAAACTAGGGTACATTTTCTGGAATTTACACAGCTTTTAGTTATGACTGCCTATGTCATTTCTTGAGGTGCTAAAATGGCAGGGCAGTACAAAACCCCACCAAATGACCCCATTTTGGAAAGTAGACACCCCAAAGAAATTGCTGAGAGGCATATTGAACCCATTGAATATTAATTTTTTTTGTCCCAAGTGATTGAATAATGACAAAAAAACAAAAACAAAAACTTGTCACTAAATGATATATTGCTCACACAGGCCATGGGCCTATGTGGAATTGCACCCCAAAATACATTCAGCTGCTTCTCCTGAGTACGGGGATACCACATGTGTGGGACTTTTTGGGAGCCTAGCCGCGTACTGGGCCCCGAAAACCAATCACCGCCTTCAGGATTTCTAAGGGCGTAAATTTTTGATTTCACTCCTCACTACCTATCACAGTTTTGAAGGCCATAAAATGCCCAGATGGCACAAAACCCCCCCAAATGACCCCATTTTGGAAAGTAGACACCCCAAGCTATTTGCTGAGAGGCATGTTGAGTCCATGGAATATTTTATATTTTGACACAAGTTGCGGGAAAGTGACAAATTGTTTTTTTTTTGTTTTGCACAAAGTTGTCACTAAATGATATATTGCTCACACAGGCCATGGGCATATGTGGAATTGCACCCCAAAATACATTTATCTGCCTCTCCTGAGTATGGGGATACCACATGTGTGGGACTTTTTGGGAGCCTAGCTGCGTACGGGGCCCCGAAATCCAATCACCGCCTTCAGGATTTCTAAGGGTGTAAATTTTTGATTTCACTCTTCACTGCCTATCACAGTTTCGGAGTCCATGGAATGCCCAGGTGGCACAAAACCCCCCCAAATGACCCCATTTTGGAAAGTAGACACCCCAAGCTATTGGCTGAGAGGCATGGTGAGTATTTTGCAGCTCTCATTTGTTTTTGAAAATGAAGAAAGGCAAGAAAAAACATTTTTTTTTCTTTTTTCAATTTTCAAAACTTTGTGACAAAAAGTGAGGTCTGCAAAATACTCACTATACCTCTCAGCAAATAGTTTGGGGTGTCTACTTTCCAAAATGGGGTCATTTGGGGGGGGTTTTGTGCCACCTGGGCATTCCATGGCCTCCGAAACTGTGATAGGCAGTGAAGAGTAAAATCAAAAATGTACGCCCTTAGAAAGCCTAAAGGCGGTGCTTGGTTTTCGGGGTCCCGTACGCGGCTAGGCTCCCAAAAAGTCTCACACATGTGGTATCCCCGTACTCAGAAGAAGCAACAGAATGTATTTTGGGGTGTAATTTCACTTATTCCCATGGCATGTTTGAGCAATATATAATTTAGTGACAACTTTGTGCAAAAAAAAAAAAATAAATTTGTCTCTTTCCCGCAACTTGTGTCACAATATAAAATATTCCATGGACTTGACATGACTCTCAGCAAATAGCTTGGGGTGTCTACTTTCCAAAATGGGGTCATTTGGGGGGGTTTTGAACTGTCCTGGCATTTTATGCACAACATTTAGAAGCTTATGTCACACATCACCCACTCTTCTAACCACTTGAAGACAAAGCCCTTTCTGACACTTTTTGTTTACATGAAAAAATTATTTTTTTTTGCAAGAAAATTACTTTGAACCCCCAAACATTATATATTTTTTTAAAGCAAATGCCCTACAGATTAAAATGGTGGGTGTTTCATTTTTTTTTTTCACACAGTATTTGCGCAGCGATTTTTCAAACGCATTTTTTGGGGAAAAAACACACTTTTTAAAATTTTAATGCACTAAAACACACTATATTGCCCAAATGTTTGATGAAATAAAAAAGATGATCTTAGGCCGAGTACTAGGGTGACCTCATTTCCAAACTGCCATTCAGGGACACCCCGCCCCCCGCGACCCCCCCCCCCGGAAGAATGGAGGGGGAGAGCAGGACAGAGGGGGACAACATCAGGACAGAGGGGGACAGCAGCAGGACGGAGGGGGACACGGAGGGAGAACGGAGGGGGACACCAGAATGGAGAGGGACAGCAGCAGAACAGAGGGGGACACGGAGGAAGAATGGGGGGCTACAGCAGCATAACGGAGGGGGACAGCAGCAGAACGAAGGTGGACATGGGGGAAGAACGGAGGGGGATAGCAGCAGAACGGAGGGGGACAGCAGCAGAATGGAGGGGAGTGGGGGACAGCAGCAGAACTGAGGGGGAGTGTGGGGGACAGCAGCAGAATGGAGGGGGGGACAGCAGAAGAATGAAGGGGAGTGTGGGGGACAGCAGCAGAATGGAGGGGGGTGGGGGGGACAGCAGCAGAATGGAGGGGGGTGGGGGGGACAGCAGCAGAATGGAGGGGGGTGGGGGGGACAGCAGCAGAATGGAGGGGGGGACAGCAGCAGAATGGAGGGGGAGTGTGGGGGACAGCAGCAGAACGGAGGGGGAGTGTGGGGGACAGCAGCAGGATGGAGGGGGAGTGTGGGGGACAGCAGCAGAACGGAGGGGGAGTGTGGGGGACAGCAGCAGAATGGAGAGGGAGTGTGGGGGACAGCAGCAGAATGGAGGGGAGTGTGGGGGACAGCAGCAGAATGGAGGGGGGTGGGGGGGACAGCAGCAGAATTGAGGGGGGTGGGGGGGACAGCAGCAGAACGGAGGGGGAGTGTGGGGGACAGCAGCAGAATGGAGAGGAGTGTGGGGGACAGCAGCAGAATGGAGGGGGAGTGTGGGGGACAGCAGCAGAATGGAGGGGAGTGTGGGGGACAGCAGCAGATCTGAGGGGGGTGGGGGGGACAGCAGCAGAATGGAGGGGGGTGGGGGGACAGCAGCAGAATGGAGGGGGGTGGGGGGACAGCAGCAGAACGGAGGGGGGTGGGGGGGACAGCAGCAGAACGGAGGGGGAGTGTGGGGGACAGCAGCAGGACGGAGGGGGACACGGAGGGAGAACGGAGGGGGACACCAGAATGGAGAGGGACAGCAGCAGAACAGAGGGGGGTGGGGGGGACAGCAGCAGAATGGAGGGGGGTGGGGGGGACAGCAGCAGAACGGAGGGGGAGTGTGGGGGACAGCAGCAGAACGGAGGGGGAGTGTGGGGGACAGCAGCAGAACGGAGGGGGAGTGTGGGGGACAGCAGCAGAACGGAGGGGGAGTGTGGGGGACAGCAGCAGAATGGAGGGGGAGTGTGGGGGACAGCAGCAGAACGGAGGGGGAGTGTGGGGGACAGCAGCAGAATGGAGGGGGGTGGGGGGTACAGCAGCAGAATGGAGGGGGGTGGGGGGGACAGCAGCAGAACGGAGGGGGAGTGTGGGGGACAGCAGCAGAACGGAGGGGGAGTGTGGGGGACAGCAGCAGAATGGAGGGGGGTGGGGGGGACAGCAGCAGAATGGAGGGGGGTGGGGGGTACAGCAGCAGAATGGAGGGGGGTGGGGGGGACAGCAGCAGAACGGAGGGGGGTGGGGGGGACAGCAGCAGAACGGAGGGGGAGTGTGGGGGACAGCAGCAGGACGGAGGGGGACACGGAGGGAGAACGGAGGGGGACACCAGAATGGAGAGGGACAGCAGCAGAACAGAGGGGGGTGGGGGGGACAGCAGCAGAATGGAAGGGGGTGGGGGGGACAGCAGCAGAACGGAGGGGGAGTGTGGGGGACAGCAGCAGAACGGAGGGGGAGTGTGGGGGACAGCAGCAGAACGGAGGGGGAGTGTGGGGGACAGCAGCAGAACGGAGGGGGAGTGTGGGGGACAGCAGCATTGGGGTCTATTAGACCCTAGATCTCTCCTCTGCCCTCCGCCAAGATCGGTGTGATAAAATGCTTTCCCAATTTCCCACTGGCGCTGTTTACATCCGGCGAAATCTAAGTCATGAAATGCTGGTAGCTTCCGGTTTCTTAGGCCATAGAGATGTTTGGAGCCACTCTGGTCTCTGATCAGCTCTATGGTCAGCTGGCTGAATCGCCGGCTGCATTCTCAGGTTCCCTGTTGAGACAGGAGAGTCAGAGAAAAACACGGAAGACGGTGGGGGGTGGGGGGGCATTCCCTCCCACTGCTTGTAAAAGCAGTCTAGAGGCTAATTAGCCACTAGGATTGATTTTACATGAAAGCCGACCGCTGGCTGAAAAGAATGATACCAAGATGATACCTAAACCTGCAGGCATCATTCTGGTATAACCACTCAAAGTCGTGAATGGCGTACCTGAAGACAAAAAAATGGTTAAAAATAAAACACAGTAAACGGTAAAGTATAAAAAATTGCATACCTGAAAAGCAAACATGATAAAACATAATAACAATAAAACATTGCAGAATAGAATACAGTAAAAAAGAGCAGAACAATAGAGAGAGAATAGAGAGAGAGAGAACAATAAAACGACAACTATTTTTTTTTATTCCATATATTTTTTTTTTTACACTTTTTTTTTTGTAACTAACTTTTATAACTGTAAACGGTTCCAGGTTCGGGTCTCTCAAAATGCGATGGCATCTTGGGAGACCCTGTGAAAGTGTGCCTAGTCTGTGCAATGCTGTACCCTAGGCTAATACTCAACTAGTGTATGGTAGCGTTCAAAACATTCAACAATGCAAAAACCAGGATTGTCAGGACAGGAGGGACAATAATAGCGGGTGTCACGCCTATATCCGTGCTTGCTGCAGACACAACATCTTTTTTGGGGGGGTTCGTTGGGTAGGGGTACTCGGGAGGACATAAAGAAAATGCCTCTGCATTTGGTTGGGGATGTGAAAGGGGGAATTACGGGTGCTGCAGAAGTGGTGGGTTCCCAATTAGGATTGGCGAATGCAGCAAGAAGGGCATGATGGGCACGACGGGCCTGTTTGTCTTCTTCTTGGTGGCAGCGGGACACTACTTGTGCTTGCCACCTCACCAGCTTGAACTGCACTTATGGGACTCGCCACGTCCCCAAGTGTTACTGCAGTGCTGGTTTGACTACGACCGGGGTGTACTAGGCCGCTGGTGCTTGCCAGTTCACCAAAACGCTACCAAAAAAACTGTTAGCGATCGCAGGGATCAGGCCTGATTCTGCGAACGCTGCAGTTATGCGTTTAGTGTTTTGTAAGTGACAGTGATCGATTGATACTGCACCTGGGTGGGCTGGGCTGGGCCAGGCGGAGGGGCAAAACGCAGGTGCTAGCAGGTATCTGGGCTGATCCCGCTAACACTGCGTTTTTGGGAACCCTAAACAGCTGGGGACGCTAGTATAGATCTAATCGGATCAGATATTGATCCGTTCAGATACTATACCACTAAGGGAGGCGTATGCTGCGTGCGTGGGTGTTAGCGGTACTGGCGCTAACCTGACGCTGCCTGGGGCTGGTGCTTGCCAGTTCACCAAAAGCTACCAAAAAAACTGTTAGCGATCGCAGGGATCAGGCCTGACTCTGCGAACGCTGCAGTTATGCGTTTAGTGTTTTGTAAGTGACAGTGATCGATCAATACTGCACTTGGGTAGGCTGGGCCGGGCGGAGGGCCAAAACGCAGGTGCTAGCAGGTATCTGGGCTGATCCCGCTAACGCTGCGTTTTTGGGAACCCTAAACTGCTGGGAACGCTAGTATAGATCTGATCGGATCAGATATTGGTCCGTTCAGATACTATACCACTAAGGGAGGCGTATGCTGCGTGCGTGGGTGTTAGCGGTACTGGCGCTAATCTGACGCTGCCTGGGGCGACGCATATCACCGCCGGGCGATCAGGGGGCTAAACCTTTATTCGGTAATAAACGGCGGGTGCCCTGACACTATAAAAAATAAACAAACTAACCAGCGTCACCCGTAACGGTTATATGGTGATCAGTGGTGAAAGGGTTAACTAGGGGGCAATCAAGGGGTTAAAACATTTATTAGATAGTATATGGGGGTCCCTGTGGCTATAAAACGCTGACGGCGAACCTAAATATTTACGTCCCTAACTAGCGTCACCAGTGACACTAATACAACGATCAGAAAAATGATCGCTTAGTGACACTGGCGACAGGGGGTGATCAAGGGGTTAAAACTTTATTAGGGGGGGTTAGGGGGGTATCCTAGACCTAAAGGGGGCTAACACTCACTGCCCTAACACACTAACTGTCACAAACTGACACCATGCAGTAATAAAAAAAAAAAAAACTGCTTGGTGTAAGTGTGACAGGGGGGGGGAGGGGTGATCGGGGGGGGAATCGGGGGGTAAAGAGGGGTGTAATGTGTGCCTGGCATGTTCTACTGTGTGTGTGTGTTTGGAGCACTCACATTTCAGTCTTCTCTCCTCGGCGCCGGAACGGAAACTGCCGAGCCGAGGAGAGATGACATCACATCCCCTGCCTCTGTGTACTACACAGAGGCAGGGGAAGAATCTCATTGGCTGGGAGCGATCGCGAGGGGGGCCACGATCAGATGGCCTCCCCCTCATCTCTAATCGCTGCCAGACCAAAGGCGACCGCCGCTGGCACGGGGGGGGTCCGATCGGACCCCCCACCCGCGGGAAGGCAAGGACGTATATGTATGTCCTTTTGCCTGCCCGTGCCACTCTGTGGACATATATAGTCGTGCGGCGGTCGTCAAGTGGTTAATTAAGAATAGATGTTTTACCTATATATATGTTGTTATGATTAATTACGGTATATCTCTAGGTAGGAGAAGAAAACTGTAAAGGGTATATATTTCTAAACACAATAATTTGTATTTTTTTAAATGATCTCTATATATGGGATCTTTCTAATCAGAATAATACATATTACATACTAGATTACTATGCCATCAGACAATACAATCATGATTTGAATATATTTCATAGGATAGAATAAATGAGGTATAGTCTTATATTCATACACTTTTAGATACAGTATATGCAGATATGGTGCGATTCTCAGTAGAATATTAGCCTAAACACATAAACAAAACTTCCATCGTGTCCTTTTAGCAAATTTGGAGCATGGAAATTGTCCACCTACATATATGTCACTATTCCCAGATATCTTAAAATAATGTTTGAGCTGTATTTCCTAAATGATGAGGAATGTTAGGACGTAATCCAGGTGTTTACTAGCCTGGTCTGTTTACCAAAGTATCTTAGAATTGTTCAGCTTAGTAAACATTCCCCCCCCCCCCAAGGTTTTCTTGTTAAACTTTGTTTGAAGATGGTACATCCTCACCTTGGTCAAAGCAGTTGAGTTTGCTGTGTTTCAGAGTTTTAAAACAAATCCAAGGCTCTTTAAATACAATCTACTTTGCAACCATATGTAGCAATGTGGACAACAATTGCAAGATACAGTGATCCTCCAGTATTTCTATATATTGCATGTCCCTCTAGTGCCCAACATTACTAACTGACATCATATTTATGAGCCAAACTAAAGGGATTGTGGGGTTAGTAGTTTCACAGAACGGCAATTGCTCTGCATGACTATACACCTGGACTACGTATCTCAGGGATCTTTGCTACGAGGAGTTATAAAATAGAAGAAGCCTGAGGTTTGCCCCGTGCTCTCTTCCTCCTGGGCCTGACGCAAGACAGACCTCCGTGTATGCAGAGTGAGGTTGTGGCCTACCACATGGGGTACAACATTCCAACCCAGATGAGAAGGGCCTAGCACCTTTTCTGTTCATCAGACATCCATCCAGCACCACCTCGTCATGCGAAAACACGTGCTTCAAGCTTTGCTTCGGGAGATCGCCACAGCGGATCCGCTGCACAAGGGTCGCTCTGTGAGCTGCTGTCCGGAGGGCATTGAATCGGCCTGGTCGTTGGTGATAGGACTATCGCTCGCCTTTGTAACACTTTCCTTATTACTTCTTTGGGAAACTGTGTACAGACAGCTTTACCTTGGGAATACTTTACTGCACCTACTTTTGAACACTATACATAGACATCTTTAGTTCCTTCCATTTCAAGAAATCCCATTGTCTTGTTGCTGGATATAGTTAACAAGCTCCGACTCCCGGTGAAGACCATCAGGCCTGCAACAGGGACATTGCTGTCATTACTACTTAAAGGGTCCTCTTTCCAATTCTATTAAGCCCAATCTCTTATTAGGATTAAAGGTTTATAGGCCGGCCTGGGTTTCCCCTCTTTAGAAGTTTTGCCAGTATAGATACTTAACCTTCTGCTTATCCTTTCAGGTCAGGTTCAAGTAGTATCCTACCATACATATGTGTATATAATATACTGTTATATACAAATTATCTTGACTGGTGTTATTGTAGAGTAATCCTTCTCCTGAGTTGGTACTGTTACTCAAAGCTCAGTAGATATATTGCCTCCTCTGTGTAACAATACTGTTTTGAATCATTCTAGTAAACGCCGATAGTATATAAACACACTGAGTCACTGACTTATTACTTTAAGGTGGTGTAAAGATGTCTGAACCCAGAGTGTCAGGGGGGTTGGAATGTTCACAATGCCCCCCCCCCCTCTTTTTACATGGATATGAGCAGGTTAGTTAATAGCCTAGTGAAGAGTGGATCTGGAAATGCCAACCAGAGCTATCGAAGACTCCGGTTTTTATCAGGGCAGTTGCCGACTCCTGTGGGGAAAGATGAGTTTGAAACCTGGATGAGTCAGGCCCTCCAGGCCATGGAAGAGTGGAGTGTTTCAGAGGCTATGAAATGGCAATGGCTTAGTGAGAGCCTTCGAGGCCCAGCGGCTGATGTGATCCGTAATCTGAGGATGGGTAAGAAAACTTTTGTTGCAATGGGACTACATAGATGCTTTGTATATATATGTGACCTTGTGGTATGGATGTGTCATTGCCATCATCCCATATCCATTTGTAAAAAATTCTATAAACCTCTAAAGGGATTTTTAAGGCAATGAAAATTTAGATTTTGAGTAAAAATCAATTTTATTAATATCAATCAGAGTTAAAAAATACGAAAATTACAAAAGGACATGATCAAACAAACAACAGAGTTCAAAGTTCAAAAAGGATTATATATACATCAAATTATAAATATATCACATTGCAGTTATTGCATAGACTGGTAAAAGGAGAGTATATGGAAGGAAGTGATGCATCACACTACCCAATACAGTCACCACAGATGACAGCCGTGGCGTAGAGTAGTGGGATTCCAACGCGTTTCAACATATATATTTCAAAGAAAAGTCTTCTTCAAGGAAATACATCACAGTCTAAAAAACCAAAAATAATAAGTCAAAAGTCAAAGATCAAGGGACTCAGGTTCTATTGCTGGCAACAAAGAGAAAGTGGTGGCTCGAGCTGTTCATCAGAAATGGGTTTCTCGGATGAGGATAGTGGAACTGAGTCTGAACCGATGGAATTGGCCATTCCCGACACTAACAAGCCAGTAACTGAACTTGGGCCAACCAAACTGATGGCCCAAGTAGCTCAGGCACAAACCCAGATGTCTCATGCTCCAATACGAGTGATGGAGACAAAAGCGAAGGTTCAAGAACAAGGGACTCGTCAAGAGTCAAAACTGTCCCAAGGGCGAGAAAAGAGAGGTCATGGGTGTGGAGAAGTTGAACACTTCCGAGCTGAGTGCCTCAAGACTAGCATCAGCCCTCAATTACTCACTGAAGTTCTGAGAGCCTTACAAATCTACTCTTACCAAAGTCGGCGGGAAACTTGAGGGGACCTCAGTGAAGGAGCTAGTTCAGAGTCCCGAGGGAAAACTGCGCTCCAAAACCAAGAAAATATATAAGAAGAAAAAGGGACACAAGTCACCTGCTGACCCTGCCCCTTCCTTACCTAGAAAAACAAGAGAAACAAAATCCTCGGGGAAGGAGAGACAAGGGCAGGAAATCAATGCACACCTTACCGAGCGAGTAGTTAGACCAACTCCACTGCCTCCTAAGAGGCTGGTTATAGCACAAACCATAGAGTGACTTACTGGAAACTTGCCGAAGAACTCAGTGGGGCCCTCCCCTATAGTCTCGGTGCAAATAGAAGGCATTTATACTCAAGCCCTACTGGACACTGGAGCTCAAGTGATGTTGCTGTACCAAGACCTTTACCACAGGTACCTGAAGCATATCCCTTTGTGCAAGCTCGAGGAGTTAGAGATATGGGGCATAGGGACTCAGAAGTGCCCATACGATGGATACATTCCGTCAAGATCACCTTCGATACCGCAGTGGTGGGAAAACCAGAGACTTGATACGCTGGCTGTTGTCTGCCCTGGCCTCCTGGGGCAGGCCAAAATTTCTTACTGATAGGCACCAACACCAACCTTTTGAGGAGACTACTAACTCCACTGGCCTTGGAGGGTACCCCAGTAGGGAAAATTCATCCTCAGCTGAGGCAGGCGTTTCAGCGAGTGTTGCAAGAGAGGAAAGCCCCTCCGGAAGGAGTAGGAAGACTGTGGCGATTGGATACCCATGAAAGGGTGTTACAGCCTGGTGAGAGGGCCTGTCTGAAGGCCACGGTCAAGCTGTTGTGGGACCAGCCGGGTCCTTACGTGGTGGTGGATGCTGACTCAACAGGGGAGGAGGCTGGAATAGAATTGGTCCCGGAGATCATCCCCACTAGGGCCTTGCTGAGAAGCGGGGGGCGATTTCCTGTCAGTGTGAAGAATGTCACTAGTCACCCAATCAGCCTAAAGCCTCGGATGGTGATTGGAAAAGTGTGTGCTGCCACTCCAGTGGTGGGGGATGAGCCAATTCAAAAGGGAGATGGAGGAGGGACTACTATCCACTGCCCAAATCTGCCCTCCGGATGGGAGGAGAGGATCAAGGCTCAGATAGCCCAATGGAAGAAAATGTTCTCCAAGAATGACTTTGATGTGGGCTGTGCCAGAAGTGAACTGAAGATAAACCTTTTTTGTGAAAGGGCCAGGCGAATTCCCTTGAGTGGTCTGGAGGATCTTCAAGAACAGCTGGCTGAACTGAAGAAGTCAGGGGTCATCGAATTAGTCCAGAAGCCCTTATGCTTCCCCGATCGTGGTAGTGAGAAAGAGGAATGGTTCCCTCTGGATGTGTATTGACTACCGAACCTTGAACCAAAGGACTATCCTAGATCAGTACACAATCCCCCGCATAGACGAGGCCCTACAATGCTGATCCGGGGCTAAATGGTTCAGTGTGCTGGATCTAAAGAGTGGATACTACCAGATACCCATGCACCCAAGTGACCAAGAGAAGACGGCTTTCATCAGATTCTTGGAGTTTGACTGAATGCCGCGTAGATTAACCGGGGCTCCTGCCACTTGCCAGAGATTGATGGAGAACACTGTGGGTGATATGAACTTGATAGAAGTGCTAGTGTATCTTGATGATATCATTGTGTTTGGCAGAACGTTGGAGGAGCATGAAGCCCGGTTGGAGAAAGTTTTCCAACGACTACATGCCGAGGGGCTGAAGCTGTCGTTAGAGAAGTGCCAGTTCTACCGGACTTCGGTCACATACCTGGGGCATGTAGTGTCAGTTGAGGGAATAGCTACTGACCCTCAGAATTTGGAGGCTGTCACTTCCTGGCCTGGCCTGAACACAGTGACGGTGTTGAGGTTGTTTCTGGGCTTCTGCTCTTACTATAGAAGATTTGTGAAGAACTTCTCACAGATTACGGCCGTTGAACAAGTTGTTGCAGAAACAAACAAAGGGAGATCAGCAGAAGGTTCAGAAAGGAGGCCCCCGGAATCTCCATGAGTCTATTCAAGAGCAATGAACAGTGAAGTGTGAAAGGGCTTTTGAACGACTGAAGGAGAGCCTGGTTGAAGCACCGGTGTTGGCCTACGCTGATCCATCTAAGTCATATGAATTAATCAAGTGGGAAACATAAGCTGGCTGATCGATGGCCTTCTCAACCCTACATTGTCTGTAAACGACTACCCAGACTCCCTGTGTACCAGATTCGGCCTGAAGGGAAGACTGGCACACTGAAAAACCATTTGCTGCCCATATCTGAGGCTGTCCGAGTACCCCCATCTTCTTGCTTAGAGATCTATTAGTCCCCTACGCTGAGGCCTAGAGCTGGGAAAACTCACCCACCTATGCTCGCCCATTAAGAGGAGAGCAACGACGAAGAATTAACTCTTGATTGGTTGTGGGTTTCTCCTTTGGAAGACAATCCCATCATCCCTGGGACTGAGGAAGACCATGGTCAGGGGACACCCTTTGGGAGGAAGACCCATCCCCCTTGCAGGAGGTTGAAACATCAGATCTGCACTAACTAAGGGGAGATGAGGAAGTCAAGATGGAATCAAATGAAGTATCTAGTGTGAGAGACTCCCATTCCTTCCACTAACACAAAAGAGAGAGAGATTGTTACCGAACCAGACTTGCACCAGACTTGCACCAGAACCGGACCCAGAGCCTGATGCAGAACCTGAATCCGGATGTAGCTTCTGGGGAACAGAACGGGGACCGGAGCCATTGGAAAATATCTACTCCAGGTTGAGACGGAAGATATGCCCTCCAAAAAGACTAATGTATGATACATTTGGAGAAAATTCTGAGGAACTTATACCTACTGCGCAACGTTCCAGTCAAGCACTTGCCTCCTTTATTGAACCTTTAGTAAATGATTACCTTGATCTACCTCCTGACACTACTGGGTGGGCCACTGACTTGTTATTGGCCTCTCACAAAATTATTATGATTTTGCCTGATAATGTATATAATTTACAATTAGAAGACCCTTCTTTGGGTGAGTTGTTAGCTGTTGTAACTCCTGGTTTGTCAGATGATTAATCATTCTATTTTTTTTTATACAGTAAAGTATTTCCACAGGTGGTGTTCTGTCTTCAGGGACCAAAGACTTTCAAGTGGAGGGAGGATGTAGCAATGTAGACTACAACTGCAAGATACAGTGATCCTCCGGTATTTCTATATATCGCTTGTCCCTCTAGTGCCCAACATTAGTAACTGACATCATATTTGTAAGCCAAACTAAAGGGATTGTGGGGTTAGTAGTTTTGCAGAACAGCAATTGCTCCGCATGGCTATTGTCAGAAACCATGAATCAGACTGAGACAGAAGTACAGTTAAATCACACTTTATTTAATAATAATAATAAAAAAATGGTAAACAGAGTAAACGTTCCCTTTCCAATGCACCAGGTACTGCATGCGCCCACGGAACCTACGGGAGTCAACAATGGACTGTACTTCATGCTCCTCATTATTCTCAACCTGAACAGGGTGAGGACGTGGCACCAAGGTGGTAAAGCGATTGAAGACCAAAGGTTTTAAAAAGGAGACATGAAATACATTTGAGATACACATATTAGAAGGAAGGTCTAATGCGTAAGCCACTGGGTTAATCCTGTGAAGAATACGGAAAGGCCCAATAAACCAAGGTGCAAACTTCAGAGAGGGAATATGAAGTCGGAGGTTTGCGAGATGACAGTCAGACCCTGTCCCCAACCTGGTAGGAAGGCACAGGCAGGCGTCTGCGGTCAGCATGGAGTCTGTACCTATCATTAGCATGTCGTAAAGCCTCAAAGTGGAACGAAGACCACGGAGATGCTCCTCTAACACAGGAATACTCTGCGAACAAAAGAGTCAGGCAACATGGAAGGTTGGAAACCATAGTTCGCCATAAATGGGGACAATCAGGAAGCAGAATTCAAGGCACTATTGTGAGCAAACTCTGCCCACGGTAAGAGGTCTGACCAGTTGTTATGATGGTCAGAAATATAGCAACGTAGGAGTTGCGCCAAGGACTGATTGGCTCGTTCTGTGGCACCATTAGACTGAGGGTGATACGCAGAGGAAAAAGCAAGCTGAATTCCCAACTGTGCACAAAAGGCTCGCCAGAACCGGAACACAAACTGACTACCCCTGTCCGAGACAATCACCTTGGGTAGCCCATGTAAGCGAAAGATTTCCCGAGCAAAAATGGAAGCCAGTTCCTTAGAAGTGGGGAACTTCTTAAGTGGAATACAATGACACATCTTTGATAACCGGTCAACCACCATAAGGATAACTGTGTTGCCCTGGGAGTTGGGTAACTCGACAATGAAATCCATAGACAGGTGGGTCCAGGGCCTCTCTCCACTGGGTATGGCTTTTAGGAGACCCACTGGAAAGTGTTGTGGAGTCTTATTCTGAGCACACACGGAACAGACAGCTACAAAGGCGGTTATATCAGCACGTAGACTAGGCCACCAGAATTGTTGGGAAATGGCCCAAAAGAGTTGATTCTTCACTGGGTGGCTGGCAGCCTTAGGAGAATGGTAAGTAATGGAGCATGGCAGTACGGAGACTCAGGGGCAAAGCAGCGGTCACAAGGTTTCTCAGGAGGAGCATAAACCTGAGCAGCAAGAATTTTGTTACCTAAAGGAGAAGTGAGACTGGTGCAAACCGTAGCCAGAATACGATCAGGAGGAATCACAGGAACCGACTCCATCTTGGAAGTGGAGGAAAATTGTTGTGACAAAGCGTCAGCCCTTACATTCTTAGTACCTGGTAAGAATGAGACAATGTAATTGAAACTTGACAAGAAAAGAGCCCATCGCGCCCTTTTGGGAGAGAGGCGTTTAGCCTCAGACAAGAATATGAGATTCTTATGGTCAGTAAGAAAGAGAACCGACACAGTGGTACCTTCGAGGAGATGTCTCCATTCTTTCAGGGCTAAAATGATCGCTAACAGCTCTCTGTCACTAATCTCGTAATTGCACACCGCAGGTGACAATTTCTTGGAAAAATAGCCACAAGGATGCATAGTGCTCTCAGAGGTAGGACGTTGAGACAGAAGGGCGCCAAATCAGTTTCAGAAGCATCAACCTCAAGGATAAAAGGTAACATAGGATCAGGATGTGCCAACACAGGAGCAGAAACAAAGGCAGCCTTGAAACTCTCAAAGGCATTAATGGACTCCGGACACCAACTAACTCTGTGGGTTACTGTCCTTTCTGGTCATATCAGTCAGGGGCTTGACCAGAGACGAGAAGTTACGAATAAACTTCCGATAATAGTGGCAAAGCCAAGAAAACGCTGCAGAGGACATAAACCCACGGATCAGGGCCACTGTAGAAATGCTGAAAGTTTCTCTGGGTCCATTGAAAAGCCAGCAGTGGAAATGACATAAACCAGGAATTTAACCTGTTCACGATGGAATTCGCAATTCCCCAATTTACAATAGAGATTGTTCTCTCTTAGTTTCTGAAGCACACGACAGACATCAGTGTGGTGGCTCTCCAGGGACTTGGAAAATATGAAGATATCATTGAGATAAACCACCACACATAACTGTAACAAATCTTGGAGGACATCGTTAATAAATTCCTGGAAAACTGCCGGGGCGTTACAAAGGCCAAAAGGCATTACGAGGTACTCATAATGGCCTGTTCTGGTATTAAACCCAGTTTTCCACTCATTGCCCTCCTTAATCCTCATGAGATTGTAT
Organism: Aquarana catesbeiana; assembly: GCF_042186555.1. Classification (NCBI taxonomy): domain Eukaryota; kingdom Metazoa; phylum Chordata; class Amphibia; order Anura; family Ranidae; genus Aquarana; species Aquarana catesbeiana. Next base: position 223,221,202 of record NC_133334.1, on the reverse strand, counting down.
GCCCCTCTCAAATCAAGCTTCGTGAAAACCGTTGCTCCCTTGAGGCGGTCAAATAACTCCGTAATCAACGGAATCGGATAGGCATTCTTAATCGTGAAAAGATTGAGACCCCTATAATCAATACAAGGTCTCTGTACACCACTCTTCTTCACAAAGAAGAAACCAGCACCATCAGGAGATATTTGCGGATGAAACCTCGAGAAAGTGCGTCTGCAACATACTCCTCCATGGCCTTATCCTCCAAGAACGACAAAGGGTAAACCTGGCCACGAGGGGGCATGGCACCAGGTTGAAAGTCAATTGCACAATCATACGACCGGTGTGGAGGCAAACTACCGGCTTGACCTTTGTCAAAGACATCGCTAAAATCGCTGTACTACTCCAGCAGGCAGGAGAGTGAAGAGGTGCACAGGACCTTGGCTACCTTCTGGAAGCATGTCTTACTGCATTGTGGCGACCAGGACAGAGCCTCAGCACTGAGCCAATCAAAAGAGGGGTTGTGCCTCTGTAAGCAAGGATAACAAATAATCATCGGAAACTTAGGTGAGGAAATAACTTGGAATTAGATTATCTCATGGTGAAGAGCCCCTACGGCCATGGACAACGGAACAGTCTCATGAGTCACAAGGGCAGGCTGTAGAGGTCTCCCGTCAAGAGCCTCAATGGCAAGTGGAGTGTCACGCAGCTGTAGAGGAACTGAGTGCTTCAATACAAAGGCAGCATTAATGAACAGGCCTGCAGCCCCAGAGTCGATTAGAGCCTGTATCTCGACGGACGACTCAGCCAAAGAAAGGGTAACCGAAACCAGGGGCTTACCCTTCTGGATAACTGGGGATGAAACAACTCCACCTAAGGTCTGTCCATGACAGGACCTCAAGGTTTGAGCGTTCCCTGGACGGGTAGGACAAGACTTCAAAAAGTGACCTGCCTGGCCACAATAAAGGCACAGTCTCTCCCTCCTCCTTAAGGTTCTCTCATTTGCAGAGAGACGCGTGAAACCCAAGTGCATGAGTTCACCTTCACTGACCGACTCGGTACCAGGAGGCATGGGAGGTGAGGGAGGAAAGGGTGGGACTGCAAAGCCCTGAGACAAATGTACAGGAGGCTTCCGTAAGCGCTCCTTAAAAGAGAGTCTTTCTCTGAGTCTGGAGTCAATGAGGATGGCAAACGTGATCAACTTCTCCAGCTCAGTGGGTATATTTCAGGCTGCTATCTCATCCCTGATGGTATCCGAGAGCCCATGAGAAAAAGCAGATACGAGGGCCTGATTGTTCAAAGCAACCTCTGCTGCCAGAGTACGTAATTCAATGGTGTAATCGGCAACAGTTCTCGTACAGTTCTGTTTGATGGACATGAGGCACTTGGCAGCAGAAGCAGAGTGTGCGGGAAGGTCAAATACCCTTTTATAAGAAGCCACAAACTCAGGGTAACTCAAGACAACAGGTTTTTGCGTCTCCCATAGAGGGTTTGCCCATGCCAAGGCTCTCTCAAAAAGCATAGATATCACGAAACCTACTTTGCTTCTGTCCGTGGGAAGCGCCTGGCGCAGCATCTCAAAGTATATCTCAACCTGGTTGAGAAACCCTCTGCATTAGACTGGACTGCCCCCAAATCGCTGGAGAAGCGGAGCGGAAGCAGACATACCTCTTACAGAGGTAATACTCAAGGCGGGTGCCTGCACAGAGACTGGAGCAGCAGCAGGGATGGCCTGCAACGGAGCAGCCACCGTGGGAGATTCCAGGTGAGCCGTGCGACTCAGGAGCGTTTGTAACGCCATGGCAAACTGATCCATGCGGTGATCCTGCTCATCCTATCTGGAAAAAATATTACCAACAAGTGGATTCACTGCATCTTCTGAATTCATGGCCTTCGCCTACTGTCAGAAACCATGGATCAGACTGAGACAGAAGTGCAGTTAAATCATACTTGTTTAATAATAATAAAAAAACATAAACAGAGTAAACATGGTCAAAACATAGCCAGAGTTCAGGAACCGGAACGGATAGTCATAGAAGCCAAAATGTCAGGGAGCCAGAAGGAATGTCAGCCAAGCAAGTCTTTAACAGGAACACAGGAGAGCATCTCTAGAGAGGTGACCAAGTCGAAGACAGAGATCATCTGGACTGGACAGATTAAGTAGGCAAGGCCGGCGAGCAGGATCATCAACAGGTGAGTCACTGTGGAGAGATAGGTGCTGGCAATTAGCGACAGCTGAGCGACCAGCTCAGAGAAGGAAGGGCTGGGCCCAGCCCTGACAACAATACACCGGGACTACATATCACAGGGATTTTTGCTACCATCAGGGGGATTGCTGGGAGGAGCTATAAAAGAAGCCAGAGGTCTGCCCTGTGCTCCTTAACCTCCTGGGCCTGACGCGAGAGTGAGTGAGTATGGAGAGTGAGGTCACAGCCTACCACGCAGGTTACAACATTCTAACCTGGATAAGAAAGGCCTAGCACTGCTTGCTGTTTATCAGACATCCATCCAGCACCACCTCATTCATCCGAAAACCCGTTGTTCAAGCTTCGCTTCGGAAGATCACCACAGTGGATCCGCTGCACGAGCGCCGCTCTTTGAGCTGCTGTCCGGAAGGCATTGAATTGGCCTGGTCATTGGTGTGAGGACTATCACCCGCCTTTGCAAAACTTTCCTTATTACTTCTTTGGGACACTGTGTACAGACAGCTTTACCTTGGGAATACTTTACTGCACCTACTTTTGAACACTGTACATAGACATCTTTAGTTCCTTCTTTTTTTAAGAAATACCATTGTCTTTTTGCTGCACCTTACTGGATATTAGTTAACGAGCTCCGACTGCCGGTGAAGACCATCAGGCCTGCAACGGGGACATTGCTGTCATTACTGCTTAAAAGGGCCCTCATACCAATTCTATTAAGCCCAATCTCTCATTAGGATTAAAGGTTTATAGGCCGGCCTGGGTTTCCCCCTTTAGAAGTTTTGCCAGTATAGATACTTAATCTTCTGCTTATCCTTTCAGGTCAGGTTCAAGTAATATCCTACTGTACATTTGTGTATATAATATACTGTTATCTACAAATTATCTTGACTGGTGTTATTGTAGAGGAATTCTTCCCCTGAGTTGGTACTGTTACTCAAATCTCAGTAGATCTATTGCCTCATCTGTGTAACAATACTATTTTGAATCATTCTAGTAAACGCCAATAGTATATAAACACACTGAGTCATTGACTTATTACTTTAATGTGGTGTAAATATGTCTGAACCCAGAGTGTCAGGTGGGTTGGAAAGTTCACAAGGTCATGGCGATGCAGATGAGCAGGTAAATCCAAGCAGTCCTCAAGGGGGTCGTGCTACACATAGAATGTATTTATCCTTGGCTTTTATATTCCCAGTTTACCAAACAACCTGTTTACAGACCTCTAACAGGGTGATAAAAATGCAGGATGTCTCTGTTTGAAAATTCAAGTAGGGTGTCCTGAATCTGATCTTTGTTCTGGGGCTTATTCAGTTTTAAACAACCATATGAAATTATGAGAATGTATTTATTTCTTCAATAGTTCTGACAACAGGAAGAGTGCGTATATCAAAACACTGTGAGGCTGACCATTGTACAATCATTGCTTGAGGAAAAAAAAAAAGTATCAGGGACAGTACTCAATTGTACAATCATTGTACATTGGTGATGTTGTTCCTCACAATGACCTCTATGACATTACGGTGCCCTGCAGTGACTAGGAGTCAGCAAGAGGAACCACAGCAACCAGTATGGGGGAGCTTGCTATTTGACCAGCCCAGGGAGTTGAACAGAATCAGCACTAGGAGCCCAGCTACAGAAATGTAGCAAAGGGGCTGAACAGGCAAGGATAAAGTTGCTTTCTTCACAGGGTTCTGTAGTCTTAATTTGTTTAGCCCTCCTGAAGGTCACATTAAAGAAAAAAATTCCTGTATGAAACACAGAGTCTGCTCCTGCTGACTTTTAATTCAGCAAATGCTAGTTGCCTGGCTGTCATGCTGACCCTCTTGCCTAAGTAATATGGGTCATGCATACCAGCAAGTATGCATTTAAGGACCTGTGACTTTACTGATATGCATATTTGTTCTAGTCAGCAAGTCAAAAATTATTGAAGGCAAATGGATGGCCTAAAGTTGGACATAAATTGATTGAAATTGGACTGGTTCAGCAGACTGGCCAATTTTTTGATTAGTGTGTGGCAATCCCTGCTCAGCAGAAGTTGTTCATTTGATTGATTTCTGTCAAAGGAACATGCTTGAAAACTTCTCGATCAGCAGAATACAATGTCCCAGCAAGGGGGATTTATCCACCTTGTTTGTGTGGATGCAGGAATCAGTTTTTTTTTTTTCCATTTGGTCTGCTGGCTGAACAAAAAAAAAAAATAGTCTGTCACTAGGTTAACAGTCAGGCAAGTAGGATTTGCATTAGAAATTCAGATATTTTCTTTAAAAATGTGCTTTAATGATCATCCCTATTTGACAGAGACAAATAAGCACCTAGAGTGAACATAGGAAGACAGACACCCATCACTACCGGATCCAGGGAGACTGACAACTAACACCACTGAATACTGGAGGACTGACCACCACCCTTAGACCCAGTAAAACTTGACAGTCAACACCACTAAGCACAATGGGATAATGGCCACCACCCTTAGATCCAGGGAGAGTAACATCCAACACCACTGACCACCAGGTGACCACCAGGTGACTGACCTGCACCACAACTTGATCAAGGGAGGCTGGAAATCAACACCACTGAACATAGAGAGACTGGCTTGCACCACAGCTAGACCAAGGAAGACTAACAACTAACACCACTAAACAAAGGGAGCCTGATGGCCACCTCCATTTTTTTAAATTTTATTTTTTAACATAGGAACTGATGATCACCCTGATTGAACACACAGAATAACCATCTCCATGCAAAATGACCATCTCACGTCCCTCATTGCCATAAAAACTTCATTGCTGCTGGCTGAAGGCTGAAAGTGAGTGCGACAGTGGCCTGGAGGGGTCAAGCTTCCTTGGCAATGTGAGGTACACATCCAGGATCCACAAGACACCAGGATTTGCTCTCTCAGAATTCGAAATGGTTGGGAGGTATGCTAACAACTATAGGTTCAACATCTTAGCAATCTGAAGATTACAATTCTACAACAAACAAATACCATGTATACCATACATCATCATTACTATACCTATTGTTTTTATATATGAGATATAAAATATAAGATATGTCAGTGTATAACTGACTGTAATGATAAACATACTTAAGTGTAATGAAGTGTTTCTCTCAGTTTTGTAACCTATTATTATATAGGCTATCGCACATTGGTTTACATCCATTTAGATTAGTTTATGTCCTCAGAAAAAGAAATAGAAAAGCACACACCCCTTTTTTTGTTTTCTTCTGTAGACATAAACTGACTCACATGTAAAAAGATGTAAATTTTTTTTTTTTTTTAATAAATTTTCTTTATTGAAAAAGTTTGTAGTTTAGAAGTACAAATTGGGGCACTCCCCGGCTAACTGGTGCACATAGCCATGTGCATAACAGAGTACAACTCACAACTTAAAAAAAAAAAAAAACAACACAATTATCAAAAATCTCTAGTCACTAACATATAACATACGCTGCTCAGGTTACATGTGATAGGATTATGATATGGAATAATGTTTCTTGGAGGACCGTCAGTCTCTTCTAGCTACCAGAACTGGACGCTATAGGAGTAGTAAATTTAAAGTATGGGTACAATGTCTTCTGGGCCTACACAACCGCTCACATATCCTAGGCATAGACCTTAGCTCCCTACGGCGCTAAGTAGATATGCAGGAGATCTAACTAGAATCATCCACTAAGTTCTGATCATCTACCGTGAAATCTGAGTCTGTTCACAGGTGCCAAACTTTTTTGTATTTCATAAATACATAAATACATAAAATAGGAGGATGCTCAGTAAGGTGCGTGTAGCTTTAGCAACCGCCAGTGGCTCCACCAGTCCAAGGAGACAGACACTGACTGTTAGAGGAATAGGTATAGTAGTTAACCCGTGAACGAATTGGGTCACCTCCCACCAATAATCCTGAATCTGTGGACAATCCCAAAATATATGTGTGAAGCCTGCAGGAGTACCAGAGCATCTCCAGCAGTTAGCTGAGGAGGCTGGGTATATGCAGTGCAGGGGTTCTGGTGTGTAATAGATCGTGTGTAATATTTTGAATTGAATCAGCTTGTCTCTAGTCGTGACCAATGGCTGAAGAGGGTAATCCCACATATCTTCCCAGTCTTCGCTGTCCAGTTCCTGCACCTCCGCCTGCCATAAGCCACGCAGACCATCCAGACCAACCTGAATGGAGGGCAACATTGCTCGGTATATTTGGGATAATGGCTTTGATAGATTAGCATCTCCCAATAGGGCCTCCAGGTCATCCTGTTCCAGCCAAAGCTGGAGGGGTTTGAATTTTAAGTCGAAGGCACGACGGAGCTGCAGGAACCTGAAAAAGAAAGAAGTTGGAATTTTTCTTTTCAGTCTGTCAAATGTGAATAACCCAGACCCAACACATATGTCCATCAAATATTGAATGCCCTTGTAGCCCAGAGACCCAGGTCCTGTAATGAGTAAAATTCCTGTAACTTTGGGTTGCACCAACGAGGTGTATTGGAGGACCATCGGGCTTTAACCAAGTTAGGTTTAATAACAACAATATGCCATGCTTTAATAACCGCCTTCATAGCAAGTGTTAAGGGTGTATAGGAAGCCCCCGACCCCTATAAAGTGCTTTGCGAAAGGCCTCAAAGGATCCCGAATGTGCTGCCTCTAGAACTACCGATGCATTAGTGTCGTCCGAGACAAGCTAATTATGGGCATGAGTGAGCATGGCCGCTAAATAATATGTGTAAAAGTCAGGGCAGGCCAGTCCCCCCTGCGTCCAGGTCTATGCAGGGTTTTTTTCCTATTGAATCTAGCTGGCTGTGACAGCCACAGAAAAGAGGTTATTATTGAGTCTAGTTGTTGAAAAAAGGTCTTTGGTATCCATACTGGAGAATACCTAAGGTTGTACAGCAAAACCGGTAGTATTTTCATTTTTATTAAATTAATTTTCCCTATGAGAGATAGCGGGAGATTCGACCAAGCCTTCAACCTTTGCGGCTGTCAGCTTGTAGTTCTCAATGTACTACCATGGCGCCGTGGAGCACCGTGGTAGTTCATTGATTCTTTCTGTCAGATTGTATCTGCTTGCCTGTGTGGGATGTACAGGCACACAGATACACTGACAGATCTGTAGGAGACCTGCATGGCACCAGCAAACTGCTGATCACCGGTGCAATGCTTTACAGGCTCCAAAAGAAGCTTATTTTTATTTATTTATTTTTAAAGTGAACTTATCCTTTAAGTATGGATCCATCTGAAATACTAACAGACCCATCCAGACTAAACACATGTGTGAAAGGCCCCTTTGCGGCCATAGCTAGTGTGAACCCAGCCTTAAAAAGGAAGACAAATGCACCCACCACATCTAAGATTTGGTTAGCTGTAATATTTATTTATCTATTTATTTATTACAGGTACTTTTTGTGAGCCGTCAATTTACGTAGCACTTTACAGATATATATTGTGCATTCACATCCGTCCCTGCCCTGAAGGAGCTTACACATACTAGGGCCAATTTAGACAGAATCCAGTTAACCTACTAGCATGTCTTTGGAGTGTGGGAGGAAACCGGCGTACAATATATAACATTATATATAGCATCTGCAGCTAAAATTCGCTGCTCTTTAGCAGATGATTGGGGATGCCATTAATTCTTATTGGCAACCCCACACATCTGAAAACGCAGCACATTTTCAGGTGCTGGTAAACCGCATGGTGCCATGGTTCCCTGCAGCTGCCCTGCAAGTGCATTTTGGGGAAAGGGATCAGAGACCTTTTCCTTGCGTTTTCTGCAGACATAGCAGCCCATTCAAAAGAAACACAAACAGACCTGCAGAGAGCTGCAATAGTGTGAACCTAGCCTTGAGCTCCCACCGGTTCAATAAAAAACGTCCGGCATTCAGCCTGTGTGTATATCAGTCGGTCCGACAGAAGCCTACCATTTGGTCAGCTTCTGTCGGATAAGCATGCTGGAAAACCAGCAGCCGACCGGCTCCCAATCAGCGCTCTCTGCCAATGGCAAAGGGCGCCGATCGGAGTGTTCTGGCAGGGGGGAGGCATCCCCATGTCAGAACACAACAGCTCAGCAGAGGAGATCGTTGTACTAATGTCAGGTCGTTAGTACAGCAGTTCTAACCAGAGCTGTCAGTTCTTTTTCATTCAACCCAGCGTACCAGGCATAAAGAGGAGCACCCATCTCATAACTTGGTGTTTACTATCATTTGTTTTGTTACTAAAGAGCAGAATTTATCTGATATGTTGTTGCAGTGGAGTACAATAAACCTTGACTGGGGCCTTATTTGGTGTTAACTCAGTATTGGATACAGTTTTATGACATAGGTATTTCAAGTAGGCAGAGAAAATATACTAGACTAAGAACTTAAACTAAAAGAACATATCATATATGCATGAATGGCTAGATAAAAAGCGGAGAGAAAAGGCAAAAAGAGTGACCAAAAGATGTCAGAGCAATGACAAAAGAAATTGGTGGGGGAGGGGTGTTTCCTATGGTTCACGCTAGTCACTTCCACCCACTACTAGCTACGGGGCCACCAAAACTTCTATTTGGAGCGCCCCTATACGTAGAAGCATATTGCATAGAATACTTCACTTGCGTGGATGCTGATCCCCTCTAACGGTTACCAAGAAAAGTACACTGAATGTTAGAGGACGTATAATTAACTGATAGGGCTCTGAGCAGATAAAGGGTCACCTAGCAGACTCCGCAGGTTTACTATTTCTTTGTTTAAAACACAAGCGCTTTATGATTCACAAAAGACCATCTGCTCTCTGTTTTGACATGTTGCCAGCATTGAACAGGTTAATAGAACTGATCATTCAGGACTTTCACCACCCAGCTGTCCTGCCCTCCCCCCACTCACATCTCCCCTGAGCTGTCCTTGTCCCAGACACCCAGTAGGGACAAGCCCCCCTCCCCCCACTACAGGAAACAGCTCTGTAAAGTGGCTTATATGGACCGACAGCAGTCTGCCAGAGACACAGGCATGTGGATATATATACTTCCCTGTTACTAGGTCCCCTCCCCCACATACAAATATGACTGACTCCCTGTTCTCTAGTGTGATCAATTATGTATTTAGAAATCTTCCTCACCTGCTGGTATCTGGGACTGCACAGACATCTTCTTCCATAACAACCCCTCAACCTCTAAGGCTCAGTAATCCATGAACGGATGCAGGCCTCTGCAAAACATACTCCTTCCTTCTCCATGGAATTCTGTCAAGTAAAAACCATGGGTGATATTACCCATCAGATCTGAAATGGGAATATAAAAAGAAGTCAGATTGCCAGATAAGTCATTGAAATTGGGACATATGGGAATTACATGTGGCTAAAATTGGTCAACATTCATTCTGACTAGCATCAGTATTGTAGTTAAAGTTAAACTAAAAGAACATATCATATATGCATGAATGGCTAGATAAAAAGCGGAGAGAAAAGGCAAAAAGAGTGATGGAAACCCTAATTGGATCTGCAAAAAATATTGTGCATCAAACAAATTACCAAGTTTTTTTTTTTCTGGTGGGTTTTAAGTGCAATAATGCAAAGCGTGCTGCTGAGTTGAAGTGTGTTGGGTTAGGGCAGCCCATTTGATTGAATAGGCTTCCTAATGCACCAAAATAGGTGCATGTACCGCTTTGTCAAAAGGCAGCACACCATAATATATAGTAGTGCTTCACTGTGCGTTGTGGGGTGCTAAAGCGCGTGTGCCTTAGCGAGGTGCACTAAAGCCCCTTTCACAAGGGTGGGCTGATTGGATCCACCTGTCAGTTTTTTTAGGCGGAACCGAGCGGACCATCCATTGGCCTCTATGGAGTGGAGGATGTCAACAGACATGTGTCTATTATCACCCGCCGGCATCCAATCCTGTCCACCTCAAACAGAGGGATGGGGGATCCATTCCCCATCTGTCTGGCGGATTGGATGACAGTCGGATGGAAATGGATAGGTGGTCCCTGTCCATCTGACCGCCCATAGAGGACAGTAAGCTGTGTCCGTGTCCACTCTACATATGCGGACCTGTCATCTCCCTGCTCAGTGAGGATCAGCGGACAGATTCCCTGCTGAGCAGGGGGATCCGTTGCCGCAGTCCGCCTGTCTAAAAGGGGCCTTAGGTGCCATTAGAAATGAATGGTACTGCAGCACCACAACACTTTTCAAATCTTTTATTTATTTCTTTATTTCAAGAGACATGAAAACACAAAACACAACATCATCATACAGTATATGAAAGATGAGGAATGGCAACAAGTCAAGTGTGTCGAGGTAACAATGCCCGTCAAAAATAGCATTTCAAGGTACAGGTATATTTGACGTGACGGACTTATTAATCATTCTTAACAGATGGATTAAACCTATTACAGGGTCAAAGCGTGAGCCACTGTTTCTATGTGCTTAAGTGTCTATTCCTTCAGGTTATAGCCTGTTATCATGGGTGTCACCGTGCTTCCCGTCTCAGACTTTTCCCAAACCTAATTAACCAGAGATAGAGCATATCTCTATAGAGAAATTAGAGAAGAGAAGGAAGGGGAAAGAAGGGAAACAAGTGGGGAAGAGGGTAGTAGAGAGGGTTAGGGGGGTGCCCCCAGCTTTAGGAGAGGAGGAGAGGGGGTAGGGGGTGGGGAGGTGATGTGGGGGGTTGGGTAATTGGGAGGGGGGCAAGGACCAGGGAGGGGGGGCAAAAGGACCTGGGGGGGAGTGGTGAATGCGCATTCCTCATGTCTCTATGCAATCAGGAAGGGTCTGTAGATCTCCACAACAATCCGCTGTGTGATCCTATGGTATTAGATTAGTCTGCCGTGTCGCTTTCAAACAGGGCCCATCCCTCATCAGAAAAGATGAACATATTCCAAAGTGTCCATGTCTTGGTGTATCGTTCATTTTGGTGGTGTGCTGTGAGGATGAGATCCTCCATTTTCTTGATTTCCTCTACTTTTTTAAGCCATAGGCCTATGGATGGAGCTTGTGTGGATTTCCAGCATAAGGGAATGCACGCTTTGGCTGTGTCGAAAAGATGGTGGAATATTTATTTTCTTATAGGTTTTACTCGGAATGTTAGATGCAAGGAGCAAGAGGAAGGCTGGGTCATTCTGAAGTTGACATTCTGTAAATTTTTGTGCTACTTGTTGGATAATCTTCCAGAACTGTTCTAATTTTGGACCGGACCAGAAGACCTGGAGGATTGTTCCCCTGTCTTCATGGCATCTCCAGCAACGGTCTGAGGAGGAGGGAAAGATCTTTTGCAATTTTGCAGGAGTGTTGTACCATTTTGTGACAATTTTAAAATTTGTCTCATGTATCTTGGTGCATATGGAGGACTTATATGTATAGGTGAGAATGTTTTGCCGTTGACGTGCCGTAAGCTTATGCCTGATATCTGTCTCCCAAGCACTAAGGCACAGCAGCCGATAATCGTCAGGTGGCGTGATCAGTAACTGGTAGGCGGCCGATAGGGCATGAGGTAAGGTGCCGTCTTCCGAACAATAGCTCTCAAAGGTGGTGAGATTTTGGCTAAAGTTGTCAGGAGAGGGTAAAGACCAGAGGAAGTGGTTCAGTTGGAGGGCTCTCCAGTGGTCTAACCTGAAGGGGCCCGTTATGTCCATGAGCTCTGATAGGGATGGCCAATTACTGTGGGTGAGGAAGTGAGATGCTTGAAAATGGCCACTGTGTCTCAGGGAACAGAAGACTGAGTCCTGGAGCCCTGGGGGGAATGTAGGATTTTCCAGTATCGGGTAGAGTGGAGAGTGGGTTGACGTAAGAGGGAACTTAATGAAAAGTGACAAGCAAATCCACGTAGTCAGCCCCACTAGACCACAACACTTTTCACGCAGCAGATGTTAAAACAACCTTAAAGTGGTTGTAAACCTCAGACAACAGAACAAGGCATATCCCCTCTATAGTGTGTACTTGTCTCAATCTAGGGCACCAAGTGTCATTTCTGTCTGCTGCCCCCTTCCTCTGCTATAAGTTTGAGTCACTTCTGACAAGTTTTTCTGACACCAAGAGAAAAATGGTGACGGGGAGGGAGCTCCAGCAGATTGACAGCCTCAGCTCTGTTCCTGTGTGCTGGGGGTGTGTCCCTTGCCTCCAATTAGCTTTCAGAGCTCTCTGCACTGAGCTCTGCAGAGTGTAATTTCAGCTCTCTGCCCCCTTTTTCTGACAGCTCAGAAAAGCTTTATAAATTCTGGACTTTGAACAGCTGTAGAGAAGAGAAGGCCACGGATAAACAGAAAAACTCATGTAGGAGGATTTGTTTCATCTTTGTGCATCACCTGAGGCCGGTCGGGTTTACAGCCACTTTAACCACTTGCCCACCAGCCGCCATTATACTGCCGCAGGTCGGCATGATCCCGGGAGCCGTCATAGCTATATGTCGGCTCCTTGAAGCAGGATAGCAGGCGCTCATGCCCCCGCAGCACTGCGGGGGTGCCGATGCTCGTGGCCGATGGTCGCGATGACCGCCGGCCACGAGCGATCGCGGGCACGAGAGGCAGAACAGGAACGTGTGTGTGAAAACACACACATCCCTGTGCTGTGAGGAGAGACAGATCGAGAGTTCCTAATAGCTAGGAACCACGATCTGTCATTTTCTCTAGGTCCCCTCCCCCCCAGTTAGAAACACACACAGGAAACACAATTGACCCCTGATCGATTTTTTATTTATGGTGAGATGTTCCTTATGTGGCAATTTGAAAGTCCACAATTTGCCTTCTCCACCTCTGACTGACTCAGGATGAGCCTCTGTACTAATTATCTAATGTTAGTACAGTAATCTCTCCTGCTGTGCTATTGTGTTCTGACAGGGGGACAGATTCCCTTTCAGAACACTCCGGTCAGCGCTCTCAGCCATTGGCTGAGAACGCAGATCGAGGGCTGATCGGCAGACCTTTTTTAGTCATGCCCCTTTGACAAAAGCTGGCCGAACTGACTACAGTACACAAGGGTCGAATGTCGGCCTGTTTCTATTGAACCAGTTGATGACACCCAACTTTCGGCCCACGTATACTAGGCTTAAGGCTGGCTGCCACATATAAACATTCATACCCAATCAAGTCCCTAAGTGTATCATAAACTACCATCTAAATCCTGGATATTTTGTTCAGTAATAATCCATCTCCATAGTTACTGAGGACGCAAATATTCTCTGCCATTCATCTCCATGTTCATTATACAATCCAATCCAAACAACACTTTTCCTCCAGAAGCCAATGTACATTTTCCACTATATACCGTACAGGATATTTGTAGAGTTTCTCTGCCTTGCTACTAGGGATTATTAAAACTGAGAGTATTTATTTCCCGAAAACTTTGGGAAAAAACAGGTTTCTAGCTTAATGTATTTGGGTCAGTAAGAAAAGTGAAATTATGGTGGTTTTTTAGCTTTTTTTATGAGAGCAATACACACACACACACACACACACACACACACACACACAAAAAAAAAGTATCCATGTATAAATAGTAAGTGTACTTTACTACATTACACAATCAACGCTTTAAATCAAGACATGCCCAGAGCTGTGACTGTGGCTCTACACTGCCATCATGTGGAGTAAACTGTGATTGCATATTTTGTATCTATTGTGGTTTTCTCCACCATGCATTTGTTTTTTTTTTTGTATCTATTGTCAAGCATGATCCAAAATCTGTTCGTCAGGGTAGAAGGCGGGGGGCTTGGGGAAGGGATTCCTCTGTCTCCAGGCACTGTTGCTTTGCTGGCCATAGATGGATTGAAATTCTGCCGTTTCACCTAAAATCAGCTGAATTTGGATCCATCTGTGGGCAGGCTGGTTGTAATAAAGTCGAACCAGCATGTCAGTTTTTTTTCGCCCGCTCACTGTATTATTATATTCTGTCGGTGGGGAAGACTCCTTGCTGGCAGAACAAAACAGCGCTGCAGGAGGGTTTACCCTATCAACACTGACTATATTGATGGGGAAATAGAGCCATTTGCTTTTTTTCAACCTGTATATGGCCTCCCTTGGTTTTCCCTTTTCTGTTTAGAAACATGGATGTGAATTACAAGGTCACTGCACACATTCCTGGCACCCGCAGGCAAACCGCGCTGCTCAATGGCGCCCCAGCGCATCTGAAAACAAAGTGCGTGTTGTATTGTAACTGTACTGCCTCTCTTTATTTTGTAAAGTGCTCCGCAAATTGTTAGCACTATATAAATCCTGAATAATAATGATAATAATAATAGTGATTGAGGAGCAAGCTTTTATATTTATACATTACATCCTCATTCCTTGCTGTATTACACTCCATCATATTGCATTGTGCTGCTTTTCACATGCATCCAAAATGTTCTACTGAACAATATGGTTCGCCAGAAATTGTTTAAAATGTTTTTCTTTTCCAGGTTCCAATGTATGGCTTGCAAAGTCATCCCCAAAGCTTATCTAGATGTTCTACCCACCAATGTTGGGTTGTCCACAGACACAGAAAGGGGGTTGACCACGTAGGCATAATCTTAGAGTCTTCCAGCACAGACACTAAACCTTAGCTAAGTGTATTAGTGCTGATGGAGGGGGCGCAGGCACACAACGCACTTAAAAAAGGTCAAACAAAAATAGTAAACAAAACAAAAGTAGTCAGCATTTAACATTGCTGAGGGGAGTGTTGCAGGTGTCAAATTGGCGACCCTCCAGCTGTTGCAGAACCATATATTTCTCGAAGCATTGCACAGCTGACAGTTACAAGCATGACTCCCACAGACAGAGGCATGATGGGACTTGTAGTTCCGCAACTGCTGGAGGCCCACCAGTTTGACACCCCTGTAACTCATGGTAGTGGGTTGAAGGTCTAGTTTTCTGAACACCAGACTGTCTTCATTATAAAAGAAGAAGTGCACAGTAGTTATAAACACCAGATGGGTGGCAGCCCTAATCACAAACAATAAGACCTGACTGAGATTGTACATTTTCCCAGTTTACCAAATCAAAAAAAGAAAAAAATGGCTGCAGTTGGGACTGAAATATACCAGCAAACTAAAGCAGACGTGAAGGCTAAATCAACAAAATAAGAACAGTGCAAAGGAGGCATAAAGTCATGCTAATGTATAATAAAGTTTTCTCCCTGTCCCACGGAAGTATTTGGACCTAAATCTTCTACCCCTACTACAAAAATTCAAAATGAAGTGCATTAGTCTGTGCAAATTGCCACTCTCAGTGGTGGTTAGAGTGAACATACGGTAATTAAAATGGTATGAGCCTCTCAGCTTCTTTACATATTTCATAATTCTCAATTCTCCCATGCTGATACCTAGGAAATGGTTTACACGTATAGACACCAAGTTTAGGGCACTGATTTGGAAGAAACACGTTAGGATTAAGCCGACTATCCTCCAATTTGGCAAAGAATCTGGGGTACCGCTGGTCCTGAACCCCAGTATGCATTTTCTAGCTGCACAGCTACAACAGTTAGAAGACTGGATCTCGAGAACGTAGACGCTATACACAAACCACTCACTTCTGTCAACATTATCTCTCATGGAAATGGGACTTCCTACTATGCCTTCCCACTGCACATCGGTGGTTCTCCTGCAGATGCTGTGGTGCACCCTGAAAACCTGTTTGGAGGCCACAGGGTTTTTCAGGTGTACCCCAACATGGACATGGTGCATTCCCAACTATGTTGAGTTGGCTAAACTAGAATGGTTTCATATCTGGCAGGTGAAGTGAATACCATTTGTGTTTCAGTTGTTCTCTATGAATACACTGAAATAATTTGCTAAATTATTAGTATAATACAGGATTTATATAGCACAAGAGTTTGCACAGTTCTTTACAACATGAGGGCAGACAGTACAGTTAAAATACAATGCAATAGAAGAGAAATCAAAGAGCCCTGCTTGTTAGAGCTTACAATCTAAAAGCCACAAACGTAGTATGATCTACCTAACCAGTAATTTTATAGATACTTGCAGTTGCTTCATGCAATGCAATGTAAGCTCAATGATCTGTACCCAAGCTGGAAGATCCTAAACTAAATCAGGAAATAACCGAAACTCATCTCAAAATAGGAGCACTCTCTCGTATATACTGTACACAGCTTGATGTCTATTTATCAGGATATAACTAGCTTGAAATGTAGGACAGGGTGGGAGTTAGATAGTGGAACAATAGGTGGAGACAGGTGGGAAGTAGCATTGAGTGCAATTTCTTTGGTTTCCCTATCATCATCATCATCACAAAAACGTACCCAATTATTTATTCTTCACTGGGTCTATAGTACCCTGATTAAATTATTACAGTGCGGTAGAAGGGAATCCCCACTGTATCCTAAGGGTAACTGATTGCGGAGATTTTATTCATATGATATGGCGCTGCCCGAAACTAAAGAGATATTGGACCGACATCCTTGATACTATATCTATGGTTATTCAATCCACTATCCCTCATGATCCCTTAATGGATGATTTACCCCCCTTCATGACCAGGCCACTTTTTGCTATACGACACTACGTTACTTTAACTGAAAATTGCGTGGTCATCCAACACTGTAACCAAACTAATCCCACAAATAGAGCTTTCTTTTGGTGGTATTTGATCACCTCTGCAGTTTTTATTTTTTGCACTATAAACAAAAGAATGACAATTTTGAAAATAAAACCAATTTGTTTACTTTCTGCTATAAAGCGTAGCCAATAAAAAAATATGAAAAAAAATCAAATTTCTTCTTCAATTTAGGCCAATATGTATTGACTACATGTTTTTGGTAAAAAAAAAATCTCAATAAGAGTATATTGATTGGTTTCACGTGAACGTTATAGCGTCTACAAGCTATGGAATATATACTGGAATTTTTATACTAATGGTGGCGATCAGCGACTTATAGCAGGACTGCGATATTGCAGCAGACGATCGAATACCTGACACTTTACGGGAACCAGTAACACTAATACAGTGATCAGTGCTAAAAATATGCACTGTCACTGTACTAATAACACTGGCTGGGAAGGGGTTGAACATCTAGGGTGATCAAAGGGTTAACTGTGTGTCCAGCCAGTGTTTGTATTTACTATGTGTGCTGCTTTTACTAGGGGAAGAGATGAATTTGAATTCCAGCTTTGCAGGAACACAAAATCCATCCGTTCTGCCCTGTCAAAATGGAACCCTGCCATATTTACATAGACAGATCCCCGTTCTGTGTTGTTTACTGGCGATCGGCGGCTGCCGGCAGACATCAAGTGGCCGGCACCCGCAGATCGGCTTCTGCTGTGAATATTCACAGCAGAAGTGGCGCCCCCCCTTATGGCTTACAGCTAGTGAAAACCCAAAATTCAGTATCTCAGAAAATAACCAATAAAAAAAAAGGATTTTTAATACAGAAATGTTGGCTTACTGAAAAGTATGTCCATGTACATTATAGTTTGCACTTAATACTTGGTCGGGGCTCCTTTTGCATAAAGTACTGCATCAATGAGGCGTGGAATGGAGGCGATCAGCCTGTAGCACTGCTGAGGTGTTATGGAAGCCCAGGTTGCTTTGATAGCAGCCTTCAGCTCGTCTGTGTTGTTGGGTCTGGGGTCTCTCATCTTCCTCTTGACAATACCCCACAGATTCCCTATGGGGCTTACATCAGGCGAGTTTGCTGGTCAATCAAGCACAGTGATACCACAATCATTAAACCAGGTATTGGTACTTTTGGCAGTGTGGGCAGGTGGGAAGTCCTGCCAGAAATTGAAATCAGCATCTCCATAAAGCTGGTCAGCAGAGGGAAGCATGAACTGCTCTAGAATTTCCTGGTAGAGGGCTGCACTGACTTTGGACTTGATAAAACACAGAGGACCAACACCAGCAGATGACATGGCTCCCTAAATCATCACTGACTGTGGAAACTTCACACTGGACCTCATGCAACTTGGATTCTGTACCTCTCCACTCTTCCTCCAGACTCTGGGACCTTGATTTCCAAAGGAAATGTAAAATTTACTTTCATCCAAAAAGAGGACTTTGGACCACTGAGCAACAGTCCAGTCCTTTTTCTCCTTAGCCCAGGTAAGACACTTCTGATGTTGTCTCCGGTTCAGGAGTGGCTTGACACAAGGAATTCGACAGTTGTAGCCCATATCCTGGATAATATGTCTGTGTGTAATGGCTCTTGAAGCACTGACACATCCGTAGTCCACTCCTTGTGAATCTCCCCCCAAAATTCTTGAATGGCCTTTGCTTCACACGCCTTTCAAGGTTGCGGTTATCCCTGTTGCTTGTGCACCTTTTTTCTGGTTTAGGATTAGGTTTTTTGAGGAAACTTCGTAGTTGGACGTACGTCCAGAAGGGAAAGGTGTCTATTTTCAGTCTTGAGGCCAAAGCGGTTTGAGATAAGAGGCGACCTCTCTCAAAGAATTGTTTGGCTCTGATATTCTGGTGAGGCCATATATCTATTAAAAAGGAAGTGTGCATTCCCAGAGTGAATTTGGGGTTTAGGCGTAAAGGTGTCATCGGGCCTTTAATCGATGAGATATTATGTTTATTACATGTATTGCGGAATGAGATTATTGTAGGGTTGATAAGTGGGTGTTGAGAGTATTCAGGGGGTAGAAAGGGGGAATCGATCCATGGGAGGTGTTGAATGGGCACAATTGATAATGATTGTTCTAATTGGACCCAGTCTTTATGTTTGGAATTTACGTTCCAGTCGATGATCCTAGCCAGGTGGCAAGCTTGTTGGTATTTACTTATGTCTGGGAGTCCTATGCGTGCACCTTTTTTCTACCACACTTTTTCCTTCCACTTAACTTTTCATTAATAATCTTTGATACAGCACTCTGTGAATAGCCAGCTTCTTTAGCAATGGCCTTTTGTGACTTACCTTCTTTGTGGAGGGTGTCATTGAATGTCTTCTGGACAACTGTCAGGTCAGCAGTCTTCCCCATGACTGTGTAACCTACTGAACCAGAAGGAGAGACCAGTTAACCCTTTCGCTGCCAGGCCCTGTGCTCCATTTTGTACAGTCAGGTGGCCAGACCATTTTTGCAATTTTTCCTTTGCTTTTTTATTTTTCACTTATAGCTTTCAAAGTTTGTAAAAGACCCCCCCAAACCATATATA
The DNA here is from genome assembly GCF_042186555.1 of Aquarana catesbeiana. Lineage (NCBI taxonomy): Eukaryota > Metazoa > Chordata > Amphibia > Anura > Ranidae > Aquarana > Aquarana catesbeiana. The sequence goes on along the minus strand of NC_133334.1, from coordinate 223,201,976 downwards.
TTCTGAAAACACGTGACCAGTAGAATAAAAGAAGGTGCTGCTGATTTCTAAGGTCCCACGATATTTGCACAAATGTTCATCAAAACAATATTTTTCCTAAAAAAGCCACTAAAATCATGATTAGCAGATAAATACACTGCAAATTTTACAAAATTCCTACTAAATACAGGGAAGCCATCAGTAATTTTGGGGCCACTTACACAGCTTTAGGCCTGGGCCCCACGGGGTCTGACCATTGGCCATCCCACCAAATCAGCCCACATTGTGGAGACTGGAGGGATAGATGGATGGATGATGTTGGGCGTGGATGTGGATACTGGAGGGATGGATGATGCTGGGCGTGGATACTGGAGGGATGGATGGATGATGCTGGGCGTGGATGTGGATACTGGAGGGGTGGATGGATGATGCTGGGCGTGGATGTGGATACTGGAGGAATGGATGGATGATGCTGGGCGTGGCTACTGGAGGGATGGATGGATGATGCTGGGCGTGGATGTGGATACTGGAGGGATGGATGGATGATGCTGGGCGTGGATACTGGAGGGATGTATGGATGATGCTGGGCGTGGATACTGGAGGGATGGATGGATGGATGATGCTGGGCGTGGATGTGGATACCGGAGGGATGGATGGATGGATGATGCTGGGCGTGGATACTGGAGGGATGGATGGATGATGCTGGGCGTGGATGTGGATACTGGAGGGGTGGATGGATGGATGATGCTGGGCGTGAATGTGGATACTGGAGGGATGGATGGATGGATGATGTTGGGCGTGGATACTGGAGGGATGGATGGATGGATGATGGTGGATGTGGATACTGGAGGGATGGATGGATGGATGATGTTGGGCGTGGATACTGGAGGGATGGATGGATGATGGTGGGCGTGGATGTGGATACTGGAGGGATGGATGGATGCATGATGTTGGGCGTGGATACTGAAGGGATGGATGATGCTGGGCGTGGATGTGAATACTGGAGGGATGGATGGATGGATGATGCTGGGCGTGGATGTGGATACTGGAGGGATGGATGGATGGATGATGTTGGGCGTGGATACTGGAGGGATGGATGATGCTGGGCGTGGATGTGGATACTGGAGGGATGGATGATGCTGGGCGTGGATGTGGATACTGGAGGGATGGATGGATGATGCTGGGCGTGGATGTGGATACTGGAGGGATGGATGGATGGATGATGTTGGGCGTGGATACTGGAGGGATGGATGATGCTGGGCGTGGATGTGGATACTGGAGGGATGGATGGATGATGTTGGGCGTGGATACTGGAGGGATGGATGATGCTGAGCGTGGATGTGGATACTGGAGGGAGGGATGGATGGATGATGTTGGGCGTGGATACTGGATGGATGATGCTGGGCGTGGATGTGGATACTGGAGGGATGGATGGATGATGCTGGGCGTGGATGTGGATACTGGAGGGATGGATGGATGGATGATGCTGGGCGTGGATACTGAAGGGATGGATGGATGATGCTGGGCGTGGATGTGGATACTGGAGGGATGGATGGATGGATGATGCTGGGCGTGGATGTGGATACTGGAGGGATGGATGGATGGATGATGTTGGGCGTGGATACTGGAGGGATGGATGATGCTGGGCGTGGATGTGGATACTGGAGGGATGGATGGATGATGCTGGGCGTGGATGTGGATACTGGAGGGATGGATGGATGGATGATGTTGGGCGTGGATACTGGAGGGATGGATGATGCTGGGCGTGGATGTGGATACTGGAGGGATGGATGGATGATGTTGGGCGTGGATACTGGAGGGATGGATGATGCTGAGCGTGGATGTGGATACTGGAGGGAGGGATGGATGGATGATGTTGGGCGTGGATACTGGATGGATGATGCTGGGCGTGGATGTGGATACTGGAGGGATGGATGGATGATGCTGGGCGTGGATGTGGATACTGGAGGGATGGATGGATGGATGATGCTGGGCGTGGATACTGAAGGGATGGATGGATGATGCTGGGCGTGGATGTGGATACTGGAGGGATGGATGGATGGATGATGTTGGGCATGGATACTGGAGGGATGGATGATGCTGGGCGTGGATGTGGATACTGGAGGGATGGATGATGCTGGGCGTGGATGTGGATACTGGAGGGATGGATGGATGATGCTGGGCGTGGATGTGGATACTGGAGGGATGGATGGATGGATGATGTTGGGCGTGGATACTGGAGGGATGGATGATGCTGGGCGTGGATGTGGATACTGGAGGGATGGATGGATGATGTTGGGCGTGGATACTGGAGGGATGGATGATGCTGAGCGTGGATGTGGATACTGGAGGGAGGGATGGATGGATGATGTTGGGCGTGGATACTGGATGGATGATGCTGGGCGTGGATGTGGATACTGGAGGGATGGATGGATGATGCTGGGCGTGGATGTGGATACTGGAGGGATGGATGGATGGATGATGCTGGGCGTGGATACTGAAGGGATGGATGGATGATGCTGGGCGTGGATGTGGATACTGGAGGGATGGATGGATGGATGATGCTGGGCGTGGATGTGGATACTGGAGGGATGGATGGATGGATGATGTTGGGCGTGGATACTGGAGGGATGGATGATGCTGGGCGTGGATGTGGATACTGGAGGGATGGATGGATGATGCTGGGCGTGGATGTGGATACTGGAGGGATGGATGGATGGATGATGTTGGGCGTGGATACTGGAGGGATGGATGATGCTGGGCGTGGATGTGGATACTGGAGGGATGGATGGATGATGTTGGGCGTGGATACTGGAGGGATGGATGATGCTGAGCGTGGATGTGGATACTGGAGGGAGGGATGGATGGATGATGTTGGGCGTGGATACTGGATGGATGATGCTGGGCGTGGATGTGGATACTGGAGGGATGGATGGATGATGCTGGGCGTGGATGTGGATACTGGAGGGATGGATGGATGGATGATGCTGGGCGTGGATACTGAAGGGATGGATGGATGATGCTGGGCGTGGATGTGGATACTGGAGGGATGGATGGATGATGTTGGGCGTGGATACTGGAGGGATGGATAATGCTGAGCGTGGATGTGGATACTGGAGGGATGGATGGATGGATGATGCTGGGCGTGGATGTGGATACTGGAGGGATGGATGATGCTGGGTGGGAGATGAAGATGATGGACTTGCATTGTGGAAAATGGATGAGGATGACTCTGGGTGGGGATGAAAGTTACAAAGTGAAGAGACTCTCCACAATGTAACTCTTATCTCCACTATCTTCAGTCATCCTCATCCATTTACACTATGCAACTCAATCATGCCAGCTCGTCAGGCTCAGGTATTCCATTCCCATCTAAGGCAAAGGAGATTAAAAATAAAGTTCAAATATACAGCACAGGGAGCACAGCAGCACATCAACTTTTTGTGACTTACCCTCCCACGCCGCTCTCTATCTTCCTATCTGCATGCACCTAACAGGGCTGGGTTGTTCACCGCTGAAAAACTGACTACACCCCCTGCCAGAGTCCCGGCCAATCAGAGCTAACCTAGCAGCAGCAGCCAGCAGGCTCCACCTCAGCAGGGAAAGAGTGCTGTGGAGCAAATGCTGGCCTCAATCACCTGCAGGGGGGAGGGGCCTGCTAGCGGAAGGCAGCGTGGTGGCTCAGACATGTAAGCTCCCTCCCTTCTCCTCTATAGCGCCTGCCACGGGGGGGTGGGGGTGGGGGTGGGTGAGTGAAAGAAAGAGCAGCTCATCAGACTTGTGTATGCTCCCTTCTTCTTTTCTATAGCGGCCACCGAAGGGGAAAAGGGGGCCCGGCCAGGCGGGCCCCTTGGGACGCTCGGGCCTCTTACAGGTATACTGCCTGTGCCCCCCTGATGGCGGCCCTGACTAAATATAAAAGCTTAACCTGTAGTTAGTTAATAAATAACAAATATTTGTAATTTTTGCACTTTTTGCAAAATGGTGAAAATCGAACGTACGCAAAAATGTAAATATCCACATTTCTCTAAAAATCTGGTTTTCATGTTTCCCTTACAGCTTTCAGAATTTGTAAAAGACCCCCCAAACAATATATTTTCTGAAAGCATATGACCTCTAGGAATAAAAAAGAAGGTGCTACTGACCCCACTGACTGACTGACTTTTAGACCCCACGGTATTTGCGCAAATCTTTATCAAACCAATATATTCGCACAAAATACACTAAAACCAAAATTAGCAGATAAAAACACAGCTAATTTTACAAAATTCCAGCTAAATCTCTACTAAATATAAAAGCTTAACCTGTATGGAGTTAATAAATAACAAATAGTTGTAAATTTTAAATTGCGCCTTTTTACAAAATGTTGAAAATCGAACGTACCCAAAAATGTTTTAATTTTTCACTACAGCTTTCAGAATTTGTAAAAGACCCCCCAAACCATACATTTTCTGAAAGCACATGGCCAGTAGAATAGAAAGAAGGTGCTACTGATTTTTAAGGCATCGTGATATTTGTGCAAATGTTTATCAAAACAATATTTTCGCTAAAAATACACTAAAATCATTATTAGTGCACATAAACACAACATAACTTACATAATTCATGCTAAACTGCTACTAAAGCATCGTTACATGTGGCATGCTAAAGTGTATGGCCATTGGGGGCCATGTTTACTCGCACAGGTGTTCTGTGCATCCCTGTACAGGCAGTCTCATTTATGTCACAGGCTGCACAGGCATAGCTGCTGTTCCCAATCTGACATCCGTGTGGGTAGATAACCCCGAACACAGACAGTGTGAGCTCAGGGACATGCATGCGGACCTACATGAATGTAAAATTGGGAGCAACGGCTCTGTTCGGGAAGATGCTACATCCCAAATGATATCAGTGGGACTGCCTGCACAGAGATGCACGGAACACCTGTGCGTCCCCGTAAAGGTATGCTGTGCATGCCCTGTGTGAACAAGGCCTTAGGCCCCTTTCACACAAGCAGACTGATCGGGTCTGCCTGTCTGTTTCTTCAGGCGGGCCCAATCAAGCCACCCATTGTTCTCTATAGAGGCTGATATAAATAGACATGTGTCCGTTTACACCCACCTGTATCCGATCCAGTCCAGTTCGCTAAAAACAAACGGATGGGAATTCCATTCCTCATTCATCTAGCAGATCGGATCGGATGGTATCGGATGGAAATGGACAGATGGTCCATTTTCATCTGACTGCCCAATAGAGAACAGTGGGCTGTGTCCGTGTCTGCTCTGCATTAGTGGAGCGGACAAGGACCTGTCATCCGTCTGCGCAGCAGGGATCGGCAGACAGATCCCCCACTGAGCAGGCGGATCTGCTTGACAGAGTACGCTCCATGTGAAAGGGGTCTTACCAGGAATAGCCGGTCCATTAGGGGCGCTGCTGCCCTACAGGGTGCCGGACTTATACGTTTGTATGAGTTTTTTCTTTTTTTCCAAGCCACATGATTAGAGCCCGAGGCTCTAATTGGCGTGAAAAAGGTTGGGCTGGGACCGCAAAGCATTGCACCTTGAACCCACCCACTTGTGACAATAGCAAATTAATATTGGCTATTGCCTTCCGGCTTCAGGATGGATTGGGTTGGCTGGGAGGAGAAGCTGATGAAGCTGTGAAGGGGTGAGTGCGAGGGGGGATCATCACTGTGGGGTCGGATTGGGTGTGGGTGGGATCAATGCTGGGGGGTGGGGGGGGGGGAGAAGTGGGGTGCAGGGGATAGGAAAGGAGAGTGGGGGAGGAAGTCACATTAGGGGTTAAGAACTCTAAACAGCGAGTCTGCTGAACAATTCTGATATAAGCTTATGGTCATTGAAGTGACCATAAGCTTATAGGAGAGGGGGAAATGAGGTCCATACGGCGTACTGACTAGGCCACCTGCGGGCACTTCTGTAGGTCCATACGGTGTATGGACTTGGCAGTGAAACGGTTAAAGGCTTTACAGGTGTTTCGAGTTAATTAGCTGATTAGAGTGTGATACCATGTGTCTACAATATTGACCTTGTAAATTTATGTACGGAATACTGATACTGAATTTTGGGTTTTCACTAGCTGCAAGCCATAATCCTCAACATCAAAACAAAGAAATGCTTGAAATATATCACTCTGTGTGTAATGAATCTATATAAATATGCGAGTTTCACTTTTTAAATTGAATTACTGAAATAAATTAACTTTTTTATAATATTCTATGCACTTGTACGTGATCCTGCGCACAGCTGCCGACCACAGCTTGCTATAACAGAGGGGATTCCAGTAATTATGCACAGTGACTTTACAATCACTCTAATAAGTCTCTTTGGCACCATAGATGAAGAAATATACCAACCAATCAGTGGCGGCCTGTCCATGCAGGGCCCCCTAATCCATGCGCCCAGCCCCTAATCTTCATGCAGGGCGCCAGACGCATGGATTTCAGTGGGGTTCTTTTTTGGAAGCACACGATTAGAGTCTGAGGCTCTAATTGGCTTCAAAGAGGGTGGGCTTGGGGCGCAAAGCACTGCTCCCTGAACCCACCCAGTTGTGTGACAGTAGTGAATTAATATTCGTTATTGTCTTCCTGATTCTCCTCCCAAGAACGGATTGGCCAGGGAGTCTTGGGGGGGGGGGGGGGGTGGCATCGGTGTGAGTGAGAGGGAGAGGTTTGTTTGCCGCTCCCCCTAAAATATTGGGCACCAGCCGCCACCGCAACCAATGGTACTAAAAGTGACACATTAACTCAACATTGATACATGAGAACTTGACATAATATTGTAATTCAAGTCACAAATTTTTGAAAATATGGCAGGGTTGGCTAGACACACTGGGCCTCGCTCAGTTATGGATAAACTATTGCAGGTGTGTGCTGGGCTGGAATGAAGGGGGTTTTGCATTTAGAAATACGAATAATGATAAGTGGGCCTTGCTAGGTGGTTCTATACAACAGGAATGGGAACACTGCAGTCAATAGGTATAGAAATGTGTAACCTGCCAAAATGTTCTGTGAAAAAGTGTGCTGTACACAAAGCAATCACCGAAAACTGTAATGCCCCGTACACACGGTCGGACTTTGTTCGGACATTCCGACAACAAAATCCTAGGATTTTTTCCGACGGATGTTGGCTCAAACTTGTCTAGCATACACATGGTCACACAAAGTTGTTGGAAAATCCGATCGTTCTAAACGCGGTGACGTAAAACACGTACGTCGGGACTATAAACGGGGCAGTGGCCAATAGCTTTCATCTCTTTATTTATTCTGAGCATGCGTGGCACTTTGTCCGTCGGATTTGTGTACACTCGATCGGAATTTCCGACAATGGATTTTGTTGTCGGAAAATTTTATCTCCTGCTCTTCAACTTTGTGTGTCGGAAAATCCGATGGAAAATGTCCAATGGAGCCCACACACGGTCGGAATTTCCGACAACACGCTCCGATCGGACATTTTCCATCGGAAAATCCGACCGTGTGTACGGGGCATAACGCTGAGTATATTTTACTTACTTTCTACCTGTAATGATGACTTGTTCTTTTCAATATGTACTAATTGTGTACACTTCATCTATGCTATAAAAAGCAACAGATTAAAGAAAAGTTTAAAAAAATAAGCTCTAAAGTGTCATTTCTAAATGTATCTAGAGCAGTCACATGATCACTGTCTGTCTAGTATTGTGTTGTGCTGTAACCGGAGGCAATCTGCAGTGGTTCATCGCACCCATGCAATATGTAAATATTTTATATACTTCGCCAATACTGCATTATTCCCCCAATAAAAAGAACAATGGAGGTTATGAGTTCTTTGCTACTTCCAGTCAAAACTAAACCTGCCTGAAGCCACTGTCAGTGAACTGCAAAGGGCATGCCTAAACCTTCTGGGTAGGACCACAGATGATGATAAATCTGTACACTGACACATTCCACAGTAAACAGCAGCAATCACAGAAGGCTGACAACACTGCCACTGTTCCAAAGCAGTGTTGTCACCATACTAAATGAAGTCCCATAGCCAAGGCAATAACTGGTAGTATTGTCACGTATTTTCTATTACACAGCTATTCATAATACATGAATAGATATGCTATGCTAGTTTAAAGGACTACAAAACAGTACTGTTTGGTTTATGTACACTCTAGGGCAGCGTTTCTCAACTAGGGTTCCACCAGAGGTTGCTAGGGGTTCCTTGAGTAATTTCTGCCTCTCAGATAAGTTCCCGCTGACACCATTGATCTTTTGGCTATCTGTATGGGGATAATTCTTCCCAATGTCCCCAAGTGTAAGGAGCATCCCTCCCATTTACCATCACACTAATGTGTTGTAGATATAGTAACTTTTAGAAGGGGTCCCCTGAGACCGGAAAGTAATTTCAAGGGTTCCTCTGTGTTGAAAAGGTTGAGAAAGGCTGCTCTAGGGACTTAAAAATTGAAAATCAAAACCACCGAATTCTACTTAAAAGTGGAGGGAAAAACCCCTGTTAGACTTACCGGTAACTGCATTTCCCTGAATCTTCCAGGACAGCTACTTGGAGAGATGATTGGCTCCACCATCTACGGGAAATACAAAATCAGACAGAGTTTAAAAGGCCCCTCCCCTTCCTCTCAGTTGTTGAAGCTCAAGAAAACCTCCACCAAAGTGCCCAAGGCAGAGGAAGAAAGGTAAACCTAAGCAAATCACTTCCACCAAGCTAAGATAAAAAAACTGTGCCAACAGAATAGGGTGGGAATCCAGATGCTGTCCTAGAAGATTCATGGAAATACCACTACTGGTAAGTCTAACGGGGGTTTTCCACCTTCATCTTCCAGGACAGCTACTCGGAGAGGATAAGCAAGATTCTATACCTTAGGGAGAGACCACCGCCTACAGCACTTTCCTTCCAAAGGGGAAGTCCTGGCTGGAGAGCATCTGGACTCTATATTTGCCTCATGAATGCATGAGAAGATGACCAAATGGTAGCCTTGGATATTTCTCTTCATGATGCTCCTGCTCATTCCACCCATTATGCAGCTAAATATCTTGTAGGATGAGCCCTAATTCTGGCAGGAGGGGCCTGACCTTAACTACTGTAAGCCTTGCAAATTGTCTCCATAATCCAGCTGGCGATGGAGCTTTTGGAGGCCTTAGTGCCTTTTCTGGGGCCACTAAACTTAAATAGAAGCTGAGAGGAATTCCTCAATTCACTAGTAATCTGCAAATAGTGAAGTAAACACCTTTTGACATTAAAAAAAAAACTAAACCTTTCCTCCTCCAAATTTTTAGGGGAGCTAAAGACTAGAAAGAACCACTTTCTGTGACCTGTGAGATATGGAAGAAACTTTAGGTAAGTACAAGTGATCTGGCTTGATGACCACCCTGTCCTCCAAAATTCTTAAAAAAGGATCCTTACAAGAGAGGGATTCTGAGTCAGAAATTCTTCCACCTGAAGTGATGGCTAAAAGAAAGGTAATCTTCATAGTTATCAACCTTAAAGAAGCCTCACTCAAGGGTTCAAAAGGAGCTAAAGGAGGTAAAGGCATTCAGAACCAAAGACAGGCCCCAAGGGGGAACCTGCCTAACTATCCTACATCTGTCCCTAGAGAGGAGAAACCTTTGAATTAAAGGTTCCTCAGCTAACCTGATATCCAAGAAAAGTGACAGGCCAGCCATCTGAACTTTAAGGGTACTAATAGAAAGGCCCTTTTCTTCTCCATCCTGCAAAAAATCTAAAACACAGGGAATAGAAAAACCTGCTTTCTTTTGCCAGAAAACAAAGGTTTTCCAAACCTTACCATACATTTTCTTGTGACCAATGTGCAGCTATCTAGAATAGCACTAACTCATTCTGAACACCCCTTCAATTGAAGGATGCGCTGCTCAGCCTCCAAGCCGTCAGACAGTAAATCCAAAGGTTTGGATGGAACGCTGGCCCCTGCAGGAGGTCTCTTCGATCCATCAGAGACCAGAGGGGGAGTTATAGACAGGACTCTCAAGGTTGAGAACCAACTCCTCCTGGACCACCAAGGGGCTATCAGGATTACCTCTGCTTGTTCCTGGATAATCTTCCGGATCACCAGAGGCAACATCGCAAACGGCGGGAAGGCATAAGAAAGACTGAACTTGCATGGGAAGGTCAGGGCATCTGTCCCTAAAGCCTCTGTTTCTCTTTCCAGCGAGAAAAAGGCTGCAAGCTTTCAGTTTTGACTGGACACAAAGAGATCCACTGAGGGAACTCCCCATTTCAGCATGATTACTTGGAACACTTGCCTGTTCAACTCCCAATTGCTGTTGCTGATTCTCACCTGACTCATTTAGTTAGTCTGCTAAAATGTTTGTTGTGCCGCTGATGAGGACTGCCATGTTCTTTGCCCAGCCCAGTATCTGCCTGTAAGAGGCAACAGACTCTCCAAGTGGGTGCCCCCCCCTGGTTGTTGAGGTAAGCTACTTCCGTGGCATTTTCTGAAAAGACCAATACCTTGCTTGCAAGAATCCTTGGTTCTGAAGCTACTAACTGTCAGGGCTGGGCTCAGCCCTTCCTTCTCTGGGCTGGTCGCTCAGCTGTCGGCTAATTGTCAGCTCCTATCTCTCCACAGTTACTCAGCTGTTGATGATATCCTGCTTGTCAGTCCTGTCTACTTAAGCCGTCCAGTCCAGAGCATCTCTGCCTTCGCCTTGGTCAACATCACAGAAACTCCTGCGATTCTTTTCAAGACTTGTTTGCTGACATCCCTTCTGGCTCCAAATCCTGCCTGCTGTTCCACTACATTGATCCCTGACTTCTGGCTTGGCTGACTATCCGTTCCGGTTACTGAATTTTGGCTATGTTTTGATTACGTTTGTACTTTTATTATTAAACAAGTGTGATTTAACTGTACTTCTGTCTCTGCCTGATTTAATGGTTTCTGACACTAACGTCTTTCCAACTGCAAGGAGCTTTGAAATTGGATGACTGGTCCTCCGAGTGAGCTTCCCCAACCCAAAAGACTGGCATTGGTGTTAACTTTTATAGAAAAAAGCTGTGCCCAAGGCCTCCCTCTCTGCAAATGTTCTGGATGTTCCCACCAGCACAGACCCAGAGAATCTCCACCGAGGAGTTGAACCATCTGATTTAAGGAGCTCTTCCTGCAATCCCAAGATTTGAGAAGAAAGGACTTAAGGGGTCTGGAATGTAACTGAGCTCATGGTGCTCCTGAGTTAGCTGCCGTCATTAAACCAAATGCTGCATTACTTGGCGAAGGTGAAGCTTGTGGAAGCAACCTGAAATACTGAACAGAGAGAATGATCTTTGCTATTTTTTCCTCTCTGAAGAACAATCTTTTGTACCAATGGCAAGGCTTGTTTTCTGTGAGGATCGCAAATCTCAGAAATTTCCGCTGACTCTGGCAAATAGGCACAGACAAATAGGTCTCCTGAAGGTCCAGAGTCATCATGAAAAAATCTGGCAGTAACAGATTTGACTGAACAAATGCCCTCCATATGGAAGCATCTGTAAAACAGAAATCTGTTCAGGATGCTTAAAGCGGAACTTCCCTTGTCGTTTTAACTTTGGATAGTAAAACATTTATTTTTTCTGCCAGTAAATACCTTATATAGCCCACTTCCTTTTTCTTGTCTGGTAAAAAGCCTAGGCATATGACATCATGCACAGCTCTCTCTCTCACTCTCGTGAGAGTTTGCCAGGAAGGGGGGGGGGGGGGGGTGAGTCATAAGAAGGCCAATGAAAGCTGCAGGGTTGGAGGTGTGCCTCTGTGTAAATCTAGAAAGTGAACAGGCAGCAGCTTTAGCTGCCCACAGTTAAAATTATTGCAGCCAGACTCAGTGGAGGGAGATTTCTGCAGCATAATTGGCAAGTACAGAATCACAGTATATATAAAATAATATGCAAAGTGGTTGGAGAGAAGCTTTAGAATGGCAAAGATGTTTTTATTACAAATTATGTAAGCAGACTGCAGTTTATTCTTTAACCACTTGCCGACCAGCCGCCGCAGTTTTATTGCAGCAGAATGGCACAGCTGGGCGAAACGACGTTATGTTACTTCGCTTCGCCTTGTGGCCACTAGGGGTGCGCGCCTGCTGCTTGCCCCCAGAACTGATGCGAGTGCCCGGCAGGCGCGTTGACCGCCAGGCTCCCGCAGTCGCTTGTGACACAGCGAGAACCGGAAACTGTGTGTGTAAACAAATAAAAATAATAAAAATGCTATAAATCTATCTCCTATTTTGTAGACTTTATAACTTTTGCGCAACAATGTATGCTTAGTGCAATTTTTTTTACCAAAAATATGTAGCAGAATACATATCAGCCTAAACTGAGAAAAAATTACCTTTTTTAAAAAAAGAAAAATAGGGATATTTATTATAGCAAAAAGTACAAAATATTGTGTTTTTTTCAAAATTGTCACTTTTTTTTGTTTATAGCGCAAAAAAAAAAAAAAAATCAAATACCACCAAAAGAAAGCTCTATTTGTGGGGAAAAAAGGGCGTCAATTTTGTTTGGGTGCAGCTTTGCACGACCGCGCAATTGTCAGTTAAAGCGATGCAGTGCCGAATCGCAAAAAATGGCCTGGTCATTCAGCAGCCAAATCTTCCGGGGCTGAATCGGTTAAGTTGATGATCATCCAAAACTTGCCAGGTAGCTTCCTCACAAGGAACGAGAGAGTAGAAACCCTAAAATTTTTGATCCACTGGAACTGAAGAAATTACCTGCTCTGCCCAGAGAGATCAGATCTAACATGGCCTGCTTTCCTGCTTTCTCTCCTGGTCCCTCAGCAGTCGGGTGAGAGAAAATCTTTGTGCAGGGCAAGTCTGAACTCTAACCTGTAGCCCTCTATTACAGTCTGGATGATGAACGAATTCTCGGTGACCTCTGCCTACTATTTGGCAAAAAGGGCCAACCTTCCTTCCACCCCTAACCTGGCGTCATTGCAAACTTTTGGAAGGGAGCAAAGAGTGACCCCCCCTCTTAAGTTTTGTCCTTGTTGATAGACCTCTTCTTTTTGGTTTGGCGAACACCTGACTTAAACTCAGACTTGTTCTGGAAACCACGAAAAGGTCTTTTACCACTGGTCTACCTCTCTTAGATGGAAAACTTTTACTCTTCTCTGAGGAATGGGCTAGGACCGCCTCTAAGGTGGAACCAAACAATAGCATACACAAACAAAAATGTGCAGCGCAACTCACAATATTGAAACAAAATAATACGTGAACAACTATAAATATACGTGCAACAATGTTACATCTAAAGTGAAGTATGATAAATACTACTATATTAAATCCAAAACAAATAGTAAATCCAAAGAAGGAAAGTCCCAAATAGAAACAAAGTTATTGAGGTGATCAACAATTTGCTGTGCTCTTGATCTTCCACCTCTGTGTTGAATAATAATAATCAGTGCTCAAACTTAATCGTCCACCAGTGATAGGATGGCAGCTGACCTTATACTTAAACCCCTGTGTTATCAGTGGTGTAAATTCACGATCAGCCGCATATGCAAACAAATAAAAAATATCTAGTGCGCTTTGTACAAATACTTTAATACCGAATAAAACACAGGTAGAACGCTCACATAAAAGGCACTCAACCGTGCCGGCGTGTCAGGTAAATTGCATAAGAAAGTCCCAGCATGCTTCAGCAAAGATAATATCCGAGGGCTCGGCTCCTAGTCCCACACGCGTGTCGTCCTGAGCATGGACTTCATCAGTGGCCCACTGTAGAGGTTGAAGTGAGTGAGAACACTTTTTGGTGACAGCAGCAAAAAGAATACCACCCTTGAAAAAAATCTTCAATTCAATACTGAAAAGGGAAACGCTTCTTTTGACCCCTAGACTGAAATAACCTCTTTTCAGGATCTTTCCATTCAGAAAGGATCATATCCTTTAAAGAATGATGGACTGGAAAGGGTCTAGGTTTCCGTCCCTGCAACCCCCTGTACATCTTATTCTGAACTGACAGGGTCTGTTCTGGAACTTCAATCTGCTCAGAAGTATAGATTGCCTTTAAAAGCTTGCTCAACAATTTCTTCCACCTGAAAGAGATATCTAGCAGAGCTAATAGCCACCTCAACCTCTGAAGAAGAATCATCCTCAGATGCAGAGGCTGAATTTTCTCCTTTTTCCAGGTCAGAGACAGTCTGTGAACTAATATTTTCTAATTCCAAGGAAGAGGGGTGGGGGGAGACTCACTTAGCTGAAATTGAAGGTAAGGGTTCCGGAACCACTGAATCAGATCTGGAAGTGGAGGAACCCAATCCAGCCAACTTAGCGCTAAAGGACCAAAAGGAGGAAAAGACCTCCTTCATGGAAGACATTAACTCCTTAATGGAGGCTACTGAGAAGCAGTGAGATACAATTGTCACAAAGCTGTTTCTTATAACTGTCAGGTAGCCTAGTCCTACAATTCCCACACTTGTAATTTTCATAGTTTGTCAATCTGGAAGAGAAACATTGAGTAAATGTACATATTGCAAGTCTCTTCCTCCATACCATTAATACATAACACAGCCAAAAATTGTCCACATTCTTAATGCAAGGAGAGGCACATACCTTGGGGGCAGTGTTGGAAGTGGATGCAGCCCCTGGATCAACTTGAGCAGGTGCTCCATCTACAGTGATATCCTCAGTATCCATGGTACCAGGAACCCTGTGTTTTGCAGGGCTGAAATATCAGCAGCCACTGCTTAATGAATAGGGGCCACACCAGAGGAGACCACAGTCGCCAGCCTCGGCCACCAGTGGTGCAAGTGGCGGAAACCCAGTCCAACTGAATAATCGGGCCAGCCAGGAACATATAACCTGGCATCCAGAAGTGTGACACGTCTCCTCCAGTTTTAGCGCTATCTTACTACGCTACTGGAAATGCATCGCCACTTTGGTACACTCGAGGCAGGGGAAGAAAGAAAAGGATGCCCCACAGTAATCCTGCATACACTCCCGGCAGGCCACACTCCAGGGGCCCAAAAGGACACTGGGCAGTGGAAGTTGCCTTAGTAAAAGCAGTAAGGCAAGTAACCACCAAAAACAGAGGGGAACCCTTTAGGTAAATAAAATCAGCAGACAAAGCCACAACCAGTCTGAGTACCTAACAAGGGGGGTCCGATAACCACTGCTACCAGACCTAAAGAAAAAACAAACATTGCGGTGTGTGTGTACTCCTGGAGGGTCTGGAAACACAAAACAACTGAGGGTCAGGGGAAGGGGAGGGGTCTTTTAAACTCTGTCTGATTTGTTTCTTGTAGAGGGCAGAGCCAATCATCTCTCCAAGTAGCAGTCCTGGAAGATGAAGGGGGAAACCTTTTATTCCAACCACTTCAATACCAGGCACTTTTACCCCCTTCCTGCCCAGGCCAATTTTCAGCTTTTTAGTGCTGTCACACTGTTTCAATGTTAATTGCGCGGTCATGTAACACTGTACCCATATATCAGGAACCATGAATCAGACCGACAGAAGTATAGTTAAATCACACTTGTTTGATAATAACAATAAGGGAAATAGAGTAAACGTAGTCAAAACAAGCCAGAGTACAGTAACCAGATCAGGTAGTCAGCCAAGCAAATGTCAGAAAGCCAGAGATAAACGTAGTATTACAGCAAGCAGGATCAGGAGCCAGAAGGAACGTCAGCCGAGCAAGTCTTTAACAGGAACGCAGGAGAAAGTCTCTGTGATGTTGACAAAGGCGAAGGCAGAGATCAAGTGAGCTGGATGGCTTTAACCGCTTCAGCCCCGGAAGATTTTACCCCCTTCCTGACCAGAGCGTTTTTTGCAATTCGGCATTACATCACTTTAACTGACAATTGCGCGGTCGTGCGACGTGGCTCCCAAACAAAATTGACGTCCTTTTTTTCCCACAAATAGAGCTTTCTTTTGGTGGTATTTGATCGCCTCTGCGATTTTTATTTTTTGCGCTATAAACAATATAAGAGCGACAATTTTGAAAAAAATGCATTATTTTTTACATTTTGCTATAATAAATATCCCCCAAAAATATATAAAAAAAAACATTTTTTTTCCTCAGTTTAGGACGATCGTATTCTTCTACATAGTTTTGGTCAAAAAAAAAAAAAATCGCAATAAGCGTTGATTGATTGGTTTGCGCAAACGTTATAGTGTTTACTAAATAGGGGATAGTTTTATAGCATTTGTATTAAATTTTTTTTTTACTAGTAATGGCAGCGATCTGCGATTTTTATTGTGACTGCGACGTTATGGCGGACATGTCGGACATTTTTGACAC
The DNA here is from genome assembly GCF_042186555.1 of Aquarana catesbeiana. Classification (NCBI taxonomy): domain Eukaryota; kingdom Metazoa; phylum Chordata; class Amphibia; order Anura; family Ranidae; genus Aquarana; species Aquarana catesbeiana. Next base: position 223,185,797 of record NC_133334.1, on the reverse strand, counting down.
ATTTTTGGGACCATTGTCATTTATACAGCGATCAGTGCGATTAAAAATGCATTGATTACTGTGTAAATGACACTGGCAGTGAAGGGGTTAACCGCTAGGGGGCGGGGAGGGGTTAAGTGTGTCCTAGGGGCGTGATTACTAACTGTCAGGGGGATGGGCTGGTGTGTGACGTCACTGATCTCTGCTCCCAATGACAGGGAGCAGAGATCGAGTGACACTTGTCACTAGGCAGAACGGGGAAATGCTGTTTACATCAGCATCTCCCCATTCGTCCTCTCCGTGAGGCGATCGTGGGTATCCCCACCGCGATCAAGTCCGCGGGACCCGCGACCCGACTCACGGAGCCCCCGGCCGGCGCGCGCGCCGCTGGCGCAATGGCACGACGGGGAATTCAAATGGACATACGGGTACGCCCATTTGCCCAGCCATGCCATTCTGCCGACGTATATCGGCATGCGCCGGTCGGGAACCGGTTAAGTAGGCAGGACTGACGAGCAGAATCAACAACAGCTGGGTAACTGTGGAGAGAGGTGGGAGCTGGCAATTAGCCGACAGCTGAGCGGCCAGCCCAGAGAAGGAAGGGCTGAGCCCAGCCCTGACACCATATGACATTTTTATAATTTTTTTCACAAATAGTGCTTTCCATGTGGTATTTAATCACTGCTGGTTTTTACATTTTTTACTAAATAAACTAAAAAAGACTGAAAATTTTGAAAAAAACACAAATTTTTCTTTGTTTCAGTTATAAAATTTTGCAAATAAATAATCTGTCTTTAAAAAAAAAATAGGCCAAAATGTATTCTGCTGCATTTATTTGGTGAAAACAACCAAAATCAGTGTATATTATTTGTGGGACTGTGGGAAAGTTATAGTTTCTACAAACTATGGTATATATCTGAAAATTGATTAATCCTGATGTGCTGACGGCTAACTTCTTGAGACCCAAAAACGCCAGGACAGTACAAATATCCCCCAAATGACCCCATTTTTGGAAAGTAGACTGTCCAAGGTATTCAGTAAGAGGCATGGTGAGTTTTTTGGAAGATTAAATACAGCTACAATCACCTCAAGCATGATGGAAAATTAAGAAATGAAAAAAAAAAAATTTTTTTCACAATTAAAAAAAAATTACATATTGTCGCCAGTGCAGTACAGCGTCTTATATATAACTGGTGTGGCAGTGATCAGGGACACTGACTGGTAAAAAAAAAAAAAGAATAATATTTTTTTTCTTTTTTATTACATACAGTGACCAAAGCAATACAATGTGACTATAGTAACACTGTACTACTCTGGGGAGGTCCTCGGAAATGTTTTTTTTATTTACATACTATGATTGCTTATAACTGAATTTTACATTTATAAGCAACCATTTTTCTGAATGAAAACTATTCATTCAGTGTTATTGTGATTAGCTGTGATTGGCCACAGCTAATCACATGGTACAGATGGGCTGTAATTGGTCCTGCCTGTAAAATGTGATCACTGTGACAAATCACAGAGCCCATCACAACAGTACACAATGAATGGTATGAAACAAAGCCATTCATTGTGTACAATTGTCATGTGATTGCTGTGATTGGGCACGCGCACGCGGCTCGGTGTGAGCCTGCTGATCCGCTTTAGTGAGGATCTTCTGCACATTTGGGACTCTATTTATAGTCTGCTCACTTTGGGATGGGCAGGGCAACGGGGAGGACACATCCTTTGGAGCTGCTGGTGGATCTCATTACCGGGAACAAGCTGTCTAGGTAACTTCATCACTTTTATATATTATAGATGTTTGTTTAAATGGGTTTTGGTCTGTTTTCAAATAGTTTGATATACAGTACCACCATTTATATAGAAACTCATGTATATTTTTACTTTTCTATTCTCCTTTTGGGGTGACTTTTTACTTTGGCAAATGTTAACACCAGACTGCATATTCCCACTGCATGGGTCCACATGCCCTTGGTCCTTTTCGCTTTCTGTCCATCTGCCTATGAGTGACGTCACCGTTGTACTTAGGTAAATTTTACCACCAGGTTTGGGTTTAACCCTGTAGGGGAAATTGGTTAATCCTCCTTTCCCTTTCTATTCCTTCCCCACATATTGATAATCTTTATGCAGTATATGTTTGTCTTCCCTCCAGATTCCCTAATCATTGGACCTCAGTGCATACACCATTTCTGCTGTGTGTCTGGGTTTCCAGACTTCAGCGGACCTGTTGGGTGTTATCTGGGGATATATATCCCCCTTTTTTTCCCTGGCCCCTCTTTCCTGTTTTGACGAGCAAGACTGACCAGCCATTGAATGGATGGGATCTGCGGGAGACTCTATGCCACAGTGTCTTTCCTCTTTAAAGCTTTTGTGGATGCCTTAATGTACTTGCAAAGTGATTATGCTGTAAGTAGAGCTATGCCTATACCACTCTGTATGACTATTCAAGCAATGTTTGTTAGGTTTGTTTGGCTGACTGCTTTGCATTTCAATTCCATAGATACTCTACTCCCTTTGAAAATCCCTGATGCAGGAGACAACAATTCATCTCTGAAACCTTAGGTTAAGAAAGTTGTATCATTAATTTCCCTTTGCATCAATTCTGTACAATCTTTTGCATCCATGGTTATGTATTATATATGTGTATTGTTTTATTTATGTAACTCCAATAAATATTTTATATTTTTCTACTTTTTGTCCATGTGGTAGTGCCTTTAACGTCCCACCCTTAGGGGGTTCCTCTTTTTCCATGTTACAATTGGGATGTGGCACACCTCTCCGATTGGTTCCCATCAATTAACCCTTTTCATTGATTGGCCACAGCGATCACATGGTACTGGCAGCTGGCCAATACAGCGATCTGTCATCCGCTGTGTCCGGTGGGTGACAAATTGCGCTGGAGCTTGTTCCGATCTTGGATGGACATCACATGATGTCCTCCCAGGATAATAGGGCTCCCGTCCGACCATCATATTACATTAGGCCGGGCGGGAAGGAGTAAAAACAGAACAAAAGTCTAAATGGAAAAAAAAGCTGCAAGCAGGCAGGCTCTTTATTGCAGAAGAGATATACAATGTCTTTTCAGCACTAAAATGAACTTACCTGCCTGCTCACAGTCTTCTATAGAATGTACACTGAGCTTTGCATGTACAGGAGTGACGTCATCCTGCAATGGCCAATTAAGACAGCTGAAGACAGGCTTCCAGAAGAAAATGCCAGTGGTAAGTAGAGGTAAGTACTTTAACCACTTGCCGACCGCCTAACTGTAAATGTACGTCATGTTTTTGACGTTAAAGCGGAATTCTACCCAAAAGTGGTACTTGCGCTTAATTGCTCCCCCCCTTCGGTGTCACATTTGGCACCTTTCAAGGGGGAAGGGGAGAACGTGGACCTGTTTTTGACAGGTCCTCTTCCCAACTCCCGGAAGTTCGGTCCCCTCCTCCTTCCTACGCCACCGGGCTAATCAGAAAGCACAGAGCGCTTCGTACATGTGCAGTAGGGAACCGGGAGTGAAGCAGAAAGGCTTCACTTCCAGTTCCCTTACCTGGAATGGCTGTGGCTGCACCCAACAGTCGATCAAAGGATTAGCTGGGTTGCTAATATCGCGGGCTCCCTGGACAGGTAAGTGTCCATATAGTAAAAGTCAGCAGGTACAGTATTTGTAGCTGCTGACTTTTAACTTTTTTCCCCAAGGTGGAACTCCACTTTAAATACCGGGGTTATGGCAGCAGCTAGCTGCCATAACCCTGGTATCTTTTTTTCAGTCAGGCGGCCAGCTTTCATATAAACGTGGACCCAATGGCACGAGATCACTTTTATAAGCAGCGGGAGAGGTGGTCTCCCCCCCCCCTCCGCTTCCCGGTCGTCTCCAAGCTTACCGGAGCCGTCGGTAAGCCCGGAGCTGATTCAATGGATGCCTGGGCAGAAAGTCGAGTGAGGGCAAGATGGCCCCCACTCAGTTCTATGCCCTTGGAGGAAGTCACGTCTGCCTCTCGGACTTAATGGGATTTATTTTATTTTTTTCCCTTCTTAAAGTCTAAATTACATTTTTTTTGTTTGTTTTGCTTTTAAAGGTATCTTTTTGACCACCTAAAGAGGACCTGGCATGCTTATTTCTATTACAAGGGATGTTTACATTCCTTGTAATAGGAATAAAAGTGATCACAAAAAAGGGACAGTGTAAAAAAAAATGTAAAGCACCCATCCCTGTGAGCTTGCGCACAGAAGCGAACGCATATGTCTGTCATGCCTGCATATGTAAACAGTGTTCAAACAACACATGAGGAATCTCCGCGATCGTTACAGCGAGGGAAATAATTCTAGCGTAGGATCTCCTCTGTAACTCTAAACAGGTAACCTGTAAAAAAATGTAAAGCTTCGCCTATAAAGAATTTTAACTATTGTAGTTTGTCATCATTCCACGAGCGTGCGCAATTTTAAAGCATGATATGTTAGGTATCTATTTACTTGGCATAACATCGTCTTTCACATTATACAAAAAAGTTGGGCTACCTTTATGGTTGTTTTTTAATTCATTAAAGTGTATTTTTTTTTTTTAAATTGCATTAGAAAGACCGCTGTGCTAATACAGTGTGACCTAAAATATTGCAACAATCACCATTTTATTCTTTAGGGCAGGGGTAGGCAACCTTTTGAGCACAGTGTGCTGACAAATGTTTTCAAAGTAATTGAGCGTGTTGATTTTATAACAAAAAAATGTCAACTTCACACTCTCAATCATGAAAAGGATTTTTTATAAAGTACATGCTGTGAACTACTTTAGTTAACATCCTGCACTCACGCCTCAGATCAGCCCCAATTCATGCAACTCCACACCTCAGATCACTGTCCCTCCTGCAAATCTGTTTCACCACTATATCCCCCTGCACATCTGCCCCACCACTGTACTACCCTGCTCATCTGCCCCGCCACTGTAACCCCCTGCACATCTGCCCCACCACTGTACTAACCTGCACATCTGCCCCACCACTGTACCCCCCTGCTCATCTGCCCCACCACTGTAACCCCCTGCACATCTGCCCCACCACTGTAACCCCTGCTCATCTGCCCCACCACTGTAACCCCCTGCTCATCTGCCCCACCACTGTACCACCCTGCTCATCTGCCCCACCACTGTACCACTCTGCTCATCTGCCCCACCACTGTACCACCCTGCTCATCTGCCCCACCACTGTACCACCCTGCTCATCTGCCCCACCACTGTACCACCCTGCTCATCTGCTCCACCGCCGTATCCCCATGCTCTTCTGTCTCACTACTGAATCACCTTCTCATCTGTCCTAGCATTGAACCCAGCTGCTCATCTGCCCCACCACTGTAACTCTCTTTCTCATCTGCCCCACCAATGCACCTCCTGCACATCTGTCTCACCCCTTTACCCCCCTGCTCTTCTGCCCCACCACTGTAACCCCCTGCTCATCTGTCCCACCAATACCCCTCCTTTCACATTTGCCCCACTGCTCTACCTCCCTGCTTTTCTGTCCCACCACTGAACCCCCTTCTCATCTGTCCCAACACTAAACCCCCTGCTCTTCTGTCCCGATGGTGAACCCCCTTCTCATCTCTTCCACCCAGTGGTGTATTTAGGTTTTGTGCTGCCCTAGGCCTGACTAAACTTGGGCACCCCCTAATTTAAATATGACCCACCCCTTCCTGTCAAGGCCACACCCCTTCCTTTTTAAGACCCGCCCTGTCATCTTCATCTGATGAAGACAGAGGGACGTCGGGGGAGGAGGACAGACAGGGTTGTTGTGGTGGTCAAAAAGGCCTAGAGAATAGCAGGTTAGGCACGGCTCAGTCCGTAGGAACAGTAATGGATAATGGCCAACAGGCCCTCTTACCAGACCCAGCGAAACCGCAACAGTGATCCTGTGGCTCTCTCTCTGGTGGTGCAGGTACAGCGTGGCTCTATCTGGTGGTGCGGGTACAGCGTGGCTCCCTCTCTGGTGCGGGTACAGTGTGGCTCTCTCTCTGGGGGTGCGGGTACAGCTTGGCTCTCTGGTGGTGTGGGTACAGCGTGGCTCTCTCTCTGGTGGTGCGGGTACAGCGTGGCTCTATCTGGTGGTGCGGGTACAGCGTGGCTCCCTCTCTGGTGCGGGTACAGCGTGGCTCCCTCTCTGGTGCGGGTACAGCGTGGCTTCCTCTCTGGTGCGGGTACAGTGTGGCTCCCTCTCTGGTGTGGGTACAGCGTGGCTTCCTCTCTGGTGCGGGTACAGCGTGGCTTCCTCTCTGGTGCGGGTACAGCGTGGCTTCCTCTCTGGTGCGGGTACAGCGTGGCTTCCTCTCTGGTGCGGGTACAGCGTGGCTTCCTCTCTGGTGCGGGTACAGCGTGGCTTCCTCTCTGGTGCGGGTACAGCGTGGCTTCCTCTCTGGTGCGGGTACAGTGTGGCTTCCTCTCTGGTGCGGGTACAGCGTGGCTTCCTCTCTGGTGCGGGTACAGCGTGGCTTCCTCTCTGGTGCGGGTACAGTGTGGCTCCCTCTCTGGTTGTGTTGGTACAGTGTGGCTCTATCTGGTGGTGCGAGTACAGCATAGCTTTATCTGGTGGTGCGGGTACAGCGTGGCTCTCCCTCTGGTGGTGCGGGTACAGCGTGGCTCCCTCTGGTGGTGCGGGTACAGCGTGGCTCCCTCTGGTGGTGCGGGTACAGCGCGGCTCTCTCTCTGGTGGTGCGGGTACAGTGTGGCTCCCTCTCTGGTTGTGTGGGTACAGCGTGGCTCTATCTGGTGGTGCGGGTACAGCATAGCTTTATCTGGTGGTGTGGGTACAGTGTGGCTCCCTCTCTGGTGGTGCGGGTACAGCGTGGTTCTATCTGGCCTCTCCCAGCACAATCCTCTTTTTTTCTTCCCCTGTAGCACTCTACTGTTTGCCGGGTTCCAGGTCCCCCCCAGTGCATGTATTTTGGGGGACTGTAGCCTGCTGTCTGTGGACATACTGGGGCCGTCAATCTTCTGGGACTAAGTTTCCCATAATGCCCATCCCCGTGTGTCCTGATTGGCTCTCTGCTATGACCAATGGGGAGGGAATCAGAGCGGGCAGAGAGGGGAACACGAGAGCCGCTCTTTTTCTCCTGTTCAACTTCAGCTGACAGGAGAAAGGAGGGGGGCGAGCGGGGGAATTACACAGCCGCTGTGTACAGCTCTCCTCTCCCTGTCACAGCGCCGCTGCCTAAGTTAACATCGCTTTGCCACTGAGGGGGAGGGAGGGGGAGGGGGGGTGGCGGTGACTGCACCCACTACAACTGCTTCCTAGTGTCACCCGGGTGCAGCCCGCCCACCACCCCCCCCCCCCCCGCACTCCCATAGCGATGTCATTGGGGGCCCTGCATGCGTGAGTTGGGAAGAGGATGCAGGTGTTTTTTTTTCGTGGGGGGGTTGCCGCCCCCCCGCAAAGTGCCGCCCTAGGCCTGGGCCTTGTCGGCCTAGGCCTAAATACAGCACTGCTTCCACCACTGTACCCTCCTGCTCATCTGCTCCACCACTGTACCCTCTTCTCATCTATGATATGCAGAGTGGTGAAAGGAAGCAGAGATGAGACACATCTACCTTTCCTGGCACACTTATCCTGCTGATCCACCTCTTGCATCCAGCCCACGTGCTTGTATGTGATGTATGTGATGTCACATACAAGCATCTGGAATGGATGCACGATGATGAGCTCAGGTCAGGGGTATTTTCTGAAAGCAGTGGGCCTGTGTGCAGGATCATAAGTTGGGACCCCGCAGCTGAGAAAAAGTGTGGTTCTCTGCACCACAGGAAAATTTGGGTGTGATTTTCATTGCGCTGAATTCTGGCTTAAAGGGACACAGAGCACAGGGGTTCAGTAGTAAGTGATGCAAAGGTTCAGGAATAATTTCAACAAAGTTCCCAGAAGCTCAACAGTAATTCCACAAACTGTCACCTGATTGTGGTTTTCTCAATCACAGTGAAATCCCTTCTTTCTGAGATTGGTATTGGCAACCATGCGAGTCATCTTCCTCCAGATGGTGGGCGGGGCTAGCAGGACTGTGATTGGCTTTAGCAGTGGCCAATGACAGTTGTCCTCCTCCTCCTGGAAACAGAGACCCCCCCCCAGCAGAACTGAACCCAATTCTTCCCCATCACAAAAGCTGATGATCGTAGCTACAGCAAAGTTAGAGAACCAATCAATGTTTCCCATCTTTTACAATGTGTGGGGGCACAGTGCCTCCCCCTCAGTGCAGGTGCGGCGTGGTGAATTCTGAAATTGGAATGCATTAGTGTCTCACTGACACTTCCCTGCGCTGCTCTGATGATGGGGAGAGAGTTGAGTGCCAGCAAAAAAGGCTTTGAGTGCCGCTTGCCCCTCCTTTAGGGTCTATGCAAAAAAAATAATAATTTTATATATATATATATATATATATATATATATATAATGTTTGGGGGTTTTAAAGTGGATTTCCACCAAATGTATTTTTTTTTTTAAAGTCAGCAGCTACAAATACTGCAGCTGCTGACTTTTAAAATATGGACACTTACCTATCCAGGGCGCTCGCGATGTCGGCACCCAAAGTCGATCTGTCCCTCGGCTCTCGGGTGGAGGTGCCGCCATCTTTGGTAAAGGAATCAGGAAGTGAAGCCTTGTGGCTTCACAGCCTGGTTCCCTACTGCACATGCGCGAGTTGCACTGCGCAATCCCACTGGTCCCTGCTGTCTTCTGGGACCTGTGTGTCTCCCAGAAGATGGGGGGGGGGGCGGAGAAGGCGACATTTTCACTGCATTTTTTGCACACCAGATGTGAAGCATTCCTTGCAACTTTGCACATTAGTTGTGAAGCTAGGCCTGGGGAAAAAATCGATTTAAATCTTGAATCGAGTTGAGAGGTCAAATCGATTCAAAACTGTGCCGGTCCTGAGGAGCTGCGGGCGGGAATTTTTGGGTGGTGCCGTGGCTTCGGCTTAGTCCGCGAGGCCGGACAGCGCGGACTAGGCCGAAGCGGCGGCCTCACCTAAAAATTCCTGCCTGCAGCTCCCCAGGACCGGCGCTGACACCGCGCCAGTCCTAGGACCGCGGACTAGGCGGAAGCCGCGGCCTCGCCTAAAAACTCCTGCCTGCAACTCCTCAGGACTGGTGCGGTGTCCAAAAAAACTCGATTCGAATCGTAAATCGAGTTTTTTTTTAAGAAAATCGCAGATTTTTTTTTTTTTTTTTTAAATCGCCCAGCCCTATGTGAAGCACCATACTTGTTTTATGGACTGTATGTTTTTTTTTTTTCACTTAATATGGGATTGTGTTTGTGAGCGCGATATTTATATATTTTTTGTCACTGCGTCCAAGTGTTTAGCAGCTGCATTCATTTTTTAATTACCCTTTTCCTCACACCATCAGCGAGGGTTTATATATTTAGATCATATATTTTCACTGAACTTTTGATGTACCTCGCCATGGTGAGTTCTGACAGAAGTGGGGACCGGGTACCTGACCCCTAAGGTGGCACACCAGGGGGGGAAGACAGATAAGCGGAAGTTCCACTTCTGGGTGGAACTCTGTTTTAAATAAATAAAAAATGAAAGTGGAAAGCCCAGGGACTTCTCCTCACAGGACGTGGAGAGCCAATAGGTACACAGACAGCAAAAAATAAAAACTGCCAGAGATTTTAAAAGGGAAGGAAGTTGTGGCTATAAATACACTTTAACTGCAAGTCAGTAATGGCATGAAAATGTACAGCGGAGGCATAACTCTACGGTGAAATACCAGCACATGATGCAGAGGACTACCACAAAGCATTCCCTCACAGCCCTCCGCCATCCCCCCTCCTCCCCGCATGTTTCTTCTCACCCAAACAAAGCCTCAAAGAAAGCGGGGCGGGGCCTCATTTTCCCCGCCAAGACGCAGCGAGGCTTGGAGCGCACACGCAGCTCACGTGCGTTCCACCGCTTTCTAATCAGTCGGGGGAGCTGCTGAGGGGGCGTGCTGGGCACCGTGCGTGATGATATCATTAGGACTTGCCCTCTTGCTTTTCTATCTGCCCCTCCAGCACCGAACCGAACCGGGACTGAGTGTCTTATGTCATCAGCTACGTCATGGGGGTGAGGAGGAGGGAGGGGCTGGGTAGATGGAGAGATTCGGGGCGGGCGGGGGTAGTTGCTGGGCTGTGATTGATGAATGGATGGGTGCCGGCAGAATGTGGAGTGGGTAGAGGGCACTGGGTCTGGGGACTGGGGGGTACAACTTTCCTGAGTGAAGGATATATGAGAGGGGAAGCAACAAAAAGTTGTGTGCCTGGCTTCCTCCTGTGTGGGCAGAATACCAGGAGTGGCTGCAAGTTCATTAGCTGTGGCCTTTGTAGCCTGTGTGTGGGCAGTGGATTTGTGTATGTCCTGTGTCTGGGAAGTATAGGCTTAGTGTACCAGGGTATGCCCCGTGTCTGGGCAGTGTATGCCCAGTGTTCCTGTGTATGCCCCGTGTCTGGGCAGTGTATGCCCAGTGTTCCTGTGTATGCCCCGTGTCTGGGCAGTGTATGTGCAGTGGACCTGTGTATGCCCAGACACAGGGCATACACTGGTACACTAAGCCTACACTGCCCCCCAGACACGGGGCATACACAGGAACACTGGGCATACACTGCCCAGACACGGGGCATACACAGGAACACTGGGCATACACTGCCCAGACACAGGGCATACACTGCCCAGACACTGGGCATACACAGGAACACAGGGCATACACTGCCCAGACACAGGGCATACACAGGAACACTGGGCATACACAGGTCCACTGCCCAGTGGACCTGTGTATGGTGATGGTCCCTTAAGGCTGCATTTACATCTGCATGTTCCAGAATGTGCAAAAAAACCCACCTCATGCATGTGGTGCCATTGAGACCCCATTCACATCTTGCGATTCAGCATTGTGGGCAGAATTGCCGCAATCCCAACTCGCTGCAGAACGTGCAACTCGCTTTCGGGTGCCATTGTTCTCTAATAGCACCCCGAACGCAATGCGATTGTGGCATGAGTTTCTTTTCCGGCAACAAATGTGCAACCATACACTGTATAAGTGTTGTGTGTGTGTGTGTTTTTTTTTTTTTCAGTTCAACCCAGAAGGTTGAACGAAAAGAAACTGACAGCTCCGGTTGGAGCCACTGCAGTCACTGTGCAAAGTTACTACAGCGATTTTTTTTTTTCCCCCCCAGCTGAGCTGTTGTGTGTGTCCCGCCAGAACACCCTGATCAGCGCTCTCTGCCATTAGCTGAGAGTGCTGATCGGGGGTTGGTCAGCTGCTGGTTTTCCAGCATGCACGTCCGACCAGGGTCATCATTATTTAAATTAATGATTTAAATCACTAGTAAAAAGGCTTGATTTAAATCAACTCGATTTTAAATCGTAATTTTTAAAGAGCAACTGTCATCTCTGTCCCGCAGCAGCTCCTCTTCTGACCCGCTGTTGATTCATCGACAGTCCCATTCACTTTAATGGGACGGCTGGTGATGCGGCAGTGACACAACAAGGTGAGGGACGTGGCAGCAGCAGGTGAGCCAATGCCCATTAACAGGGGCTGCCATGATGGATCTGAAATGACAGGCTCTCTTTAAATGTAAGGACTTATTCCTGCTGGTAGTTAGAATATTTAATATTTGCAAACACAGTTAAGGTTTCCTATTTAGAATAAGCTCTCAGGTTAGTAAAACAGCCATATTCAAACCGATTCAATCATACAGTTTGTAGTGTACATAGATTTGCAAAACAATGGGATAAAGGAATATTCCTGAATTTTGTTTTTATCTCATGGTTACTGTGAAAACGTGTGAATGCATCAATGCAGTGCATGTTATCTCAGCTTGCAGAGCTTGAATTCATTGAATGAGTTTACAAAAAAAATGTAACTATTGCAGAATATACAGCCTCATGCTGCATAACTAAGTTCCATTTCATGCTGAATAAACTAAATTATTAATGTATCTTAAATAGAAAGCTATCTTTAGATAGATTTTACAAAAAAAGCATTTTATTAAAATATATTCCTCCTTTAAAAAAACATTGATCTTTCATCCACCCTGCGTCGGCCAGAAGCTGGCCAAACTGGCTGGCTTATGTCGGACAGACCAACATATGCACGGGTTGAATGTTGGCTTTTTTTTTTTTCTTCTTCCCCCAACTGGCTGTGTGTACCCGATTTATAAGGCTCATCACAAATATTCAGATAAAAAGCAACCAGAACCACTACACCTGCCTCCAGATAGCTGGAAAGTTGCTGCACTTTTGAAACCCGTCAGCCTCTGCAGGCTTTTGCAGCATCTTCCCAGTCCATTGGGAGGCATGTACAGTGGTTGTGGGTCCATCTGGAGGCATGTACAGTGGTTGTGGGTCCATCTGGAGGCATGTACAGTGGTTGTGGGTCCATCTGGAGGCATGTACAGTGGTTGTGGGTCCATCTGGAGGCATGTACAGTGGTTGTGGTCATCCTTTCCCTGGATGCTTTTAATGAGCTTTATTCTTATGACTGTTTGTGAGTACAACCACCTATTTTAAACTTAAATCCGTAAATGATGTCCTATGTTAATGCACTAGGCTGGTGCGCCTGCTTTTTTGTTTTTCTGTATGTAGTGCCTCTGGACCACCCCTGTCTGAGGAGGGCAGTAAGGTGTATTGAACTTCTGAGATCTGAGACTGTGTTGGTGGACCCAGGATGTCTGGAATAGAGTGTCCATTCGCAATTTGGGTACCATATTTGAGCACAGAAGATTGTGTGTTGTTCTCTGGAGGGCACTGGTATTTAGTACAGCCCCCTCTTTATAGAAAGGTGTAGAGGGGGGATAGAGAAATTGGTTAAAAATAAAGGTGTGGAATCTGCCTAGGGGTCAGTAATGTCACTCTTGGGTTGATGATCTTCTGAACAGTGATGTCGTTTGTGCTTAGGCAAGGGGGGGGAGGCAAATACATTTTTTTTTTTTTTTTTTGTTTTCCCCACTTTTTTTTTTTATTTCTAATATTTTTACATGGGGTGGGGCTTTCCCTAGTGGTAATTAGATTTTTGATGCAAGGTCTGCTTAAGGGCTCATTCACATGGGCGACTAGATGCATATAATTTTGTATGCAGCGCAATGGTAATCAATGAGGCCATACACACAGCTGCATCTAGAAACCTATATCTGCAAATTTTATGGGTGTAAATGCATATACACCTAAAGTAATTGTAAGAATTATTCAAGCCAAAGGGCTCATTCACACAGCATATGTGTATTTTCTGCATGAAGATAAAGTTCTTCCTGGCAGAGCTAGAAAATTCTGTGTAAAATACGCACCTAAGGCCTCTTTCACACTGGGGCGGTGGGTGTGTCGGCAGTAAAGCGCCGCTATTTTTAGCGGTGCTTTACCGCCAATTTCGCAGTGCTATTCGGCTGCTAGCGGGGCACTTTTACCCCCCGCTAGTGGCCGAGAAAGGGTTAAAACCACCCGCAAAGCGCTGCTGCAGCAGTGCTTTGTCGGTGGTATAGCCACACTGCCCATTGATTTCAATGGACAAGAGAGGTCTACACACAGCTCCTTCAAAGATGCTGCTAGCGGGACTTTTTTTTTTTTTTAGCGTCCTGCCAGTGCACCGCTCCAGTGTGAAAGCCCTTGGCCTTTCACATTGGAGAGACAGGAGCGGCTCTTTCAGGGCGCTTTGCAGGCGCTATTTTTAGCGCTGTAGCACCTGCAAAGCGCCCCAGTGTGAAAGGGGTTTAAAGCAGTGGTCATCAACCCTGTCCTCAGGGCCCAATAACAGGCCAGGCTTTATGTATTACCTTGGGGAGATGCAGACTAGAATACTGCAATTCCTGAGCAGCGAAGGATATCACCTTTGATGTATTATCAGTTATCTTGCAAACCTGGCATGTTAGTGGGCCCTGAGGACAGGGTTGATGACCACTGGTCTAAAGTACCCATGTATGTGCGTACACCGATAAAATCTCCAGATCTTAGCACACAAAATCTGCAGCTATGTCCCACCTTTTTTCTTTTCTTTTTTTTTTTATGCAGCGCACATTTTTGGAAGCTGTGTGTATGGGCTCATTGATTACTATAGTGATGCGAACAAAACAGAAGTATGCATCTTAAGCCAGCATTTTTTTCTCTGTGTAAATGAGCTCTAAACGTACATACTTGGGTTCACCTTTCTTTACTTTTTCTGAAAAAAAAAAAATCGAGGGGCCCCAGCAAATGCTAAAAAAAACTGCAGCTTTGTAAAATGTGTATTAATTTTATTGTCATAGCTGTTGGCCATTTGGGCCTCCCTGGAAATGTGGCTGAATAACTCACTGCTAGCAAACCCCATGTCCTGCCTTGTTGCTGTTGTTTTTCAGGCCTGTAATGCTGGGAGTGAGCACCCCAACGTTTTTCACACACTAGCAACAGGGCAGGAAATGGGGTTTGCTAACTGGGAGTTATTCAGCCAGGCTTCCGGGGAGGTACAAATGGTCTACAGGTATGAGAATAAAATTGGTAAACAAATGACAGCCTCAGTCTTTTACTATCTCCTGTGCCCCTTGACTGTATTCTATTTTTTAGAAAAGATTAACTTAGCCTATAAGTTCTATTAGCTGCGGTGTGATGTGGTGAATTGTTACACGCTGTGCTGAAAAAGAGTACTGCAAGCTATATTATTTTCACCCAACATCACCACAGTGCAGTGGTGTGAACAGATATAATGGGGAACATGGATTTTTGCTTTGTCTATGTGTTGGGAGACTGTCTTGTGGAAAGTCTGCCCAGCACATCTGGTGTAAACAGGAACTTGGACTCCATTCACAGTTGGCGTTTTTGGAACATGCCACAAAGTGCACAGAAAATGTGTGTTCTGTAAATGCACTGCAAACGTGTGCCATTAATTAACGGAACCCCAAAAGTGGGTAGCAGCCATGCGCTTTATTGCGTAGCAAACCTGTGGTGAAAAAACCTGCCATGTTCCGTTCCAATATTACGCTCTTGGCGCTTCTTTGGAGCGTTTGTCACATATAGGGCAGCCCATTCAAGTGAATAGACTGCCCTATGTGTGATGAGCCAAAACGCTCCAATACACCCAAAAGGAAAAAAAAACTGCGAGCAGGAACGCGAGTTCCCACTACGAATGTTGTGAACCTAACCTAAATGTGGAACTAAAGTCCATAATACTTACCTCTGCTTAAACGGTCCGATGCTGTCATCTTTTCCCTGGTTTCTTCTGGGTGCCAGTCTTCTGCCATCTTTATTGTGCAGTTGAATTCTCCTCTTATCAAGATAGGCATTAAAAGGTTCACATAACACCGTCTTCACATGAGGTGGATTCCATTCCGATCAGCTCACAGATCCCAAACTAATCAGAGCAGAGCAGGCAGATGACATATCTCTATGGGTGGCTGAGAGTAAATGGACTCTGCTGTTTGTTTACAACTGACTATCCTCCAATCCAATCCGCCTAAACGAAAGAGGAGGGATCCCTTTCTGTGTTTGTTTTTTTTTTTTTCCCCCCTTAGCAGACTGGATCATCTGATCAAAGAGGTAGGCAGCTGTAAACAGACAAGAGTCCTTTAACACCCGCCTTTACATAGGTATGCATAGACCTTTCAATCAGTTCCACCTGAAAAACTGGTAGGCAGACCTGATCAGATCACCCATGTGAAAGGGACCTAAAGCCTTGTGCACACGATGTGATTGTTGGCCAACCGAGCGTCTGTTTTTTTTTTTAAAAAAGGCGTGTACCTGGATCTTGTCTTGTGTACTAACGGTACACAATTGTCGGCCAACAAACAGGAATGTAGTGACGTACTACGAGGAATTTCAGCTCTTGGGCACCACCCTTTGGGCCCCTTCTGCTAATTTCGTGTTTTGGTGAGCATTGATTCCGAGCATGCGTGTTTGTACTTTTGTGTGAAGGACTTGTGTACTGACCATCAGAAAATCTGACAACCAACCGTTGTCCACCGAAAATTTACTAGCCTGTCATCCAACATGTGTTGGCAGAAAGTTGGACAACAATTGTCAAAAGGAATGTACTAAGGGTCAGATTCTAAGCCAACAGACAATCCCCTGCCAACAATCTGATCGTGTGTACGAGGCTTAAGATATGATTTAGAAACCGTTTTTATTTTATTTTTTTAAAGGGTTGGTCCACCCAAGACTGCTTCATTAGTTAGTTCACTGGTGGATATATCATGTTTTACAATGTATCTCATCATGCAGTCAAGAACTGAGATCTCTCTCCTTGACTAACCCGCCATAACCATTAGGGGATACTGCTCTTTCTGTTGGGTTCAGTGTACCTTGCATATTTATTATTCAGACTGCAGCAGCAGGAGTAAGAACATCCAGACCTGTAGGCTGGTTGGGACCAGAGCTAAGAGCAATAGCAAGGGGGAAGTAAAACCACCAGAGGCTCCAAAAGTTATGAGGCCAGAGAATGACTCAGCCCACCTGATACCACCTATAGGTAGTATCCATTTAGAAGAACTAATCCTTTTTATAGTCTCATTAAACCAGAAAATTAATTTTTCAGCAGAGGCTTAAAAACATTTTTCTTTTTTGAACTGTGTGTGCTCTTCCTTTTATTTGAAAGATATTATAGTAAATATCTGGTGATCCTGCCAGTACTTCCTTCCTGAGATCGGCAACGCTTTGTAAGTCGATCCCCAGTCTTCAGCGTTGCCACCCTGTCTGAGCATGCTCCTGTTTGATCTCTAGGTAACAGGTCTATAGCCATGGCTTCCTCTTTTCCTGTGAGCTAGCACTGCCCCACATAGACACTCTTGAATGCCTTGCAGGGTGGTTTCAGCTGAGGATTGATAGCCATGGAGCCTGGCTGTCAGATCCAAAACTAAATAAAGCAGCGGCGTTCTTCGCGGGATTGCAAGGTAAGTATCCAAAAGCAAAATGAAAGCATCCTATTTATCACTAAATGTACTTTAAAATATGCATTATTTTAATAATAGTTATAAAAAGTTTTTAAAAGATACTATTTCTATGTATCCACGTGACTGCAAGAGCACCTGTCGGCTCTGTGTGGATCAGACAAGGGACGGGAAAACATTGCAGCATCTGCAGGACCCGTCTCCTAGTGCCCACATATCAGACAGTGCAATGTGGAGGAACCGAAAAATGATCAGGCAACCTCAGTAAAGAAGAAAATACATAGGTATTTGCAATAATTGAAATGCTGTGATATACAGACCAGTATTTGTATGCATTTATTCACTTCACATATGGGTAAACTGGTGCACATGGGTTTACATAGACTTCAAACACACTATTACTTATCGCAGCCATTTTTTACATTAATTTCAAATGATATGTTTACGCTATTTTTCATTTGTGTCTTAGCGAAAATCTGTAAGAGCGAAAGAGAAGAAGCAGAAGCGCCAAGAGGAGCGTGCAGCCATGGCTGCCGTGCTGGCTAAGGTGCAAGCCGCCAACCAGGTAACTGCCATCTCTGTATATGAATCTGAGGTTTTTAAGTTGCTTGTCTTATTTTTTAATGTCTTTGTCATTTTCTCTTCATAGCTTGGAGACCCACTTGGTGCATTCCCAGTTTTTAAGAAATTTGACAGGAATGGGTAAGATAAAAAGCATTTGGCAAATAACGTAATATAGGAGATAGAAATCAGATCTCTTAACTGAATAGGGCTATGTGCTTTTTTATTTAAAGTTCAGCAAACTGAATTCACTCACATTAAAGTATAACTAAAGGCAAAACTTCTTCCCTTTTTTGGATAGCGTTGAGAGGGATTAGAAGTGGATACTGGGGTTATGGCAGCTAGCTGCTGCCATAACGATATTCCACTTCAAACAGCTGATGTATAACGACGGCGGGCGGTCAGCAAGTGGTTAAGGAGGTTCACCCTCTCTTTGTCCTGTTTACCATCATTACATGTAAAAGAAAATCCTAAATTTTCGGCTGTCCCCAGAACAGTAATAGAGGGGAAATCTTAAAATGGGGACACTAGTTCTGATAAAATGGGGGTCCCCAAGTAATTCCTTTAATTTGCAGGGATGTCCTCTCACTTCCTGTTTGGCTATGGGACAGGAAATGAAGTGAAATCTCCCCAGTGGGACACAGATGGCGAAAAAAAATCTTACAGGGGTGCTAATCCTTCCTTGCTCTATGCAAAATGAATAAAAAAAGTTTTGCTTATCGTTCTACTTTAGGGTGAATATACAGTTGTGCTCATAAGTTTACATACCTTTGCAGAGTTTGATTTCTTGGCCATTTTTCTGAGATTATGAATAACACAAAAACTTTTCTTTCACTCATGGTTAGTGTTTGGCTGAAGCCATTTATTAATCAACTGTGTCTACTCCTTCTTTTTTTTTTTTTTTTTTTTTTTTTTTTTTTAATCATAATGGCCACAGAAACTACCCAAATGACCCTGATCAAAAGTTTACACACCCCAGTTCTTGATACCGTTTATTGCCCCCTTTAACATCAATGACAGCTTGAAGTCTTTTGTGGTATTTGTGGATGAGGCTCTTTATCTTCTCAGATGGTAAAGCTGCCCATTCCTCTTGGCAAAAAGCCTCCGGTTCCTGTAAATTCTTGGGCTGTCTTGCATGAACTGCATGTTTTTGAGATCTCCCCAGAGTGGCTCAATGACATTGAGGTCAGGAGACTGAGATGGCCTCTCCAGAACCTTCACTTTATCCTGCTGTAGCCAATGACGGGTCAACTTGGCCTTGTGTTTTGGATCATTGTCATATTGGAATGTCCAAGTACGTCCCATGTGCAGCTTCCTGGCTGATGAATGCAAATGTTCCTCCAGTATTTTTTGATAACATACTGCATTCATCTTGCCATCAATTTTGACCAAATTTCCTCCTGTGCCTTTGTAGCTCACACATCCCCAAAACATCAGCGATCCACTTCTGTACCTTTTCATCATAGGCTTTGTTGACTCCTTTCCAAATGAAGCGTTTATGGTTTTGGCCAAAAAAGCTCAATTTTGGTCTCATCACTCTAAATGACTTTGTGCCAGAAGGTTTGAGGCTTGTCTCTGTGCTGTTTGGCGAATTGTAAACGGGATACTTTGTGGCATTTGCGTAGTAATGGCTTTCTTCTCAAATTGACCATGCAGCCCATCTTTCTACAAGTGCCTCCTTATTGTGCATCTTGAAACAGCCACACCACATGTTTTCAGAGTCCTGTATTTCACCTGAAGTTATTTGTGGGTTTTTCTTTGCATCCCAAACTATTTTCCTAGCAGTTGTGGCTGAAATTTTAGTTGGTCTACCTGACCGTGATTTGGTTTCAACTGAACCCCTCATTTTTCCACTTGTTGATTAGAGTTTGAACACTGCTGATTGGCATTCTCAATTCCTTGGATATCTTTTTAGATCCCTTTCCTGTTTTATACAGTTCAACTACCTTTTCCCGCAGATCCTTTGACAGTTCTTTTGCTTTTCACAGTACAGCATTGGATGAAAGATGCAAGGGGTCTGTCAAGAGTCCAGAAACACATTGAACACACACACACACACACACACACACACACACACACACACACACACACACACACACACACACACACACACACACACACACACACACACTACAAGCAATCAGATCACAGGTGAGGATGGTTACCTTTTTAATAGCCACTCAAACCCCTTTTTGTCAACTTGTGTGCATGTTATCAGGCCAAAATCACCAGGGTATGTAAACTTTTGATCAGGATCATTTGGGTAGTTTCTGTTGCCATTATGATTTAAAGAGTAAACACAGTTGATTGGTAATACATGGCTTCAGCCAAACACTAACCATGAGGGAAAGAAATGTTTTTGTGTTATTCATATTCTCTGAAAAATGACCAAGAAATCATAAATTCTGCCAGGGTATGTAAACGTATGAGCGCAACTGCACTTACCTTTCCCACATACCATTTGTACACCCTACTGGGTGTGTAGAATACCTTCTCTCCTGCTACACATTGTGCTTCCTCCTAGAGGCTCATTATAGTGGACATTACTATAGAACATAAGAGCTGGCAGGAGGAACCACAGCTGAAGGGGGGGTTGGGGGCTAGCAGGTATTCAACCCACCTGAAGGTTTGAAATCTTGAAAAGCCACAGTTACACTTTTTTTTTTTTTTCTCAGCAGCTGTAACACATAAGCTGCTGGAAAGATAACAATATTAGTTGTTTGGTTTTTTTTTTTTTTTTTTTTTTTTTTCTTTTATATACAGACTACCTGCTTAGAAGTGATCCTTTGGTGACTAAACCTGTATACAATAGATTCTACTTGATTGCTCTGACTTACTGCACTTGAATAGGAGCTCTTTATATTCTTTACCCTATCAGGTTGAATCTGACAATTGAATGCAGCAAAGTAACAGATTTGGACCAGAAGACTCTTGACTGGGCATTTGAACTCACAAAGACAAATATGCAGCTGCTGTAAGTGTAATAATCACACTGTTATTTCACTAGGTTCAGATTTTCCTGCTATAGTTTCTGTCAGTCATACAGACATGTTACCATTCCTGATGCAATCCTAGATTTTGAGCTTCAAAGTCTTATTCTGACATTCTGTAAAACAAACTCAAGAACTGCCTAGAGCAACCTTTTTACTTAGGAATCCTTTGAAAAATGTTTATTTTAGGAAACTCCATTTCCAGCTAAAAATATTAACAGAACGTTGGTCTTATCAACAAGTTGTACCTTTGGTGGTCACTGGAAGAAGGATCTCTCAACCCCTTTACATTGGTGGTCAGTGGGAGAAGTGCCCCAAACCCCCCTTACCTTGATGGACAGTGGGATGGATGTTCCCTCTCCTTGTGTTGATGGACAGAAAGAGAAAGTTTTGCAGTTGACTTCTGTCCAGGGGGACTTCTACATAATGATCGGAATTCAGCTGATCTTTGCTGAACCAAACACATTTTCAATAAGTGTATGGTCTGGTTAAGAAAGGAGGTCTGAAAGGCAAAGGGAAGACCTATAAACAGTGGGTATCTAGGGAGGAAAAACCCAGAAGTATTAAATTGATTAAATCAATAATATGCAAATTGTCATCACTATCAGTTTCCTGTGTGAGATTGTAAATTTAATCATGCAAAGTTGCACTGTCCGTAGGTTAAGCAGTGATGACTTTTTATTATGACTATTCACTCCCATCTTTTTGAAGGCCAAATTTACCACCAGTTTGTGCTGAGGTCTCCTGGTCAAGTTTCAGCACACTGCAGCCCTTAGAGGCTCACTCCCAGCATCACAGGAGTTAACAGTGTTCCTTTTTAGAAATAAAAAAGGTGCATCTGCACTGTGGTGGGGCAGCAGCTGACACAGATAAAGTATTCACACCCCTTTGAAATTTTCCACATTTTGTCATGTTACAACTAAAAATGTAAATGTATTTTATTGGGATTTTTTGTGATGGACTAACACAAAGTGGCACATAATTGTGAAGTGGAAGGAAAATGATAAATGGTTTTCAACATTTTTTACAAATATCTGAAAAGTGTGTCGTGCATTTGTATTCAGCACCCCCTGAGTCAATACTTTGTAGAACCACCTTTCGCTGAAATTGCAGCTGCAAGTCTTTTTGGGATGTCTCTACCAGCTTTGCACATCTAGAGAGTGACATTTTTGGCCATTCTTCTTTGTAAAATAGCTCAAGCTCTGTCAGATTGGATGGAGAACGTCTGAACTGCTATTTTCGAATCTTGCAACACATTCTCAATTGGATTTAGGTCTGGACTGTGACTGGGCCATTCTAACACATGAATATGCTTTGACCTAACCATTCCATTGTAGCTCTGGCTGTATGTTTAGGGTTGTTGTCCTGCTGGAAGGTGAACCTCCGCCCCAGTCTCAAGTCTTTTGCAGACTCTAACAGGTTTTCTTTTTAGATTGCCCTGTATTTGGCTCCATCCATCTTCCCACCAACTCTGACCAGCTTCCCTGTCCCTGCTGAAGAAAAGCATCTCCACAACATGATGCTGCCACCACCATGTTTCACAGTGGGGGTGGTGTGTTTAGAGTGATGTGCAGTGTTAGTTTTCTGCCACACATGGCGTTTTGCTTTTAGGCCAAAAAGTTCAATTTTGGTCTCATCTGACCAGAGCACCTTCTTCCACATGTTTGCTGTGTCCCCCACATGGCTTCTCGCAAACTGCAAACGAAACTTTTTATGGCTTTCTTTCAATAATGGCTTTCTTCTTACCACTCTTCCATAAAGGCCAGATTTGTGGAGTGCACAACTAATAGTTGTCCTGTGGACAGATTCTCCCACCTGAGCTGTGGATCTCTGCAGCTCCTCCAGAGTTACCATGAGCCTCTTGGCTGCTTCTCTGATTAATGCTCTCCTTGCCCAGCCTGTCCGTTTAGGTGGACGGCCATGTCTTGGTAGGTTTGCAGTTGTGCCATACTCTCCATTTTCAGGTGATGTATTGAACAGTGCTCCGTGAGATGTTCAAAGCTTGGGATATTTTTCTCCAAGCGTCTTCCAGGACAGCCCATGAGACCTTGGGCTCCTCCTACCAGGACAGGAAACACGTCACCCCCACCAGATAAAAGGGCGGTCCTCCAGGCCCATGTCAGTTATTTGTGTTTCCTCCGGACGGGGGGGTAACATGTTCATGGAACCTGCTCCCATAGGCCTTATAAGCAGGGGCTTTGTATGGCCTTTTTCTGGGGCATATCACTTACCTCTTCCTCTGCCAGAAGCAGCACACTGCTGGGGAGGTTGGCTGTGTTGCTGTTCTCTGTCCTCAGTGCCTGGAGAGGGCCAGGACCGGTGTGAGGTCGTGCCCCTAGCGCAGTGCATTGCACTCTAGCTCAGCTGAGCTTCGGTTGTCCTTCCCTGCTGACAGCCTGGCTGATCTGAGCAAGGAATGGAGGAAGCCGCAGCGTTCGAGGGGGCGGAGCTATTGCGCTCCAAGCTGGCCCACAGGAAGTGCCTGGAGAGGGTTACTCCCGGGGCATATGACATCATCATCGGGCGCCGGAGACAAGGTTCCAGTCTTCATAAACGGCGCGAACAGAGAACGCTGGCTGCTGGTGTTTCTTGGTGTTAAGCAGCCAGGCTGTGGATGACCAAGAGGGGCAGAATGGATCCTCCTGCAGTACCTGCACAGGCAGCGGATGCAGTTCCCAACACCAGCACCTCACAGGTAAGCCTGGGGTGTTCTGTCACCACCTTACTATCCCTGTGAGTGTTCCCTCCCCCTCCCCCCTCTGTAGTAGTGGGTGTAAGGGGACACATTTCCTCCCTCCTGCACGTGGTGTTACGGAGTGATTGTGTGGCTTTAATTACATTGTGGGGCATTTATTTTGTCTTGCATACCAAGACTCAGGACAAGGCCCAAGCACAGCCACTTAAAAGGAAATGTGCGGTTTGCGCAAACAAATTGAGCTCCTCATGGAGCAAAGCAGTTTGTCGCACCTGTATAGAAGGCCTAGTAAAGGATGACCCGGTTGCCTCTTGCCAGAAGATGCTTACTTCTGTTAGGGATGAGCTTGCGTCCACCTTCAGTTCCTTTTAGAACGCTTATTGACAAGCTCCAGACTCCAGCAGAGAGTCCGTCTTTACTGAAGGCGTCAGTAAGCACTCCGCAGCAGGCAGAGAGTGAAGACTCTGAGGCTGAGGTCAGATCTACCCGTTCTTCTCTGGAAGAATCAGGGTCAGATACAGAGCCCAGAGATAGAGAATCCACTCGAGGCTCAAGATTTAAGTTATCTGTGGAGGATGTAGATGACTTATTAAAGGCTATCTATACTACCCTTGAATTAAAAGAGGAAGAGGTTCAGTTATCCAAACATGATCTTATGTATAAAGGATTACATAAGAGAAAATCAAGAGTGTTTCCAGTTCATAGTTCTTTGGTTGATACTATTAAACTGGAATGGGATAATCCTGAGAGAAAACCATTCTTCTCCAGTAACCTAAAAAGGAGGTTTCCTTTTGATGAGGACACTGCGCAGCCATGGAATAAGAATCCCAAGTTAGACGCACCTCTTTCAAAGGTTTCAAAAAACTCGGACCTGGCGTTTGATGATATGGGTACGCTTAAGGATCCGATGGACAAGAGGGGGGATATCCTTCTCCACAGAGCCTGGGACTCAGCAGTTGGAAACCTGAAACCAGCTTTGGCTTCCACTTGTGTGGCCAGAAATCTGGAGGTTTGGTTGATTCAGATTCAGTCACATCTGTCAGCAGGTACCTCCAGAGAGCAAATTTTAAAGTCTTTTCCTCTCCTATTTCAGGCAGTGGGTTTTTTGGCAGATTCTTCCGCTGAGTCGGTAAGAATGTCAGCCAGGACTTCGGCTCTAGTGAACTCGGCCAGGAGAAGCCTTTGGCTTAAGACCTGGTCAGGGGACTCGGTCTCCAAGTTGCGCCTTTGTGGCCTTCCTTTAACTGGTGATCATTTATTTGGCCCAGGTCTACAGGAGGCACTGGAACGCACGGCTGATAAGAAAAAGGCGTTTCCAGAGAGAAAGAGAGTTCAGAAAGCCGGAAAATTTTTTCGTGGCCAAAACAGGCAACAGAATCCTAGAGAAAAGGACAGCAGGCCGAAAAAGCATTGGACTGGGCACAAAGGCAGAGGCAAAGGGGGAGTGCTATTTAACCCTCCTCAACAGCCCGCCAAGCCGCAGTGACTTGTGTTCCCCGGTGGGAGGGAGATTGAGGGCCTTCATCCCACAGTGGGCAGCAGTCACTCTGAGCCCCTTCGTCCTGGACCTAGTGACCAACGGGTACAGGCTGGAGTTTGTTCACCAACCACCAGAACGTTTGTTGGTCACATTTCCTCCACAAGATCGGGAGAAAGCAAGGGCTCTGGGTCTCCAGATCGGAGACTTATTAGATCAAAAAGTCCTGATTCCTGTTCCTCGATCGGAGCGGGGCAAGGGATTCTATTCCCATGTATTTGTGGTCAGAAAGCCAGCAGGAAAGTTTCGACTTATCCTGAATCTCCGGACCTTAAACAAGTCCATCAGATACAAGCATTTCCGTATGGAGACGGTTTTTACAATCAAAAACCTACTATACCCAAACTGCTTTATGGCCACGTTGGACTTAAGGGATGCTTATCTTCACATCCCTATCCATCCAGCCTTCCAAAAGTTTTTGAGATTGGCAGTGAAGACTGGTATGGGGACCCGACATTTTCAATTTCAGGCCCTCCCCTTCGGTCTTTCCTCAGCCCCACGCATCTTTACGAAGGTGTTGGGGGAAGTGCTGGCTCCTCTAAGATTAAAGGCAATAACGGTTATCCCTTACTTAGACGACCTCCTGATAGTGGCAAAATCATACCAAAGGCTGTTGGAAGATCTCCAGGCTGTACAGGACTTCTTACAGTCCCTAGGCTGGCTAATAAACAAAGAAAAATCGTCCTTGATTCCGGCCCAGAAAGTAACTTATCTGGGTTACGATTTTTGCTCCGTGAACCAAAAAGTTTTTCTTCCTCAGGAGGAGATTACCAAAGTGTTCCAGACTATGTCTACATTGCAGACCAACCAGTCGGTCTCTCTGAGACAGGTGTCGAGGGCAGTGGGTCTTATGACCTCATGTTTTCCCGCAGTACCATGGGCGAGACTCCGTCAGCGTCCGTTACAAAGGTTTCTTTTAAGAAACTGGGACGGGGACGTAAGGTCCCTGGAGTCAAGGATCTGGCTTCCCGACAGGATAAAAAGAAGCCTGTGGTGGTGGAGAGCTGGTCAGCACCTAGCAGGAGGTCTCCCATGGTCCTTTCCCATTTCCCGAAGGATTACCACGGATGCGAGTTCCTGGGGATGGGGGGCCACCTCAGCAATGCAGTAGCACAAGGAGAGTGGTCCCCAGAGGAGGCAAGGGCCTCATCCAATCAAAGAGAGCTGCTTGCAGTCCAGAGAGCCCTCCAGTCTTTTCAGATGGAGATCAGGGGTCACAACCTCCAAATCCTGTCAGACAATATAGCGACAGTCGCGTATATCAACAAGCAGGGAGGCACGAGAAGCCGGAGGCTTCAGTCCATTGCCCAGGAGATCCTTTCATGGGCAGAGGGGAATCTAGCCTCCATTTCTGCTGTACACCTGAAGGGGAAAAACAATTGCCTGGCAGATTATCTCAGCAGTCACAGGATAGACCGAGACAACTGGTCCCTTCATCCCGAAGTCTTTGCAGACCTCACCAAGAGATGGGGTTATCCGGTAGCGGATTTGTTCGCAAACCGAAACAACCGCAAGACGGAGATATTCTTTTCCATGAACCCGGCAGACCAAGCCTTGGGGATCGATGCTCTGGCGAACCCGTGGCCTCCAGGCCTATGTTATGCCTTTCCGCCAATCAGGCTGATTCCAGAAGTCCTCCGGAAGTTTCGGCTGGAAGAGACAGATCTGATTCTAATTGCCCCGTTTTGGCCCAAGAGGCCATGGTTTTCCCTGCTACAGTCTCTGGTTTCAGAGCCTCCGTGGAGTCTTCCGAAAAGGGAAGACCTATTATTGCAGGGTCCAGTATCACACCCTCAGGTGGTTTCCTTAAACTTGACGGCCTGGTATCTGAAGAAAAGATACTGAGCGCCCAAGGGTTCTCTGACAAAGTAGTCAGGACTCTAGTTAATTGCAGGAAGCCAGTTACTAGAGCCATATATTCCAAAGTTTGGAAAAGGTTTAACTCATGGTTATCTGAAAATGATAGATTAACTCATGATATTCCGTCTATTTTGGAATTTTTCCAAGAGGGTGTCGACAAAGGTCTTTCTGTTAGTACCCTAAAGGTACAGGCGGCAGCTATTAGTGTGTTCCTCCAGTTTTCTCTCCTGGAAAATCCCACTATAGTCAGATTTTTCAAATCTATCTCTAGGGCCAGACCAGTAGTAGTGAGAAGTTGTCCAACGTGGGATCTGTCCCTAGTACTTCAAACTCTGGTAGAATTTCCGTTTGAACCTCTGGAAAGTATGTCAGTTAAATTACTTACATTAAAAACTGTGTTCCTTATAGCTGTTACCTCAGCTCGTAGGGTAAGTGAGTTGCAGGCCCTATCAGTTAGGGAGCCCTTCCTCACGATTTTTGAGGATCGAGTTGTGTTACGAACCGATCCAGGTTTTTTGCCCAAGGTGGCAAGTACATTCCACCGATCTCAAAACATTGTATTGCCAACCTTTTTGTAGTTCGCCACAGGGCGACTTAGAAAGAAAATTTAGTTTTCTAGATGTAAGAAGGATTCTCTTGGTCTATCTTGAGGTCACGAAGACCTTTAGGAAAACTGATGCCTTGTTTGTCCTCTTTTCTGGAGTTCACAAGGGGAATAGTGCATCTAAAGCCACATTGGCTAGATGGATAAAGCAAGCCATCTTGGAAGCTTACAAAATTAGGGAGGTCCCTACACCTTTTGTTACTGCGCACTCAACTAGAGCCTTGTCTACGTCTTGGGCTGAGAGGGCTGGTGCCTCACCGGAACAAATTTGCAGGGCTGCCACTTGGTCCAGTTACTTGACCTTCATTAAACATTATCGCCTGGATCTCCTATCAGCTCAGGAGCAGGCGTTTGTTCGTAAGGTCCTTCAGGCAGTTGTCCCTCCCTAGACTGGTAAGTTCTGGCTCATCATCTCATGGGCTGTCCTGGAAGACGCTTGGAGAAAAGCTGAGTTAGACTTACCGGTAACTCCTTTTCTGAGAGTCTTCCAGGACAGCCGGATTCCCACCCGGTATTGTCTGAAGTTATGTGTATTATGCATATGTTTTGCAGGGTCCTACGGTTCTTGAGAATACTGACATGGGCCTGGAGGACCGCCCTTTTATCTGGTGGGGGTGACGTGTTTCCTGTCCTGGTAGGAGGAGCCCAAGGTCTCATGGGCTGTCCTGGAAGACTCTCAGAAAAGGAGTTACCGGTAAGTCTAACTCAGCTTTTTTTTTTTTTTATAACCTAACTTCTTCACAACTTTATCCCTGACCTGTCTGGTGTGTTCCTTGGCCTTCATGATGCTGTCTATTCACTAAGGTTCTCTAACAAACTTCCTGAGGGCTTCACAGAACAGCTGTATTTTATACTGCGATTAAATTACACATAGGTGGACTCAATTTACTAATTAGGTGACTTCTGAAGGCAATTGGTTCCACTAGATTTTAGTTGGGTGTATCAGAGTAAAGGGGGTAGAATACAAATGCACACCACACTTTTCAGATATTGATTTGTTAAAAAATTTAAAAAACATTTATTTTCCTTCCACTTCACAAATGTGTGCCACTTTGTGTTGGTCTATCACATAAGATCCCATTAAAATACATTTACGTTTTTGGTTGTAACATGACAAAATGTGGAAAATGTAAAGTGGTATGAATACTTTTTCAAGGCACTGTATAATAGTTATACATAAATAGAACAGTTTTCCCAGTTTACGGGAGTTGTACTGCTGCCATATACAATATTGAAATGCTGATTTATGAATGCAGCAATTGTTTTATATAGACAATATTTTGTACAGACAGACTCATGCACTCTCTGATTAGACCTTTATCATCTTAATGAAATGGATGCTTACTGGGTTTGAAAGTGGATATTACAGTTGCAATATTTAAATAGAATGTTTGTTTGTTTTTTCTCTGATTTACAGCTATGAGCAAAGTGAATGGGGATGGAAAGAGAGAGAAAAGCGAGAGGAACTGACAGATGAGCGTGCCTGGTATCTTATTGCAAGAGATGAGCTTGGATCCCCCGTCGCCTTTGTGCACTTCAGATTTGATGTGGAGTGTGGAGAAGAGGTTCTTTATTGGTAAGAATGTAGCCGATGTATATGACTTTAAGATAACGTCATGATGGCGATTGTGTACATCCGAGGAGTGATGCGAAATGGCCAACACTGGCCACTGACGTTTCACCTTTTATCGCAGGGGTCTCAAACTGGCGGCCCTCTAGCTGCTGCGGCGCTACAAGTCCCATCATGCCTCTGCCTATGGGAGTCATGCTCATAACTGTCAGCCTTGCAATGCCTCATGGGAATTGTAGTTCTGCAACAGCTGGGGGGCCACCAGTTTGAGACCCCTGGTTTAAAGCAAGCAAATCAGTGACATAGTGTTGGTGCATTGGTTTTCACTGTTTGTTTCTTTTAACAATAGTTATCCTTCCTATCCCTTGCTTTGCACATGCATACTACTTATGGCTGACTTTTTAAAAATGTATATTCGTACATCTAAGTCAATACAGAATATTGGTGCATGTATTATGCAAAGAACATATCTAGATCTTTTCAATCCTTATTCACTATACTGTAAATAGTACTTTTAATCTTCCAGCAGTAGTTTTTTTTTACTTGACCACAATGACTAACTCTGAAAGAAACAATACAATTAACACTGTAAAATGCATTAGGAATAAATGACATAAGCTGTGCCTGTAAGGTCTACATTCTATTTGTATTCCACTAATGTAAAATTGACTAATACATTTTCAAATTTTTTATGAAAATACAATCTTTATTGTTTACAATTGCCTTTTTAAAATCCCACTCGTGAGGTATTTTGTATTTCCACTAATGTATTCTGCCCATAATATTCTTTTTAATTTTATAATTTTTTTTTTTTTTTTTTTTTTTCTTTAGCTGTCTAGTCATTCTGTTCATTGGCATGACGTTGGTCATTAGTTTTTCCCAGTCTTTTAGGCTAATAGGATCTGTATACATCCCTAATAATGCTATCATTTTCTGTGCATAAAAATAAAGTAATCTAAGGAATGTTTTTGTGGCCCTGTCCATGCCTTTATCTTCAGTAATGCCCATCAAGCACGTTAACGGGTTGCATACTTTGGAATCTTACTGCAGACTTTAGATGAACAGGAAACCTATGCTAGTTCAGTTCGCTATTCCATCCTATGCACTCAAGTTGATATACTCGGGCATAGTTTGTAGCTTGCATAAGGATGGCTTCTCCATGAAGGTTTGTGGGGGGAAAAGAAGCCGGACCACACTGTGTGTGCAATAGCTCGCCAAACCAGTGGAGAGTTGGAAGGGCCACCTCAACTGGCACAATTTGTGGCGCTTGGAAAAGGTTGCCTGATGATAATGCCTGTGTTGGACTTATGTGTTAGTTTCTCTGACATTACACAAATGTTTCAAAAGGAAATTTGCCTGCAAAATAGGAATGCAAATATTTAACCGCTCTGGTAAAGTGTAAAGGCAGTGGAGAGGGATTAGAACATCTGTCAGTTTTTATTGCTGTCTGTGCCTCCATTAGGGAGATTGATCCTCTCTATTTGTCCTGTTTACCATTTTAATCGAAAGTAAGAAAAAAATCCCACATTTTGGGTTGACATCAGAACAGTAATAAAGGGGAAATCTTCAAATGAGGACACGAGTTCTGATAATGCACCGGGATTCCCTCACTTTGGAGGGGTTTTCTCTTCTCTTACTTCCTGTTTTGGCTATAAGACAGGAAATGAATGAAGGGACATCTCCCCTATGAGACACAGGTGACAAAAAAACTGACCGGGTTCAACCCTCCTTAGCTATCCAAAATGAAGAAAAAAAAATGTTTCACTTTTAGTTACACTTTGACCACTTCCCGCCCACCGTCAAATGACGGAGGGACGCTCTCGTTCTGGGTGGACGTCATATGACGGCGCACCCAAACGGCCGCTCCCGCGTCCTAGCAACACAGCGCGACCCTGATCTCTTTAAAGAGCCGCTGACACACGGCTCTTTAACCATGTGATCAGCTGTGTCCAATCACAGCCGGTCACATGTAAATACAGGAAGTGCCGGTAATCAGCTCTCATCGCCTCACACTGACAGAGCGTGTGGTGAGGAGAGCCGATCAGCGGCATCTCCTCACAGGGTACATCAGAACAAGTATTTAGGGCACTGATGATCAGTGCCCTGATTACAAAAAAGCACAATCCATGCCCATTAGTGCTGGCTTTCAGTGCTGCCAACCAATGCCCATAAGTGTGGCATATTACTGCCTCCTCATCACTGCCACCCAATCAGCAGCCTCATCAGCGCACATCAGTGAAAGCGAAAAATTACTTATTTACAAAATTCACTGACAAACTAAACCTTCCCTTTTTTTTTTTTTTTTTTTTTTTTTTTTTTTTTTTCTTTTTTTTTTTTTTTTCTTTTCAAAAATGTTGGTCTTAATTTTGTTTGGGTACAGTGTTGCATGACCGTGCAATTGTCATTCAAAGTTTGACCACGCTGAAAGCTGAAAAATGGCCTGGGCAGGAAGGGGGTGAAAGTGCCCTGAAGTGGTTAAGTAGAAATCTGTCAGAAAATGGACACTATTTAAAGGTTAACAATCTCCTGCGTCTCCCACAACTTTCCCTGGTTTCTGCTGACTTTTATTTCACTATCCTGTAATGATGTGAATACCAGAAGGAGGCACCACTGAGGGCTGAAGGGGGTCCCAGGAGATTGACACTCCCAGAAGTGCCAATTTCCCTATGGCTTTACGGCGAAGGTTTCTGAACAGAGCAGCATCCGGGCGCAGCAAGCAGTGTTTTCAGTCTTATTTTGTAGGTACTTTCTGAAACTTTTGAGTAATAACAGGGTTGGTTTAGGTGCTTTTCAGTTTAAACGGGTATGCTCTTCTTCTTTGTGTTTCATAGAAAAAAAAAAAGTTTCCACCCCCTGTAGTTATCTTTTGAATAGCTTGATTGTATTTTTAACAAATTGAAAGTAAATGTTAGTTGTAGCAACTGCAGTTTAAATCCAGCATTTCCACCATGAAGTAAATGCAGTTACTATTCAGAACACTTGTAAGCCATATACAGTGCGATATATCAATTTTGTTGATTAGGTCCTTAAAGTGATTGTAATGGCTCGTGGTGTGTTTTTTTTTTTTTTTGTTTTTTTTTTTTTTCCTCCTTTTAACTACTTTAATACCAGGCACTTTCGCCCCTTCATGCCCAGGCCAATTTTCAGCTTTCAGCGCTGTCGCACTTTGAAGGACAATTGCGCGGTCATGCAACACTGTACCCAAACTACATTTTTATAATTTTCTTCCCACAAATAGAGCTTTCTTGGCATTTGATCACCTCTGGGGTTTTTATTTTTTTGCTAAACAAATTAAAGACAAATCTTTGAAAGAAAAAACATTTTTTTTCTTAGTTTGTCATAAAATCTTCACTGGGGGGGGCACTGAGGAGGCACTGATATGTAGAATTGATGGGCACTGACAGACTTTATTATTGGGGCACTGGCTGCTGATGGGCACATCTGATGGGGGGCTGTGCTAATAATTAATGTGCTGATTATCAGCACAGACCCCCCCCCCCCTCTGACAGGGAGAGCTGCCGATCGGCTCTCCCTGTCAGCGCGAACTGAAAAATGCCATTTACCGGCACTTTCTGGTTCACGGGATGATCAGCTGTGATTGGTCACAGCTGATCACGTGGTAAGAAGCCTCTGTCAGAGGCTCCTTACCACGATCGGAGATGCGGTGTGTCAGACTGACACCCCGCACTAGCAATGGGCGCGCCAACATGTTATCCTGCTGGACGTCATATGACACCCAGTCAGGATAACCGAGCCACTTTCCGTCTGTCAATCTGCTATAGGTCAGGTGGGAAATGGTTTAAAAATAACAAACTTGTTATACTTGCCTCCTCTGTGCAGTTTCTTTTGCACAGAGCAGCCTGGATCCTCTTCTTCTCGGGTCCCTCTTTGCTGTTCCTGGTTCCTCCTCCTCCTCCTATCGAGTGACCCTCAGCCAGCAGCCTGCTACAGGGGACTCCGGAGCCAAGTCCGAGCTCCGTTTATCCTTTCAGACACAGAGCCCCGACCTGGCCCCGCCTCTTCTCTCCCCCAATTGGCTGTCTGATTTTGATTGACAGCCACAGAAGCCAATGGCACAGCCACAGCTGTGAGAGCCAATGGCACTGCTGCTGTGTCTCAGCTAAGACACTTGTGGACATTGCTGGAGAGAAATGGGGCTCAGGTAACTTATTAGGGGGTGCTGGGGACACTGATACACACAGGTTTTTTTTATCTTAATGCATAGAATGCATTTAAGATAAAAAAACCTTCTGCCTTTACAACTCCTTTTTTAAAGTGAATCTTTCATATGCATTGGATGATGATCATAAAAGATATTATGTAGTCGCAGCTCAGTGATGTAAATTGAAGGACTGTGATGTTAAGGCGGGCATTACAATGAAAGAGGGAGGCTGTGATGTGAAGGGGATGCCGTGGAGTAAAGAGGGGGGGTCTGTGATTTAAATGGGAGGGCTGTGAGGTAAAAAAAGGGGGGGGGAGGCTAGATGTAAAGGGGGGCGCAGTGATGTAAAAGAAAGCATCTGTGATGTGAAGAGGCACTGAGGATACTGATGTAAAGGGAGGGCTGTGTTGTAAGATGAGGGGGAGGAAGCTGTGAAGGATCTGAGTTATAGCACAAACCTAAGATTCAGACCCCTACTGGAAGAAAATCTCACTGATTGGACTTCTGTAATGTTTTAATTTAACAGCGCAGATCTATAGATTCCTAACTAGAGATTATTTTGTGTACTGGAATGCGTTACTGCATATTAAATATATATATATTTATTATACACATTATATTGTATGCGCTATTTTTTTCAATGTGAATCAGATGGGCGTGATGGCAGGCTTGCATGATTTTTAGGTTCAAGAACAAGGAGTCCCAGAATATTGGGGTTCTGTCAACCATAGGCATTAAAGTGTTTAAGGCATTTCTTTAAAATTATGCCAGCCCCTCTATTAGAGGCTGGCATAGCACGCTATGGAAGTTGTTTTGAAAAAATAGTGTTCTAAATACCGAATTTCAGCTGTCTTCAAGCCGGTCACCTGACTTGCAACCACTTTACAGCTCCGATGGATGTCTTCTGAGGGAGGAGCCGTGATCTTCCTCTGACATCTGCTGGGGAGATCACGCGGCCATTCGTCTCCTCCGCAGAATCCATCCAACTGAGCTGTAAAGCTGCCACGAGTCGCGTGACCGGCCTGAAGACAGCTGAAATTCGGTATTTAGAACACTTGTTTTTCTAAACCACTCGCATAGAGTGCTATGCCAGCCTCTAATAGAGGGGCTGGCAGTGACCATGTTAGCTTTTTCTTTTACAAGAATAGTGGCGGGAGGGGGGGGGGGGGTTGGCGAGGCCAGAGACAGATAGGGAGATGACAGGCAGGAAGGAGGGGGAGAGCTGAGAGCAGACAGCGTATGACGGAGGGACACACTCTGACCACGGTGGTCATGGATCAGCAGTCATGCAGTCATCACCACTTCCTGTGTGCCCCCCTTTTTTTTTTTTTTTTTTTTTTTTTTTTTTTTTTTGTGTCCTAGTATGTACAAGCAATGCTGGCATGAGAAAACAGACTTTGGACCCTCTCCCTATGTGTTTACCTGCTATCTTGCTAGCACTGTTGTGAAAAATATGTTCAATGCAGAATTATCTTTATTTTAAAGTATAACTAAAGGCAAAACTTGTTTTTGTTTTGGATGGAGTGGAGATGAATTTGAACCCGTGGCAAGTTTTTTTATTGCTGTCTGTGTCCACATTGGGGAGATTCACCCTCTATTTGTCCTGCATTATCAGTGAAAGTAAAAGAACATCCGAAATTTTGGGTTGTCCCCAGAAAAGTAGGGAAAATCCTCGAATGACGGCACTAGTTTTGGTGTCCTTGGGGCTCCTAAGAAATTCCCTTTAATTTTAAGGGGATTTCCCTTTACTTTCTGTTTGGCTTTGGGGCAGGAAGTGAAGGGAAATCTCCCCAATGGGACACAGATTGCAAAAATAAACCTTACAGGGGTTATAGCCCTCCCTTACTCTATCCAAAATATGGGGGGGAAGCTTTGCCTATAGTTCTACTTTTAATTGTACATTATTTTATTTAAAAATGTCTCCACAATGGTGAAGCAAAATAAATTGACGTTTTATTTACCTGGATTAAATATTCTTAAAAAAATATTTCTACAGTTGCTTAAGCATTACAACCAGTGTTCTAGTTTGACCCATCCCTTTTCACTCACACACACACTCAGGTGTTGAGCGAAAAAACCTGTCGGCTCAGGTCAGAGCGGCTATACTAACGATCCGACGTTAGTACAGCAATCTCCCCTGCTGAGCTGTTGTGCTCTGACAGGGCGATGCGTAAGAGCACTCCGATCAGCACTTTCCATCATTCGCGCTGATCAGGAGCCGGTTGGCTGCTAGTTTTCCAGGATGCTCATCCAGCTTCTGTCAGACAGTCATACACACGAGCCGAATTTAATAAAACCAGCCAATGTTGCCTGTCATCGGCCCATGTGTACTAGGCTTCACTTGCTAGAAAACATGGTCTGTATGTACAATGC
The DNA here is from genome assembly GCF_042186555.1 of Aquarana catesbeiana. Lineage (NCBI taxonomy): Eukaryota > Metazoa > Chordata > Amphibia > Anura > Ranidae > Aquarana > Aquarana catesbeiana. The sequence continues at coordinate 223,150,625 of NC_133334.1, read as the reverse complement.
AATGTAAATCACATTTTGGTATTTTGTTGCAGTGTAAATATTATTTATTTATTTTTATTTGTGTAGCTGTGCAGTATCAACACTTTTCCTGATTTTAATTAGTTTCCCACTCTGTTCTTCCCCTTCTTCCTTTTTTATTTTTATTTTTTTCCAGTTATGAAGTACAGTTAGAAGTTTGTGTCCGCAGGAAAGGAGTAGGAAAATTTCTGGTCCAAATCTTACAGTTGATGGCGAATAGGTGAGTGTATTCAATGTACCTGTTGTGCCTCCTGCTTTTAGTATATCTATTGATTCATTATATTGTGTGAACGTTACAAATGTTGATGACCCTTGCAACATGGTCAAATCCTTCAGACCCCAATCCTTCTGTGTACAGTTGAATCTTTGCAGCTAATGGATCTGTTTCTCTTGACTGAAAAAGGCCTGTGTTTGGCCCAAAATTGTTGCCTGCCTGTGTGTGTGTGTGTGTGTGTGTGTGTGTGTGTGTGTGTGTGTGTGTGTGTGTGTGTGTGCAGATGTTAAACTTTTTTTTCCCAGTGTACTGAGAGCTTTAGTTTTAAAGCAGTGGATCTCCAAACTGTGTGTTTGTTTGGTTTGTTTGTTTGTTTGTTTTTTTATTTTTTGTTTTAATCCACCCCTCGGGACACTACTTCTTCCACTGCCACCAACAATGGAGGTTAATAACTGGCACCAATGATGGGGGGCACTATTCCTCCATATATAACAAAGATGTGATTGTTTACTCCCATCGGCCACAGTCTGGCCCCCCTAACATTTTGAAGCACAGTATACTGGCCCTTTTTTATTTAGAAAGTTTGGAGACCCATGGTTTAAAGGGAAGCTTTAATTTGGCATACCTTTAGTGAGTCTGCAAAGGCAGGGTCTTCTACTGTCTTTTTCAAATATTCTATATATGCTTTGTATCCAGTAAATATGCATATTTTGTCAATGCAGTTTATATGTATGATGTAGAAAAGTGAGTGAAGCTGTTGGTGGAATCTAACTGCATCTTAGAGCCTTTAAATAAAAGTATACTAACCCATAGGGACAAATCTGAAACCTTTTCATTTTATTCAAATTAAATGTTGTGACTTTCTTGATTGACAAATCTACTATTGCATTAACCAACCATGTGCTTTGACAGCTGTCAGAGGCTAACACTGGCCATACACATGACAACCTCTTGGCAATGTCAACCACATTTCATGTAGCTAGAACAATGATCCTATCATCAAACATTATCTAAATTACATAATTGTTGCAGGCCACATATGTGATTATGTATATCAATGCAGTCAGAAGCTGGTTAAAAGTGGTTGTGTGTTTTTTTTTTTTTTTGTTTCGTTTTGTTCAAAATTACTGTTTGGCCAGCATTTAAAGATGGCAGTCATATTAAAGATGATGAAGAGGGCTTCCTCTTATTCTTTTTGGGTATGAAAATAACAGTTTCACACTGTTGCCATACTGGTTCACGGTCTTTCCCTGTGACGATAGACTTCCATTGTTTTGTAGCTGTCTTCTTATTCTTGTGAGCTTTCCTCACTACTCCTACCTGTCTCCACAGCACACAGATGAAGAAAGTGGTCCTTACAGTATTTAAACACAATCATGGGGCTTACCAGTTCTTCAGAGATGCTTTACAGTAAGTCTGATTACTGCTTCCCATGTTTGGTATATTTATTCCCAATGTTATACCTTCTTTACTTTTTTTTTTTCCCATCAGATTTGAGATAGATGAGACCTCTCCCAGTGTATCGGGGTGCTGCAGTGATGATTGCACTTATGAGATTCTGAGCCGCAAGACAAAGTATGGAGACGCCTCTCATTCACATTCAGGACAATGTGCTGGCTGCTGCCATTGAACATACCTTTCAATGGACATGTGAATCTTTGTGATTTTTAAATGGACAAAAAAATTTTTTTTTTTTTTTTTTCTTCTTCCCCCTTTTTTAAATTGAGTGTTGTTGCAATACTGCACTTTTGTGCACGTCCATTTGACTTGCACCTTTGCAAGTTCTTTTATTAAATAAATTCTCTTTGAATCCACAAGCCAGTGTGAAGTACTACTCTTTGAAATGTAAGTTATAAATGACAGGCAACTGGATATAGAGAGCTACTTGATAAGCAGTTAAGTGCCCCAAATACCTATATTGTAATGTAAACTGTTAGAAAACGCCATTGTACATTGTAAAATTATGTTCTTTAGTCCTGTGCAGTTTTAGCTTTCTTTAATGGAAGCATAACAATTCATACTTTACCTATGATTAATGGGGGTTAGAGTTTGAATAGTATTAATAGACACTAAAACAATAGGTTTATTCAAAATGTGTTTATTTGTAGGAATCATTTATTTTTATATGTATCCATGTACCATATAAAGGACTTGGGCGAAACAAAAAGTGAATAGGTAATTTAGAAGCACTTTCTGTGCACAATGGAAGGACCAGCCTCATCGTACTCTTGCTTGCTGATCCACATCTGTTGGAAGGTGGACAGAGAAGCCAGGATGGAGCCTCCAATCCAGACAGAGTATTTACGTTCAGGTGGAGCAATAATCTGTAGAATACAGCATAACAAAGTTACAAATCACGTAAGTACAAATATGTCTGTTTTTCGAAAAATCTGTCTTTCTACAATGGTGTTGCTCTGCCATGTTGCCCCAGGAAATGAGAGATCCTGATTTAAACTTGTAGCAGTAGATGCTTTCCTGGAGAATTATTAAAGCATTGTATATTACCTTAGGATTTGTTAAACTACTGTATCTATTAGTTATGCTACAATCTAGCATGCAGGAAGGGTATATTTTCAAGAATGAATTTTGGATTGTGACACTGTGGTTTTTCTGTAGATACAGCACAAGGTTTGGGAGTTGCATTTTGAATTTTAGTAAGCTTACCTTGATCTTCATGGTGCTGGGAGCCAAGGCTGTGATTTCCTTCTGCATACGGTCAGCAATACCAGGGTACATGGTGGTTCCACCAGAGAGGACATTGTTGGCATAAAGGTCCTTGCGGATGTCAATATCGCACTTCATGATGGAGTTGTAGGTGGTCTCATGGATACCTGCAGATTCCATACCTAGGGTGAACCAGACAGTGTGTTATTTTCAGAGTACAAATGTTAAAGCTGGAGTAAATATATACTTGGGAAAAAACAAGCAATGTTTACCAATGAAGGATGGCTGGAAGAGGGTCTCTGGGCAACGGAATCTTTCATTGCCAATGGTGATGACCTGTCCATCAGGGAGCTCATAGCTCTTCTCAAGGGAGGATGAAGAGGCAGCAGTTGCCATCTCATTCTCAAAGTCCAAAGCTACATAGGCAAGCTTTTCCTTGATGTCACGCACAATCTCACGCTCAGCTGTGTTGAGAGAAAATGGGACTTCTGTTAACTCTGATGTGATTCACCAAGACTAAAAAAGATGCTTTGTATAAGATATATTTGTATATTTCTGTTAGTGCTTTTAATTGTAAATAATTTTTATTATTCTAAACCTAGATTTCATTAATTATTTTGTCCATATTGCTAAGTTTACGTGATAGAAGCAGTCCTTACCAGTGGTGACAAAAGAGTAGCCTCTCTCAGTCAAGATCTTCATGAGGTAGTCAGTGAGGTCACGGCCAGCCAGGTCCAGACGCTGGATAGCATGGGGCAGAGCATAACCTTCATAGATGGGTACGTTGTGGGTGACACCATCTCCAGAGTCCAGGACGATACCTATGAAGCCAAGATTAAACTGTTAAAGCTGCAAAGAGGTAGTCATGTTTAATGAGAATGAATATAGAAAACCTATGTTTGCAGAAAGTGCTGTTGTTTGTATCTAAAGGTAGACACAGTTTTAGACCAGGTACTATCCTACTGCAGGGTAAACTAGAATATTTTTTTTTTTTTTTTTTTTTCATTTAGCCCAACTTGCAGACCACAGTGCTAACACAAGAGATGTTAGTCCAGTGATCTCCCAGCTGAGCTTTAGCGTTCTGACAGGGGGACTGACCACCCCGCACCCACCAAAATATATTGATGAGCACTCTCAGCAATTGGCTGCCAGCGCTGATTGAATGCTGGTTTTCCAGCATGCCCATTTGACAGAAGCTGGTCCCGAGACTGGCTTCTGTAGAACGGACATCTGTACACACGGGCTGAAAATCAGCCAGTTCCTGCCGAACTAACTGTTTTCGGCCAATTTTGTAAACAGCCTACTTCACGAAGATTAGTGGACAATATTTAGAAATAGGCCACGGCTACAGCATTTTAGGTACAACGGCTTCTAGGCTCCTAGGATGTAATTCAGTCCTACAAATAACATTTTAGAAAAATTTTGTACCCAACCCAGTTTTATGTATAAAATACTGCATAAACTGTTATAATTTTGTTAAACGGTAAATGAACTGCCATGGGCTCTATCTTTCACAAGAGAATCTGTTCCACAATTTATCTAATCATGTGTACTAGTTTGGATGTGTGTTTTTATTATTATTCATTTATGCATGAAGATATATATATTGGATTTTAGTAAAGAAAGTCTCTTACCGGTGGTACGGCCAGAAGCGTACAGGGACAGCACAGCCTGGATGGCAACATACATGGCAGGGACGTTGAAGGTCTCAAACATGATCTGTGTCATCTTCTCACGGTTGGCCTTGGGGTTCAGGGGAGCCTCAGTGAGCAGGGTGGGATGTTCCTCTGGGGCAACACGGAGTTCATTGTAGAAGGTGTGGTGCCAGATCTTCTCCATGTCATCCCAGTTGGTGATGATACCATGTTCAATTGGGTACTTCAAAGTCAGGATACCTCTCTTGCTCTGGGCTTCATCCCCAACGTAGGAGTCTTTCTGACCCATACCAACCATGACACCCTGAAAAAGAAAAAAAAATATGGTTAATACATAAGATGCATATAGAAAGTGCTACAACATATATGATATACTGACAAATTCAATTGATTGTAAATATCCTCCAAAAAGGTGATAATACGTGGGCTATCATTACTGACCTCCTTTAAAGTTTTCTGGCTTCAGTACTTCTAAGCCTAACAAAAGTCAAATTTACTACTCTTTACTTCGGGTCCATGTCTAAAGGCTAGTATTAAAGCGGAACTTAACTGTATCTGAGCACCACAAAAAGAACCCATCCACAAGGATTTGTCTCCATATTTTATTTTGTAAAGAAATCACTTTGAAAAAACACCGCCCCCCTAGCCATGGCATAGTGCGTAAAGGGATTCATGTAGCATTTACTTCATGGAATCCGTCTGCCATTATCTCAGGCATGCAGACAAGAGGGTTTGCTTAGCTGAGAAAGCCCCTCCAGATAAAGAAAATGCCAATTATACTCCTGGGATGTATGACATAATTTTGGCCTAGGCCAGAAACCAGGAAGCAAAAGTAATGTCAATGTTTAAAAAAAAAAAAAAAAATGGGTTCAAATAAGTAAATGATATTTACTAAGGCTGGTAGCATAAAGATTAGAAATGGTTAATGTTGATTGAGAGATTTTAGCTCTGTTTTAAAAGCCAAGGCATCAGTATGGCAGCAAACTTTTCAGGAGAAGCATTGGTGACGACAGCCTACATATTTCTCTCACATCAGGTGTCCTTTAAAAGTTAAAGTGGAGTTAAAGTTCCGCTGTGACAAACCGCAAACAGGCAGGCTTTTATTGCAGAAGAGACATGTAATTTCTCTTCTTTAATAAAAAAAAAAAAAAAAATGCCCCTACCTGCCTGCTCGCTGTCTTCTCCAGCACCGTAAACTACGCATGCTCAGCTTACAGTGCTGTGCTGTACTCTGTGTGACAGAATGATAGCCTCATGTGCAAGTGTGCTGTCATTCCGCGCTAACCAACCTAGCCTGGCACACAGAAGAGGATGCCGGCGAGAGTTGTAGAGGAAAGTATTAACCCCTTTAGGCCCGCTTTAAAGTACTGAAAATTGAGTTGATTTACTGAAACTGGAGAGTGCTAAATCTGGTGCATGGTAGCCAAGAACCTTCTAACTTCAGCTTGTTCAATTTAAGCGCTGACAAAAAAAAAAACCTGGAATCTGATTGGTTTCTATGCAGAGCTGCACCAGACTTTGCACTCCTAGTTTTGATAATTCATCCCCATGGTTTTGTTTGTAACTGTAACACTCTGCTCAAAAACTTAGATAAAGCGGTACTATAAGCATTCTGGATGGTAGTTAATTTTAGCGAGATTAGGGAATTACAGTCCCATAGCTAAATCAAAGATTGTTATTTTTGTGTTTTTAAAGCTGCTTAATTGGAGCCAAAGGTATAATTAGCTTGAATTGTTTTTATTACGTGTTTGATTTTGAACCTTAAATTAGAAATCTGTAACCTGTTGGCTCAGGGATTATAGACATGGCCTGTAAGAGCTATATAGTTGCTCTGTGCTAATTTATGAAAGAAAAGGTACAAGATCTAAAAACAGTAATACATTAATAATCCTTAATCATTTATAATCTATGCATCCTTGTAATTTTAAAAGTTTATGACTCTGTGTACAGCTCCACTGGGTGGTGCTGTTGGCAATCTATAGTGCTGACAGTGTGCGCTCCTGGTAATTGCCAGTTATTAACTGCAGGAGTGTTTTTATAAAATCAGAATTAAATGGTACGTTGTAATAAAAAAAAAAAACTGCAGAAAAAGAGGAAAGGATTCCAATACAAACAAAACTTTTAGGCACCAGGCCATATTGCTAGTATTTACAGTGGCTTGAACTACATGTGTGTTTAAAAAAAAAAAAAAAAAAACGCAAATTTTCCCCATATTTAGTAGTTATTAAAGTTAAATCTAATGTAGTTCCAAAAAAAACAAATGCCCAAGGGCAGTGTATAATGTTCTAAATGATAAACCTTAGTTTTTGTATATAACCATGTTTAGTGATCCTGTAAGTCAATATAGGTGTCTAAGCTGGTCAGATGTTTGGTGAACTTACCTGGTGACGAGGACGTCCCACGATGGAGGGGAAGACAGCACGGGGAGCGTCATCCCCGGCAAAGCCAGCTTTCACCAGCCCTGAGCCGTTGTCGCATACCAAGGCGGTGACCTCCTCATCGTCGCACATGATGGATTCAAGAGAGGGGCTGTTGAAGGATTAAATAAGTTAAAAAAAAAAAATAAAACAAATATACATTTGTGTACTGTAGTTTAGAGTATAGTTTAGAGATTGTCTGTCTGCTATATATCATTTCCTCTGCTTTCAAGTCTGACTGCTGCACCTGTCTGTATTGCTGTCCCATCTGTTTTAGAACCCAGCTGTTCCTCTCCGTCTCAGAAGATATGTCAAGTTAGCATTTTGGCAGCAGAATGACTCCATAAGGCAAGGATCTCTGAGCGAGGAGTTAAATAACATTCTGGGGAACTATAAAAAGGGTGGGGTTATATGCTACTTTGAGAATAAAATTTAGTGATCATTTTGGGATTTGAAATGACAAGGAGAATTGTCCCTTCAAAACCCTAAAGATCCTCTATTTCCTTTTTGCAAAATTAAAAAAAGAGAATTAAAAAAAAAAAAAAAAAAAAAGTTTTGCAGTTAGGAAAATGGTAAGTATTCACATGGTATTTTAATAAATGTGAAAAGGATTTTTAAGTTGGGTAAAAAAGATAAACCACTAAGGGACTGAAAGGTGTGATAATCTATGGCCCACCTAAGAATAGTTTTATGATTATCAGTTAATTCTGCTGCTGCTGGAGTAAGTGCAGAAAATCTATAAAATCATTTAAAAGAATTTGACCAAGAATATAGTTAATTGGTGCCTCAATTGTTTCTGAAAGGCTGTTCATCAGTGCAGGGAATTAGCTGAACAATAGTTTGCAGTTAAATTAATGGAGCTGTTAAGTGATTTTTGTAAGTGGGGATTAAATTGAGGCTTGGCAGGACTGGCAAGAACATGATTAAGTTATGACCCGTGGGATTTCCTGTGTGGATTAGTTATGCCAAGCAAGATTGCTAGGAAGACAACCTGTAGTAAGTTACAGAGCAAAAACGCTTAAAGGTCAATTAATACCTTTTGGAAAATGCAATGATTATGGACTTTGTAAATAAATAGGGAGGTTAGAATCTATTTTCTGGGTTCTAAAAGATAATTTTCTGCTAGTTATTAAATTGTATTGTAAAAGAATAGGTTAAATAATGAAAGGGGAGAATAAAAATGAAAGAACTAGATTAGGACTTGCAAAAATAAAAGGTAGTATGTTAAAGGAATCCTCTGCTAAAAGTTTAAATAGTTCAGATAATGCTATGCTATTACTATGCTATGTAAGACTGGAAGGGGAAGGGTAAAAAAGACCAGTCACTGATCGGTAATGGGTCAAGTAATGCTGTGCAGGACTCACCAGGCTGCAGCAGTGAGGGCGGAGGTGTAGCTGTGAGCTGGCAAGTGCTGAATTGAGCCATGTATTTATATTGATGGCCCCTGTAGTGGTGGTCAGGGAAACCCCACACTCGCTCAACTCCATATTTGGAGACAAGCCAGGACTGGCCAGCCTTGTGAGGGTCTGAGCTGGGGGTCCAAGTGCTGACCATATATAGAGGGGTCTCCCTCCCCCTAAGCCTGTATACAGCTTGCCCATACACATGGCTATTCCTGGATATAGAACAGGAGAGGCTTTACTTAGAAAGTGCTGTGTGTGTATAGATCCAGACTCTTAGAGTTATATTGATAGTTTTACAGATTAGATTAACAGGATTAAATATAAAAGATCAGAAGGCAATAATTATTTATTTGCAGCTTTGCATGCATTTATGGTGCTAATGCTGAAAAATTGAAATCCGATTAATTGCTAAGTAATAAGAAATTCTAGAACTTGCTGTTAATGTTTAACACGCTATATTTTACTGAATGCATTTGGTTAGCACTGACTTTGGTTGAAATCTATGAACTAAATATTTTGAAATGCTTATTCATTAAAATAAGCAGTATTATTTTTTAGCTTCACATTGGCAATGTATCTTAGTATTTCTCCCCAGTTGTACTTAATGTATGATGGAAAAATCTGAATATTTACGATAACAGCTGCAGATTCTTTATCACAGGAATACAGTTTTTTTTTTTTTTTTTTTTTTTTGTTACAGTAGTCGGTGTATTTAGATGTGAATGAAATACTGTACCATGCAGCCATGATCGGGAAAATGTGGTTAAATTATTACTTGTAAAGTATTACAGTAGATACATTTTTTATTTTCAGTGGGCTTCATAGAAACTGCAAAGTATACACATTAAACATATTTTGATAGTTAGGTCCCGCTCTAATGAATTTGCAACATTATAGACTAAGTCCAGTTTACGAAGTGTGCCCATACATTAGAAGAAAAATCGTTCACAAATCTCATTTGTACAGTTTATTTGTTTTTCATCCAGCTAATGGGCACAAATCGAAAATCGGTTGTGACATTTTTGAGTCAAAAATCGAAGGAAAAGTCAAACAAACGATAAATTGAAACCTTAATGTCTTTCTCGCCTGTTAAAAATTGAACTGTTGATACTGCACATATGTGACCCAGAAGCAAAAAACAAACGAGAGACTGATTCATTTATGTCTGTAGCAAGGTCCCAGGCCTCCTTTGGTCTATTGAGAACCTCCAGGGCCAGAGATAGCTGACATCCTTCTGTATATAGTGGGTTATGAGGCATGGTGGGTGCAAAGTGATTAAAGTCATTGGGCACCAGGCACTTCTTGAATGCAAAAGAGATTTTATTTCTCTTGGCAAACTTTTTGGGGAAAGAGGGTTAGGGCCAGGACACCCTTAAGTAGTTGCAAGTTCAATTGGCAGACTCCGAAACTTCAAAAGGAGGAAGCCATGCAGTAAAAGGCATCCAGCAAGGCGCCACGTCTGCATGTGCAGGAATGATGTCTCCTATGGCAATAGTCTTTAATAATTCCTTTATCTTCCACTACAATCCCTCCTTGCAGTTCTTCAGCCCACTGAGCTCCCTCACTCGAGCCGCTGATTCAACTGCCACTGAATCCCTTGAGCTCCTTCAATCTTCACGGTGGTATCTCCCTCAAGCGTCACCCCCGCCTCTCTGCTGGGTCCCTAGCTTGGCACTCAAGCTACCTCTCAAGCTTCACCCCACTGGCCTGCTCGGTCCCTGGCTTGACACACAAGGCTGCTCTGCAAGCATCACCTCCGCGGGCTGGGTTCCTGGCTTGATACCCACTGAAGTTTCCCGATTCTTCACCATCCCCGGATGGTGAGATTGCTGCTCCAGTACTTCCTTCAGGTACTTGCTGTGGTCCCTGGTAATAAGGTGGTTGGTCCCTTAGTGGCGACCGCTTCCCCTCTACCTCCGACCACGACAGGTTCTCTGGCCGGTAGAACCGTCACTTTTTCTGGTTGGACTGCAGTCCCAACCCTGCGCTGCTCTCTTGCTTCTGGACAGCCTAGCAGCCAGATGTGCCTGGGATAGGACCAATCCCTGGCCTAGCAGCCCTGGACAGTACAACACCCGTCCACCCAGACAGCCATCCAGGTGGCACAGAACACAGATCACCTGACTACACTCAAATATATAGGCTCTCCCAGCAGGCCAAGGGATTCAAGAAAACCCCTGCCCATTGGCTGAGATGCCCCATAATCTGACCTTGCGTTGCCCTTCTTGTATCTAGTACCATCAAGTACCTGGCCACCTAGTGATAGAAGAGAAGAGTGCAACCGGGCCAAACCTAGGGAGTAGTAATAATATACAGGCTTTATATAGCGCCAACAGTTAGCGAAGTGCTTTACAACATGAGAGCAGACAGTACACTTACAATACAAATCAATACATAAGAAATCAGAGGGCCCTGCTCGTTAGAGCTTACAATCTAGAAGTAATCAATGTATCTCTAACAATTAGCCAAGATGACTATTCCTGGCATGTAAATTTCAGGGAGCAACACTGACTAAACTGCAGGGTGCTACATGTCCATTGAATGATTTATCATTCGAAATTTGGTCATTACATGATGGCAATATTGTTTGCTCTCATGACCGTGTGTATGGCTAGCATTAGACTTGTGCTGGCCACACTGAGCACATTTCAGCTGGTTCCTAATGGACTGGCTTATATTGATTGAATTTTGACACAGCCTCCTGGAAAGTTTTTGGATGAACAGCGGGTGCATCCAATCGGCTGCCTCCACTGTTCAGCAGCTATTCTGACACCTGCTACCAGTGGCTGTTAGAATACAATAGCCCAGCATGGGGATTCGTTCATCCTTGCTGTTTAGCATGGATGGAGGGATCTATTTGATGTCTATTGTTCAGTTCTCAGCCTGAACTAAATAAATGCAACCGTGTATGGTCAGATAGGCGAGTGCTAAAGAAGCATGTCTCTCCGTACAATATCACTCCCTCTGTAGCAAGATGTTGCTGACCCCAATACTGCTGAATCTCAAACACTGGTGATGGGAGTGACATCTTGCTGCCTCAGCTACAGAGGGAATGATTTCATAGGACCAAATGGGTAGCCCCTTCTTGATCCTGCCCATGGCAATTTTGACGGATGACATCACCCTTACTACTAGCTATACCATGACCTGCCTTTGTATATGCTGATACTTTGTTATGAAGACTGGGCACAGTCACATTGTGATTTATTGTGACCAGTAGTCACATTGTAATTACAGGAGGAGGTATTGGTGCACAATCTTTCATGCTGATCGGTGGCTTCAGTACTTTGTAAGTGACTGACTTCTGTCAGTTTATGCAGATACAGAGTTCCAATTTTCCTGACCTACATTTTTGATCCATAGCAGTGTTTCAAATGTACTGAAGCCAGATAAAACCAAGCAAATCCTTTTTTTTGGCAGTCTTTATATCTTTCAGTACAAGTTTTTCTTTAAACTGGATCAGGCATGATATAAATATACAGTAGAAGCTGCCAAGTCGTATTTTGAGGTTGCTAGTTTCCAGACTGTCGTGCTGGTTCTATGGCTTCACTAGCCAAATAGCTGACACAGACCAAGGGTACAGGCCAGGGCTTCTTGCATTTCTGGCAGTATGATTATTCTAGCACTTTGCATACTGAATAGTGAAGCCACAGGATGAGCATGGCAGACTTCTAAAAGTAACAGTGGCTGTTTCTGCATTTCTATCATGACAGGATCCTCTCATGACTGCTATTTACTTTACCTTTGGTGGATGGAGTTACAAGTTACTAGACTGATCCATTTACTGGCTTGTTAAATCTCTGTTTTAGTACCCACTACTAAAGTCTTAGTACTTCCACTACATGTGGTATGTAATTCAGCTCCTGCTTAGATGCTGTTTACTAGTGCACCTAAATCAGTCCACCTGTAACTGAAATATCGTGTGCTGAGAGAATTTTGGAGGTTTTTGCCACCTTCTGAAAATGCCAGCTGCCTGGCTGCTGTACAGGTCTGTACCAAAAAGAGGAAGCACTCACTTCTGTATAACTCTTGGCAAATACTGTATAAGAACTTTTCAAAGGGCAGGTATTTTTGTTTCGTTACCAAAGTGTTTAAAGTCATACAAAATAGAGAAGTGTTAATTGTCATTCATTCATATAAATCATATATTTCATGCCGCTGTATTTTGTTTAAAAAAATAAATGAAAATTCTTGGAGTACCTTATTCCTGTAGCACTGTTCTGTGGTCACATGATCTTTCTCTGTTTGACATCTGCATCAAAAGATATTTGGGAAGAGCTTCTATTACTCTGCTGATGTATGCTCGCTACAGTGTGAGTCAGGGTCTGGCCAGCCCTGATTGGTGCTGTGCTAGTCACGTGTCTTAAAAAAAGCCGTTTCAGAAGAGGAATTCAAATTAAAATATAAATGGTAAAAACTGTTTTATAGCTCCGTATAAACCTTTTAATGAACATCAAATGCGTTTTATTTATTTTATGTATTGATATGGGGTAGGCACAGTCAAAGATGATTGGCACTAGCTTTTATTTATTTTGTTCAGACAGCATCTGCATCCAAGGCTCCTTCCTTTTTTTTTTTTTTTTTTTTTTCTTGACAGGTATTGGGCATTACGTTTTGATATATTTAATACTGACTTATATTAAAACAAAGTTTTTGTTCAGTTAGTGAATGTAATCAATCAGCATACTATATCCCGCCCCCAGAGTGGTTAGCAATAGGAGGACGTGGAGGGAGGGGAGTGTCATTTACCACTGTGTATATGCCCACCTGTGTGACTATAGTCATGTGGGCTGCACGGATAAGAAAAAGGAGGAAATTAAGAGCTAAGAAGTGAAATATGAGCATGCTCAGTAGAGGACACCTTCTGGGCTACACAAACTCGGGCTGCAGGGGAGACTCACAAGATGGGAGGGACAGCTGAAGGCATGATCAAGCTGGTATATTTCACTCTTCATTCTCGTAAAGCTACTAAAGCATTTGTTTTGTGAACGCTGTTATTTAGCATTTAATTAGTTTTTCATGGTCTCTTTAAGGCAGCTGTGTGTTTATACCCAGATTCAGTGTAAAAAAAGAAATAAAATGCACACTGCCTTTAAAAGAAAACTTGGAAATGGAAAACATAGCTTCTGCATCAAACGAATAACTTGAACATTATGAATTACTTTCAAATATATAACAAGTAGCATATACAGTGTAACCATTGTCAATCCTAATAAAATCCTTTTTAATCTTGCTTCACTGCCACTGGATTCCAAAAATACACATGTTCATTCCATCCATTCTTATTGGATTTGAGTTGCTTCCTGAAGCTGGTGCTACATGGGTGGTTACATTTCTTTGCTGTATAGAGATTTGTAAGCCCCTCCTAGTGTCTTTCACAATTTTCTCACTTCATAGGACCAGGGCTGAAAATGGGGGTGGTTGGAACATCTGCCCCAGGCGCAGCATTGAGGGGAGCACTGATGACAGGAGCAGTGCCCGCGGTATCACCACTTCTGGCAGCAAGGAGGAGAGAGCCAGAGGCGGTGAGGACTGTGTTCTTATTCCCCATGCTATTGCCTGCCAGGGCAGCGCTTCTATATCTGCAGCAGAAGGAACTGCAAGCAAGCATACAACCCAGTAGGAGAAAGCTGAGGATTCCTTCCTCCCAGCCAGGGCCAGGACAGAGGTAGAGGAAGCACTAGGAGCTTCTGGCTTCTCCTGCCCTACTGACAGGCAGGGGATTGGCATTGATGCCTCCCATGAAACTATCTGTTTTTGGGTCTGCTCACAACCTGTAGCCAGGGGCAGACTTCTGGGCACTGCTTGGCGGGAGGGTGAGGCGAGCCCAGTATAGGAGCGACGTTGAAGGCAGGGCAAACGGGGGACTGCTGGCAGGGCTGCCATCAGGGGGTATCACCGGTACTCCTGTAGGGGGCCCTGACAGGTGTGGTGGGGAGGAGCAATGCACTGTGCTGGTCTCTTCAGTGACTGAAAACCAGTTTCTCCCCCGCCAGCTTTCAGCTGCTGGAGGGAGAGGCACAGACCTAGCCGGATCTAGAGGGGGGTGGGGTGGGCTGCGGCCACGCAGATTTCAGTTGTAGTCCCCACCCCCCCTGTCCAGCCCTCCTTTGGATGCTTTGCCTGAGTGGCCGCTGATCTCTCCCCACCCCCGCCTGCACTCAGACTCATGACAAGGGAGCGGCATGCTGGGGCGGTGAGAAGAGAAGTGACGGAGAGAACCAGGAGGAGGTGTGCTGTTGAGATCTCCGTGCTCTTCCTCCTGTTAGAACAGCACTCCTCCAGCACATTAGACAGAATGGCATTGGACTGTACACACCCAGAGTTTTATTACCACCCCCTATCTCCCCCCAAGGGCTACTCTTCTCCGGGCAGCAGAAAATGTGGGTAGGGGGCTGTAATCAAACTGTGTAGGTGTACAGTCCAATGCGATGTAAGTGTTATCCTGTCTCATGTGCTGGAAGAGTGCCGTTCTAACAATAGATGGTAAAGTAGGGGAAGGTTTCGAGCTTACAGTGAAATTGCACTTTACACATTGAGGGTAGACAATAGTTTGTGCTTTTGAATGTTTGTGGAAGAGAGGGCATGAGCAGATATCTGTGCTGAGAATTGGGGGGGGATATTTGCGAGGAGGGTTTGGGGAATTTGAGCCAGGAGGGGGGATTGGGGGAATATTTGTGCTCCAGAGAGGGGATTGGGGGGGGGGGGGGGAATTTGGGTAAGGAGGAAGAATTTATGCCGGGAAGGGTAATTTGGAGGGGGTTGTGGATCTGTGCTAGGAGAGATTGGAGGGGGATTTGTGCTAGGATGAGGGAATGGAAGAGGATTTGATTGGGTGAGGGGATTTGTACTAAGAGGATTGATTTGGGGGGGGGGGGGGGGCGCGCGGAGGAGGTGGCCTCTCCCTACCTGATGCTAGATTTAGCTCACCTGTGAGCGTTACATGCAGCTGATGGAGCCGGCGGGCAGCAGGAAGGTGAAAGGAGTCCGTGTTATTGGATGACATGACAAAGCACTGACTCCTTCACCATGGGTAATGTAGTGATACAGTGCCTTGAAAAAGTATTCATACCCCTTAACATTTTCTATATTTTGTCATGTTACAACCAAATGTATTTTATGTGATAGACCAACACAAAGTGGCACATAATTGTGAAGTGGAAAGAAAATGCTAAATGGTTTTCAAAAAATTTTTTGGCACCTCCGTTTATTGGGCCTTTTTCAGTATTCTCTGCAGGATTAACCCAGTGGCTTACGCTTTTAGACCTTCCTTCTAATATGCGTATCTCAAAATGCACGAGAGGCAGAATAGGGACATATGTGTGTAAACCCACAAATCCCTGTTCTGTTCTGTGAAGAGAGACAGATTGTGTGTTCCTAATAGCTAGGAACCATGACCTGTCATTTCCTCTAGGGAAGTCCCCTCCCCCTACAGTTAGAAACACACACAGGGAACACAGTTAACCCCTTCCCTGCCATTGACATTTTTACAATAATCGGTGCATTTTTATAGCACTGATTGCTGTATAAATGCCAATGGTCCCAAAAATGTGTCCGATGTGTCTGCCATAATGTCGCAGTCCCGATAAAAATCGCAGATTGCCACCATTACTAAGAAAAAAAAATAATAATAAAAATTCTATAAATCTCCTATTTTGTAGACGCTATAACTTTTTGCGCAAACCAATCAATATACACTTTTTTTTTATTTTATTTTTTACCAAAAATATGTAGAAGACTACATATCGGCCTAAACTGAGAAATTTAGCTTTAAAAAAAAAAAAAAAAAATGGGGATATTTATTATAGCAAAAAGTACAAAATATTGTGTTTTTGTTTTTCAAAATTGTCGCTCTTTTTTTGTTTATATCACAAAGAATAAAAACCGCAGAGGCAATCAAATACCACCAAAGGAAAGCTCTATTTGTGGGGAAAAAAAAGACGTCAATTTTGTTTGTGTGCAGCGTCGCACAACCGTGCAATTGTCACTTAAATCGAGACAGTGCCGAATCGCAAAAAATGGCCCGGTCATTCAGCAGCTAAATCTTCCGGAGCTGAAGTGGTTAAGAATCTTGCTGAATGATAGGGGATCAAATATGCATTTCACTCGTCATAATGCAAATCAATTTATAACTTTTTTTGAAATGCGTTTTTCTGGATATTTTTATTATTCTGTCTCTCACTGTTAAAATTATAGGCTGATCTGGACTATACATAGCTTCTATTTACTTGTCACACCTAGTAGATACAATCTAGTCTACGTGCATTACTGCCCTTACATTTCTTTTTACATTCATTTTCTTTTCTGGTTTCCTTCTTGTCCTTTATTTATTTTTTTATTTTACACTGTTCACAGTTTAATCTGTTAATAGGCAACGTGAGAGATCCATGTGTGCACCATTTTATCTTATTCCTTGGTAGCAATGATTACCTCTCTGTGCCTGTATGATTTGTATTTACCTGTTATACTTCAATAAAATGTTTGTAAACACATTATAGACTGATCATTTCTTTGTCAGTTGGCAAATGTACAAAATCAGCAGGGGATCAAATACTTTTTCCCCTCACTGTACGAAAGGAATGAAGCAACAGACAGAAATTACACTAAACCTGGAGACTGCAAAATCTGGTGCAGCTCTGCGTAGAAACCAATCAGCTTCCAGGTTTTATTGTCAAAGCTTAATTGAACAATCTGAAGTTAGAAGCTGATTGGCTCCCAAGCACGGCTGCACCAGATTCTGTGTGCTCCAGTCTTAGTAAATCTCCCCCTTAGTGTTGAGACAAGTACACACTATAGAGGGATATGCTTTGTTCATATTTTATGTCTGAGGTTTACAACCACTTTAAGCACTTGTACTGTGAGGTGATTGCCAGCAAGTAGTAAAAGTGGGCCTAGCAGACACATTTCCTGGACTCAGTCACCCTCCCCCCAGCTGCAAGAAGCAGATAGAAAACTTTTTTTAAATGCACCTCTCACCCTTGAGGAACTGCAGCTTGCACTAGCCACATTCCCGAACTCGAAGGCCTCAGGCAATGATGGCTTGCCAATTGAATTATACAAAAAATTTGGAGGAATACTCCTACCGGAGCTACTCCATACACTTACAGAAGTGTTTACTTTAGATTCATTGCCGAGATCTATGTATGAGGCAGTGATGGTGGTCCTTTTAAAACCAGGGAAAGAACCTGATAAACCCGAATCCTATAGACCCATCTCCCTGTTGAATACGGATTTGAAGCTCCTTACTAAAGTCATCGCCATGAGACTCTCAAAGGTGGTGACTAAACTAGTACATCCAGACCAATCCGGCTTCATACCTAACAGGTCCACGGAAAATAATCTCTGCCGCCTATATCTCAATATGCAAATCCCCCCTGATAATCAGGGACAGAGAGCTATCCTATTGCTAGATGCCGCTAAGGTGTTTGCTAGTGTTGAGTGAGCATACCTATGGCGAGTGATGGAAAAGCTTAACCTGGGAGAAAACATAATTTCTTCAATCAAACTATTGTACAAGGCACCAAAAGCATGCATTAGAATAAACAACACCTTATCCCCCTCTTTTGATCCACACAGGGGTACTAGGCAAGGCTGCCCCCTGTCCCCATTACTTTTTGCCCTGGCCATAGAACCCCTGGCCGCTGCCATAAGGGGGAACCCAGAAATAATTGGATTTAAGCAGGGTGAGCTGGAAGACAAATTGGCACTCTATGCCGACGATGCACTACTGTTTCTAGGTGAGACATCTACATCCCTGGTAAAACTTATGGACTTGATCCACACATTCGGGCCCTTTTCCGGATTCACAATAAATTGGGACAAGTCCACAATACTACCCTTAGATCCACTGGCGGGGTCCCTGCCTCTAGTAGCTAAACAGATCAAATTTAGTAGATAAGTTTAAACACCTAGGTATAGTTACACACCCTAACTTAGATCAGTGTATTAGGCTTAATATAGATCCATTGCTTAAACAATTTCAATAAAAAACAACTAGCTGGATTAAGTTGCCACTCTCCGTAGTCGGCCACTGCAACTTGATAAAGATGATCTGGAATCCACAGATATATGCGCTCCACAATGCCCCTCTCCGGATCCCTATCCATGTGTTTAAAAAGTGCAACACCATTTTTCGCACATTGATATGGAGGAAACGGGTGGACTGGCAGTACCAAACCCATTTTATTACTTTATGGTGGCACAGCTGCAACACTTAACGGGATGGCTGTATCCCGAGTCCTCTGATCCCATTCGGAAGATCGTGCACAGGCAGATGTCTGGCGATGGACTTGTGGAGTGCATAGAGGCAGGTGAGCTGGGGGCATTGACCCCACACCTCACATTACTACTTATAGATAGAATATGGAACAAAACCAAACAACATCTGCAATATACAGGTTACACTAACTGGTCACGCATCTGGAATAACCGGGACTATCTAGAACTAAAACTACAGGGCTTCTCCAACTGGTCAAGGAATGGAGTAAATTATATTCCGCAATGATATTGTGGGGGCGTACTCTGCGACTTCCAATCACTGCGTGTAGAATTTAACCTGCCAAATACCTCATTCTTCCAGTACCTACAACTTAGGCATGCTATAGTGGCACAGGCCATGACCTCCACATGGGAACTAACTGTGCCCATGGTACTCTCACAACTAATTAGGTCATCATCCCCTAAGGGACAAATCTCCTCTATATATAGCTCTCTTCTTTGTCAAGTATCTAAAGCCATGACTTTGAACTGTAGAGCTGGCTGGGGAGATGACACAGGACATATTTCAGACGAGGAATGGAACACTATACTAGATAACATACTTAAGGTGTCACTATCCTCCTCTCAAAAACATACCCAATTGTTTATTATTCACCGCACATACCGCACACCTGAGAAATTACATAAATGGCATAGAAGGGATAATCCACTTCACCCTTGCTGCCTTATTGACAGTGGTGCACTTGTCCATATGCTATGGAAATGCCCGAAACTACAAAGGTATTGGGCCGCAGTGATAAACATTATCGATCGCATATAGAGCCTCAAACTTGTAACTGACCCTAAACTGTGTCTACTAGGATGGCTGAATGAAGAACAGTATACACCCCACACATATACCTCCAACCTCAGGGTACTATTCTTAGCTAGGAAACTCATAGCTAGAAAATGGCTATCTACACGCACACAGAATGAGTTGCTTCCGAAAATTTGAGAATATATGGGATCCCTGGTTGGACACCCCTGGTTTAGCTCCACTACGCCTGGTTCACAATAGAATCCTAGGGGGCAGGACAATACCAGCAACCACACCACTTTAGAACCGAGCACCATGAGGAACTTGCTAGGGATGAGAGATGGGGAGGCAAAGGGGCTTCATATACACAACTAATCCAAGAGGGAGCACTTATGATAATGTTAGGTTCTGCAGAGATTACATTTTTTGTGTTAGATCTACCCAAAGGCTAATATATGAAAACACTGTACACTGCTCCCCACTGGTTAGGGGATGGTGGTGCCCTGCTATGCTCAGTGGCCCTGGAAGGGCCGGGAGCGGAAAGGGAAATAAAGACATAAGGAGGACACACATGACATGTCACAAGACCAAAGAATTACAACCATAGTTATATTGTTCTGCAAACATATCTTTATTTCTGAATGTGCTGTTACAATTGTTACTGTATATTAACATATCATATGTAAGACCGGCTGGTCATTTAACATTGATACCTCTGTGTCCTCCGTAAGTATAGGATTTGTTTCTTGTGGAGAAATGAAGTTGTTTTTTTGTTTTTGTATTTGTTCACAATAAAAATGATCTGATTTAAAAAAAAAAGTGGGCCTAGCAGTAAGTTTACAGATGTGTGTTCACATCACAATATGCATCAACATTTATTACTTTTCAAAAAAGCGGTAGCTTGTTATCATTACAAAAAGCAGTTCTTGAGTTCCACGTAAGTGGTTGTGTGTAGTGTGATAGGTGCATTCTTGAAGAATTGTCATCAGGCTACTGCACTTAAAGCATTTTTTTTCAGTCTCCCTTTCCTCAATGATCACTGAGTGTAATATAACATTCTAGCAAGTCACAAAGTGAGGGACAACAGCAGGGGACTGATCCATATAATATATTTGTGTATATATAGAAAAACATGGAGCACAGATCACTGACATGGCACCACATCCATGAACATCTTAGAAAAACAAAAATAGAATACAAGCACTTTAAAAGTGCCACACTTAACCCCAAGAAAGTGAAAACTTGACTAGTTAAAATTTTTATTCACAACATAATTCCTTAAAAATCCCTATATCCATAAACACATTTCAATAATACAGTTTTAGATTGCAAATAAGAGGCTCCCTAAAAAGGTACTAATTCTGCTAAGCCATAGCAATAGATATTCATACATATATACTGTATATAAAGAATAGAATTCAATATATTATGTATATTAGGCTGGACTGCAGAAGATTCAGGCTCTACGTGTTTTGTGCTTTACTGGCTTCCTCAGGAGACCCTATTGTATTAGAGAATAAATCACAGTCATTTGTGAAATATATACACATTAATAAGTACATATGGCATGAAGCATAAACACAATAGTAGCTGAGTACTCACATAAATATAACCAAGATCTTATGACACTATATCCAAATGGAGGAAATGACCCAGGTCGCCTCAAAGCACATTGGAGTTTTAGCGACTAATAGAAATAAAAGCTGGAATGAGAGCCCGATCGGGTGCTGTGTTATGCAGAAAAAGCTTTGTAAGATGCCACAGGCTTAATACTGTGTCCTGCGTTTAATGAGTAGACCACAAAATGCAGGTCATTGTATTGAGTACTGCAGTGTATAGAGGCGTGCGGATAGTGTTATCTTCTCTCCATTATAAATTGGCCCCTAAGTGATGGATACTCACTTTGAATAAAGCCTGGACAGAAATGGTGTTGGATTTTGGGGAAGATAGGAAGATGAAGGTAGTATCTGAAGGTTTACTAAGTTGTCTTTACATGATCATAAATACCTACAAGTGCTACAGTTACCAAATTATTTTTCCTGAATGTATATGTAACATGAATTGTACCTGTAACATGAAAATATATTCGCTTAGCCAGTTTTTAATCTTTCAGCTGCAAAGAAATGTAAAGGGTCAGAACTCTGAAAAGTGATATGTTGATTATATATAAATATACGGTGTGTGCGTATGTGTAGCCTGGCAGGCTGCCAACCCCTGTCTTACACTGAATATTTTGGATACCTCAACAGCGGGATCTCCCAGCCATAAACACTGATTCTGTTTCTGTCCACTTTTGCCGGTTTGGGCACCTACTGCAATCTCCATGATATAAGATAAATAAAAACTCTCATAGCGACCCAGCAGATATGCAATGACGGAAATGTGAGCAAAAAGATTTCCCCAATTGTTTTTTGAGATATGAGAATTTATTGAAATTTAAATAGTTTTGTGTGAACTGAACCTTTACATTGTTGTAATGCTTGGACCCCCTTCCTGCATGACGAGCAAGGAGGATGCTGTCCATCCAACAGTTTTGAGTGGGTCCTGCTGCCTCTTTTGATCTGTTAATCCGAGTTCATTGTCTGTGAGTGTTTTAACTTTTTTTTGTTTATTTTTTTTTTTAAATTAAAGTGGTATACTGTAAGTTTAATGTGCTAAATCTTGCTCCTGTTTTTGACCCAGAATATTTTGGTAATTTTGGGTGCAATACCTACCTTTTTTTTTTAAATTCAAGCCCAGTGTGTCCTTTAATGCATAAGGTCATTTTTGTGCCCTTTTTTACATTTTTCCTTCTTCAGCTCCTTCTTTCTGCTTTGGAGTCGCAAGACCCTGTTATGCCTATGGTTTGGATGCTTTTGCATGAACTAGATCTTATAGATCACATCTAAGCAGTGGCAAATTGTCAATATGTTCAGTGTGTTTGGTGCACCCAGGCCCCGTAGGAGATGCTGCCCCCTGTGCACTAACGGACTGCCCACATTGGGGATTCAGGTCAGCAGGGGCTGCCTGTGCTCTCCACACCCCCCATCCTTACCATCAGAATTCCTAGCAACCAGTGTTTGAGTGGCCCGGAGTACAGCTCAACCCTGCTCTTGCCCCAGCATTCAGAAGGGAATGGAATTGCTGTTATGATAGGAACTCTTGAACTTAAAGGCCATCTTCATTCAGAGCCGCTCTGGCCCCGGCCCTCCCCAGTGCTGCAGTGAAGAATCTTCACTGAGATATTCCAATCCCATGCCATTTGGTGGTGGTGGTGGGGGTCAGGGTATAATTTTACTATCTTTACTAGCATAACGTTGCTACTGGATGTGACTGGCACATATTATCCACAAGGCCCCTTATGTGAAGGGGGGTGGCATTACTTTGATGTATATAGAGAGGGGCTTTGATGTAAAGGGGCACTATGGACTCTGATGTGTAGAGGAATTCACAGTCTTACTCTATATTAGGGATGAGCTTGATGTTCGACTCGAACATAAGTTTGACTTGAACATTGGGTGTTCGCTCAAGAGCGAACATTATGGGGCATTTGCGGCAAATTTCGAGCACCGCAGAACGCCCCATAATGCACTGGGAGATCGCAGTGCATTTCTGTATGATGATTGGCCAAAGCATGCACCTGACCCACATGCTTCGGCCAATCACAGTGCCCTCTGCTAAGAGAGCCATAATTGGCCAAAGGCAGGGTGCCTTTGGCCAATCATGGCTCAGGGAGACTAAGTCCATGCCCCAAACTATATAAGGCTGCTTACACAGCAGCCGTGTGTAGTGTTGTTGGTGTGGACAGAGAGATAGCTTGATTTAGATTAAGCAGTCAGGTTATTCAGTTAGTGGCAGTGTATTTGATATATATGTATATCTAGATATAGATCTAGATCTCTCTCTCTCTCTCTCTCTCTCTCTCTATATATATATATATATATATATCCATATTATATATACAGTCAGTCTAATGTGTGTATATATACAGTATCTCACAAAAGTGAGTACACCCCTCACATTTTTGTAAATATTTTATTATATCTTTTCATGTGACAACACTGAAGAAATGATACTTTGCTACAATGTAAAGTAGTGAGTGTACAGCTTACATAACAGTGTAAATTTGCTGTCCCCTCAAAATAACCCAACACACAGCCATTAATGTCTAAACCGCTGGCAACAAAAGTGAGTACACCCCTAAGTGAAAATGTCCAAATTGGGCCCAAAGTGTCAATATTTTGTGTGGCCACCATTATTTTCCAGCACTGCCTTAACCCTCTTGAGCATGGAGTTCACCAGAGCTTTACTATCTCACCCAGGATACAATTTTCTTCTCTTTCTTTTCTACACCTTTCTTTCTCCTTCCTATTTGGTGGTTTTTGAGTATCTGTTTTTGCATCTATGCTCAGTTTTTCCCTTCATCTGACTTGGTGTATGTGCTTTTCACTCTTTTCATCAACAAATATCATACATTCAATATATATTAACAATTCAGAGAAGTTTTGGCTCACCGTCACCCACGTTTGCACATTTACCCTGGTGAATCTACAGTGCTCCCTGCTTGTCCACATGTCTCTACCTCCGCTCCCATGCCAGACATTTTTAACGGCTCTGATCCTTTATTCACATCTATGCAGTTGACGTGAGTATTTATAGGGATATCCATTCTGTCCCTTACACATTTATTCCTATTATTCAGTTACATTATTATACCATATGGTTATGTTTCTTTATAGATCACCATTGCATTTGCCCCTGAAGAGTTGGTATACCCCAATGAAACGTGTCAGGCTTACATAGATGCATGATGTCCATACAGATGATTTTATGTCTCTTATTTTGTTTCACTCTAGACTTTACATCATTCAGCCCTTCCAGTGGCCCATGTTGTGTAGGACTTTTTTTTACTTTATGATATGTCAAG
Organism: Aquarana catesbeiana; assembly: GCF_042186555.1. NCBI lineage: Eukaryota > Metazoa > Chordata > Amphibia > Anura > Ranidae > Aquarana > Aquarana catesbeiana. Next base: position 223,126,334 of record NC_133334.1, on the reverse strand, counting down.
TACCATGGTGTCAATATTTATATGCGGTTTTCAGCATGCCCTGCGTGTATGCAATTCTGTGATTCTGTGTGTATGCGATTCTGTGTATGCATTTTAGTGTTGTTCAGTATGTTATACATGATCTCACATGGTATAATAAAATATTCTTTGCTAAGACTGCTTTTTGGTATACATCTCTCATTTAAAAACTTCCCCTTTTTGTTGGAACCCATAAAGGAACACTGTTTTATATCCCACATGCTTACTTCATAGTGATATATAGTGATTGGCCTCATTTAAAGTCCTGCTGACCACTTTCCCTTTTCTTTGTCTAAAATTTGGTATGGAGGCCAATTACTTCTAGTGCCTTGGACCACATCATTCTTTAAGAGCTTCACAGGTTGCCACTGGAGTCCTCTTCCACTCCTCCATGATGACATCACAAGGCTGGTGGATGTTAGACCTTGCGCTCCTTCACCTTCCGTTCGAGGATGCCCCACAAATGCTCAATTGGGTTTAGGTCTGAAGACATGCTTGGCCAGTCCATCACCTTTACCCTCAGCTTCTTTAGCAAGGAAGTGGTCGTCTTGGAGGTGTGTTTGGGGTCGTTATCATGTTGGAATACTGCGCTGCGGCCCAGTCTCCGAAGGGAGGGGGATCATGCTCAGCTTCAGTATGTCACAGTACATATTGGCATTCATGGTTCCCTCAATGAACTGTAGCTCCCCAGTGCCAGCAGCACTCATGCAGCCCCAGACCATGACAATCCCACCACCATGCTTGACTGTAGGCAAGACACACTTGTCTTTGTACTCATTACCTGGTTGCCGCCACACACGCTTGACACCATCTGAACAAAATAAGTTTATCTTGGTCACATCAGACCACAGGACATGGTTCCAGTAATTCATGTCCTTAGTCTGCTTGTCTTCAGCAAACTGTTTGCAGGCTTTCTTGTGCATCATCTTTAGAAGAGGCTTCCTTCTGGGATGACAGCCATGCAGACTAATTTGATGCAGTGTGCGGCGTATGGTCTGAGCACTGACAGGCTGACCCCTTCAACCTCTGCAGCAATACTGGCAGCACTCATACGTCTATTTCCCAAAGACAACCTCTGGATATGACGCTGAGCATGTGCACTCAACTTCTTTGGTCAACCATGGTGAGGCCTGTTCTGAGTGGAACCTGTCCTTTTAAACTTCTATATGGTTTTGGCCACCATGCTGCACCTCCGTTTCAGGGTCTTGGCAATCTTCTTATAGCCTAGTCCATCTTTATGTAGAGCAACAATTCTTTTTTTGAGATCCTCAGAGAGTTCTTTGCCATGAGGTGCCATGTTGAACTTCCAGTGACCAGTATAAGAGATGAGAGTGATAACACCAAATTTAATACACATGCTCCTGATTCACGGAGAGGAGAGGAGAGGAGGAGGAGAGGAGAGGAGAGGAGGAAGAGAGGAGGAGAGGAGAGGGAGAGGAGGAGGAGAGGAGAGGAGGAGGAGAGGAGGAGGCTAGGAGAGGAGGAGAGGAGAGGAGAGGAGGAGGAGGAGAGGAGAGGAGAGGAGAGGAGAGGACTCTAGGTCAAAGCCAATCAGCCAGGTCGCAATTTATCGTAGGAATCAGAATATTTGAACAAGAACCACAGCCTCCATAATTTATTGAATTTTTCTGTCTTCTCTAAGACAATCGAAAATTTGACGTAAATAACAAAATATACCGCGCTGTTTTAGTCAAAAATATCCATCTATAAAGATGGTATATGGATACAGAGTAGGATCAGAAAGAGACTGCAGCAGTAAATAAATCAAAAAACTAAAATGTGATGAAAATACCAAAATATACTGCGCTGTGAGGCAATAGCTGTCATCTCCTCCATTTTGTTAATGGAGTCAACCACATGTAGCCACTCTGCCCCCATAGGCACCTGCGTGGTTTTCCAGTATTTGGGGATGGCAGATTTTGCCGCATTCAGTAGATGCCTGACAATGGATTTTTTGTATTTGCGTAGGGAGTAATTGGATACATTTAATAGACAGCATTCTGGTGTTAGTGTAAGTTTTGTCTCAGTTATAGAATAGATCTGTGAACAAACGTCAGTACAAAAGTTGCGTATAAACGGGCACCCCCACCATATATGCAACATGGTGCCTATATCTGCGCCACAGCGCCAGCATGTGTCTGGGGTTTCCGTGTACCATGCATGAAGCTTGGTTGGGGTAAGGTACCAGTTTGTCAGGATTTTGTACGAGGTTTCTTGGATATTAGAACTGATAGAGCATTTGTGAGCTATGGTGCAGGCATTAAACCATTGATCATCTGTGAAGGTAGTTTTGAAAGCTAGTTCCCAATCTTTCCTGTTTTTGCTAGTGGTGTCCTCTAAATTGCATTGGAACCAGTTGTACATTGAGATGTCGCTTTAATTATATGTGCTCCCTCGATACATAGTTGCTCAAAATATGTCATCTGTCTCTTGAAGGGTTTTCGGTTTGCATGACAGCAGATGTAGTCATGGAGTTGCCTGTACTGCAAATGTGTGAAGTGTCTTGATTTAAATTCCATTTGTAGCTTTTCAAATGGTTTAAGTTTACTTTTATACACACAATGATGGATTACTAGGGGGGTCCCGTCTTCTCTGTGCGGTGTCCTAGTCTGCATTCCCTCGATATGTACCCAGTTTTTAGAATTAATGTGACAATTCCAATCGATAATACGTACCAGGTGGGTGGCAAAATAATAGTGTTTGAAATTTGGTAGGTTTATTCCACCCCGCCATTTTTGGTTTAGCCAGCATTTGCATACTAATGCGTGATCTCTGTCCCGCCCAGATAAATTCATGTGTTATGGAATTCAGTTGGGAAAAGAACCTTTTAGGTAAGAGAATGGGAAGTTTGTGGAAAAGATAGAGCACTCTGGGTAAGATCGCCATCTTCACCACCGCTGCCCTGCCAAACCAAGAGAAAGGTTTTAAATCAGTGTGTGCAGTTTCTACTACACTTCTGGTGTTCACAATACAGTGCAGCCATAGTACAGTTGCTAATACAGTGCAGGCGGTGTACACAGTATTTAATACAGTGTGTACAGTGTCTCATACTGTGTACACCACCAGAAGTGTAGTAGACACTGTATTAAATACTGTGTACACCACCTGCACTGTATTAGAAACTGTACAACGGCTGCACTGTATTTTATACTGTGTATACCACCAGAAGTGTAGTAAATACAGTGCAGCCATTGTACAGTTTCTAATACAGTGCAGGTGGTGTACACAGTATCTAATACAGTGTGTACAGTTTCTACTACACTTCTGGTGGTGTTCACAATACAGTGCAGCCGTAGTACAGTTGCTAATACGGTGCAGGTGGTGTACACAGTGGTATACACAGTATAAAATACAGTGCAGCCATAGTACGGTTTCTAATACAGTGCAGGCTGTGTACACAGTATCTAATACAGTGTGTACAGTGTCTCATACTGTGTACACCAACTGCACTGTATTAGAAACTGTACAACGGCTGCACTGTATTTTATACTGTGTATACCACCAGAAGTGTAGTAAATACAGTGCAGCCATTGTACAGTTTCTAATACAGTGCAGGCGGTGTACACAGTATCAAATACAGTGTGTACAGTTTCTACTACACTTCTGGTGGTGTACACAGTACACAATACAGTGCAGCCGTAGTACAGTTGCTAATACAGTGTAGGCGGTATACACAGTATCTAATATAGTGTAGTGTGGTGTTGCAAAACAAAATATACATCATGTCCAGAAGACCACCAAGGAGAGGAAGACACTCACAGGCCACTAAAAGAGGGAAAGCAGCCTCTGTTTCTACAGTCAACAGTGCTGGTCGTGGACATGGTGCATCCTCCGCAGGTGGCCGTGGGGCACGCTTGTTCTTTTTTTCTGCTGCTGGATGTGTTATTGAGCAAGAACATGCAGAAGAGTTGGTGGAGTGGATAACAAAGCCGTCCTCATCGTCCTCATCCTCTGTCACCCAGGCTCAGAGTAGTTTGCCTTCCAACACAGCTACCAAATCGGCCTATTCCACTGGCTCCTTGTCCACAGTCACTCCTTCCATAGCCCCACCATCATGCACGGAGGAGTCCCCAGAATTATTCGACCACAGTGTTGGGTACATGCTGCTGGAGGATGTGCAGCGATTTGAAGCCTCCAATGTTGGTTCCCAGGTTGAGGAAGGGAGTAACGTGAGCCTAGAGAGAGGGGGTGCCCAAGAAGGACAAGAAACTGGCAGTCATGTTCCCCCAGCTGCAGCATACTGCCAAGTTTGCTCCAGTGATGAGGAGGGTGGGGATGATGAGGTCACTGACTGTACTTGGGTGGCTGAGAGAGGAAGAGGAGGCACAACTCCAACAAGGCAGGATGTCCTCTAGAGGGCAGCTTAAAGTGACACTAAAGCTTTTTTTTTTTTTTTTTTTTTTTTAAATAACAAACATGTCATACCTGCACTGTGCAGCTCGTTTTGTGCAGAGTGGCCCCGAACATCCTCTTCTGTGGTCCTGCAGCGGCTCTCTCGGCTCCTCCCTGCATTAGATAACCCCCTAGGAGAAGCGCTCTCACGGTAGGTTACTTTGCAGTCGCGCTCCAGAGTCATTCCCACATCCATAGAAGCCAAATGTATGACTCGGCCCGCCCCCCGGTGCCCTAGGTCATTAGATTTGATTGACAGCAGCGGGAGCCAATGGCTGCGCTGCTATCAATCCATCCAATCAGGACCCGAGACACCAGCTTTTGCTGGTGTGTTCGTCCCCGGAACATGATAGAGGGGGTTCAGGTAAGTAAAATGGGGGCTCGGGGGGGCTGCAGCATTACAGGAGGTTTTTCACCTCAATGCATAGAATGCATTGAGGTGAAAAACCTTGAAGGTTTACAACCCCTTTAAGGGCAGCCACCCTATCGCATCACACCGCAGAGCTCTGCAGGTGCAGGGCGCTGCTGACTCCCCGCTGACTTTTAAAAGTTCCTTGGTGTGGGTCTTTTTCGACATGTGTGCAGCAGATTGCACCGTTGCTGTTTGCAACCTATGTCTTAAATGGATCAAGAGTGGCCAGAACAGCAGCCGCTTGGGCACCACATGCTTGACCAGACATATGATGACCTGCCATGCAGTCCATTGGGAACAGCACTTGAAAGACCCACATCAAAGAAAAAGGCGGACTTCTCCTTGCTCCTCATCTGGGATCTCCAACCCTACTATGCCTTTAGTCCTCTCAAAAACCTGCACTGAGAGGACTGAAGGTATAGCAATAGGTGTCCCAAGTGTACTGCTAGCAGCCAATCTGCTAGCAGCACACCACCATCTGATTTTAGCAGGCAAATTTCCATACCCCAGTTGCTGAACCGTAAAAAGAAATTTGGTCCCAGCCATCCACATGCTCAGCGTCTAAATGCTAGCTTGGCCAAATTGCTAGCACTGCAACTGCTGCCTTTTCAGCTGGTAGACTCTGCCCCTTTTTGTGAATTTGTGGAATGTGCTGTACCTTAGTGGCAGGTTCCAGAACGCTATTTCTTTTCACGGCTGGCCATTCCGGCTCTCTACCGGCATGTGGAAGGCAATGTTATGGCCTCGTTGGACAGGGCGGTCAGCAGTAAGGTGCATATTGCCGCTGACTCATGGTCCAGCAGGCATGGGCAGGGACGTTACCTTTCCTTCACGGCGCACTGGATAACTCTGCTGGCAGCTGGGAAGAATGCAGGAAAGGGTTCAGTGTTGTTGGAGCTTGTTCCACCACCACGCCTCCAAAATGCTAGTGGTGATTCTGCCACAGCTCTCTCCTCCACCCCCTCCTCTTCTTCTTCCTCTTCGGCCTCTTCTGCAGATTTGTCCTCTGAACCAGCGGTGCACTGTAAGTGTTCAAGGGGCTACGCAAGCAGTCAGGCTAAAAGATGCCATGCGGTGCTTGAGTTGGTCTGCCTAGGGGACAGGAGCCACACTGGGGCAGAGATTCTATCAGCTCTGCAGGGGCAGGCTCAGAGGTGGTTGACGCCACGCCAGCTTTAGCCAGGAATTATTGTATATGACAATGGCACCAACCTTCTCTCAGCCCTCCTACAGGGTCACTTGACCCATGTTCCATGTTTGGCACACATCCTGAATTTGGTGGTGTAGCGGTTCATTTCCTCCGGTCATACAATGCCAGTGCTCGGCTGGCTGACATTCAAAGGGAATGCAACCTGCCCACCAACCGCCTCCTTTGTGACATGCCCACCAGGTTGAACTCAACGTTGGCAATGCTGCAGCCGCTGCAAACATCATAGAGCCATCAATGAGTACCTGTGCTAGTATGGCACCAGGACAGGGTCAGGGGAGCTTGGCTACTTTTTGCCACGCCAGTGGCTACTGATCAAGTATGCATGCACTGTCCTGTCACTATTTGAGGAGGCCACAAGGATGGTGAGCAGCGACAATGCATGCATCAGTGACACTGTCCCTCTAGTCTTCCTGTTGGAGCACATGCTTCGTGGAATCATGGACAGGGCACTTGAGGCAGAACAGCGGGAGGAAGAGGAGGACTTCCTTACCTCTCAAGGCATCCTTTATCCAGATAGCATTCCTGCAGGCCCGCCGCCAAACACACAGTGTTAGGTACCTGGTAGTAGAGCCTGACTTGTAGGAGGAGACCTCTCATACAACGCTGGTTCAGGAGCCACTGGAGTGGGGACAGTGGTCTCGTGAGCACAGTGGGGTAGGAGTTGTTAATGCTGGTGCAGAGTAGAGATCCTTCCAGGGATGGCTGGGCTGCAGGTGAAGGCGATCAGCGGAGGACAGCAGGCTGAAACGCTGGAAGATGCAGGTGCAGTGGTCACTGGAGCTGGAGGTGCAACAGCACAGGGAGCTAACGGCAGGCACAGGCAGGGTCAGACAGTCCAGGTCGGCAGGTAATCAAGGCAGGTAGTAACGGCAGGCAAAAGGTAGAGTCAGTAAGCAGGCAGAGGTCGGCAACGGGTACTGGCAGAGATAGCAGCAGGGTCAGGCAAGCCGGGTCGGATTGGAGAGAGAGGGATGGTCAGACAAGCCAGGTCAGTATAGCAGACAAATCAATCAGGTGCAGGTAGCAATTCACAGGAGCTGAAGACGAAACAGTAGCGCGCCAGTGCAGCTGGAAGAGCTTTATGTGTTCAGTGGCGCCAAACAACTTTAACGCGCATGCACCTGCCGCGCACCCGCGCGTGCCTGAGGGACGCGCTGATGCACAGCAATAGCTGGGCATTGCTGCATAGTTTGAACAGGGGCGCGCAGGCGCATGAGTGCATGCATATGTCCCGGTCTGGTGCTGACAGATCCCTGACATTGCCCCCCATAGAAGACAGGCTAGGGTATATAGAGAGCCTAGAGTATACAGAAGACAGGCTAGGGTATACAGAAGATAGGCTAGGGTATATAGAAGACAGGCTAGTGTATACAGAGAGGCTAGTGTATATAGAAGACAGGCTAGGGTATACAGAAGACAGACTAGGGTATATAGAAGACAGGCTAGGGTAGTTCAGAGTTTCCCCCCTCCCCAATGGTCTGCACTCACCTGCTGCCTCCCCAGCTCAGGAGCTATGTGAGAAAGTTCCTCCCGACTCTATGATAAGGGCGGGACAAGGGAAGAGACTCGCTCTCACACTGATCTCTGGCTGTCAGTGAAGCACCGAGTGCAGACTCAGTCGGAGTGCCGTGGCTGTGCTGGACAGCACAGTGTCAGGAAGCCCGCAACACTCTCACGGTAGGGCCGGCCCTAGACTCGGGGCTATGAGTCCCAGATTCGGGGCTATAGCCCAATTAGCCACCCCCTTGCCACGCCACTGGCTGACACAGAAAATACAATACAAAATCAAGTAGTCCCAGTCTTTGAGAAGTACTCTTGTGCTATTGTAACAGTTCAAGAATGGAGATCCAGTTTATTACCCAGACCGACCTAATTTGTATAATATAGAGAAACCCCAGTTGCATTCGATTCGTTTTTCTTAACCTTTTTACTCTGGAGGAACCCTCAAAATATTTTTTTTATTTTGGAACCTCTATTAAAAAAAAATATATTCAGGGTTTTTTTTTTCCCACAGAGAAAAGGTGCAGATACTCTGTTTCTGCTCCCTAACTACCTCCCAGTACCGCCACTTTTAGAGAATACAGAACCAAGTATAATTTTGTGGTGCTAAGTACTTTGTATGGCATAATGATGATAATGATAGCAAGAAATGCAGTAAAATAGATCCTCTGCAGCCAGGACCAATAGACCCCCCCTCGCCCAGCAGCAATAGAGCATTAGGCTTTTCTAAACAAAGGGCCAGTTTATTGTTTTTCAAACTATAGGGGGGCCAGAATGTGGCTAGCGGGAGTAGATAATGCCTCAGGCTTGGTGGGGGTAGCAAAATTACATATTGCCTGTATTCAGTAGGAGAAGGAACTGTGACCCATGATTGGTAATAATGGAAGGAATAGTGCCCCATCATTGGTCACTTCTGTTCTGGGGACAGTGTTTCCAGACAGTAGACTCCAGTCACACTTGTACATTCTAAAGCTGCGTGACTTTGGAGTTGATGCAACTTTGGATGGGTGTGACTTAGATGTGGCTTGTTGTCTCTCTGCAAACTGGGACCCACTGTTGCATGTAAGACATTCAGGTACGACTTTCATGAAAATTTTGCGGGGCATTGAAGTCTATGGACCTCAAGTGGCATGAAAGTCAGACCAAAGTAGGGCATGAACTACTTTGAAGTTGCTGCGACTTTAAAGTGGAGCTCTGCGACCCCCCACCCTCCTACAAAAATTAAAAGTCAGCAGCTACAAATACTATAGCTGCTGACTTTTAATATTAGGACACTTACCTGTCCAGGGATCCCACAATGTCGGCACCCCAGCTGATTTTTCAATTGGCTCTCGGGTGCTGCCGCTGCCATTCCTTGTAAGGTAAACCGGCAGTGAAGCGCGCTGCACTTTCTAAATAGCCCGGCGGCGTTGGAAGGAGGAGGGGGGCAGAACTTCTGGGAGACATTGCTGCGGCGAGGTCTCCCAGAAGTGGGGATGGGTACCCGTCAAAAACTGGTACCTGCTCCCCCCGAAAGGTGCCAAATATAGCAGCGGGGGAGGGAGAGAACAAGTGCATACCTCCCAACATTTTGAGATGAGGGATACCTACTAGCAAATGTATGTAGGCATAGGACACAACCCCTGCCACACCCCCTTAAATGAGAATTAACCCCAAAAAAGGTTAATTAAATCCACAAGGGCTTTTTTTACCACTACTATACCTTTATATTGGCTTTTAAAATTTAAAAATGCAGCCATTTAGAATATCATAGCTCCCAACTGTCCCTGATTTGGAGGGACTGTCCCTGATTTGGAGCAATGTCCCTCTGTCTCTCATTCCACCTAATTTGTACCTCATTATGGTCTGATCTATATAGTTGAATATAAAATGCACTTTTTATCTTTCAGAAAGTGTTTCCCAGTGCTAAACCTTTCATCCAAATTCTAAATGACTGCATTTGTAAATTTTAAAAGCCAATATAGAAGAATAGTAGTAGCAAAAAAGTCCTTGTGGATTTAATTAACCTTTTTTTGGGGTTAATTCTCCTTTAAGGGTGTGTGGCAGGGGGCGTGTCCTACACCTAAATACATTTGTTAGTAGGTGTCCCTCATTCCCATCTCAAAATGTTGGGAGGTATGAGAATATGGATGAAAGATTTAGCACTGAGAAACACTTTTTATATTTTATACACAATTATATAGATCAGACCAAAACATACTTACCAACTGTCCCGAATTTCCTGGGACATTTCTGGGATTTATACTATTTTCCCGATTTTTTTGCTTCCCGGTAAATGTCCCGAGAAATCAGTTTTTTCACGATTTTCCGCTGCCGCCGCTAGAGGTCCGTGGCCGGCGGAGACATTGTCTCCGCCGGCCGCCATTTTTAAGAAGACCAGGAACACGGCTGGGCGGCTAGACGGAGCTCCTGTGTCGCCGCCCACCCTCCGCCCTGCCCCGCCTACCCCCACACCCCGCTTCGCTCCGACCACCCCCCCCACTCCGCCCCGTTCTATTGTAACCACACGGGCGGTGGAGACCTACTAGGAAACCTGTTGTAAGGGGGGCTCCGCTGGGGAAACTTGATGTAAGGGGGGCACCGCTGGGGGCATCTGATGTAAGGGGGGGTTCCGCTGGGGACACCTGATGTAAGGGGGGGCTCCGCTAGGGAAACCTGATGTAAGGGGGGCACCTCCGGGGACATCTGATGTAAGGGGGGGCTCCGCTGGGGACACCTGATGTAAGGGGGGCTCCGCTGGGGAAACCTGATGTAAGGGGGGCATCACTGGGGACATCTGATGTAAGGGGGGGCTTCGCTGGGGACACCTGATGTAAGGGGGGCTCCGCTGGTGACACCTGATGTAAGGGGGGCTCCGCTGGTGACACCTGATATAAGGGGGCTCCGCTGGGGACATCTGATGTAAGGGGGGGCTCCGCTGGTGACACCTGATGTAAGGGGGCCTCCGCTGGGGACACCTGATGTAAGGGGGCCTCCGCTGGGGACACCTGATGTAAGGGGGGCACCGCTGGGGACATCTGATGTAAGGGGGGCTCCGCTGGGGACACCTGATGTAAGTGGGGGCTCTGCTGGGGACACCTGATGTAAGGGGGGATCCGCTGGGGATATCTGATGTAAGGGGGGCTTCGCTGGGGACACCTGATGTAAGGGGGCCTCCGCTGGGGACACCTGATGTAAGGGGGCCTCCGCTGGGGACACCTGATGTAAGGGGGGCACCGCTGGGGACATCTGATGTAAGGGGGGCTCCGCTGGGGACACCTGATGTAAGTGGGGGCTCTGCTGGGGACACCTGATGTAAGGGGGGATCCGCTGGGGATATCTGATGTAAGGGGGGCTTCGCTGGGGACACCTGATGTAAGGGTGGCTCCGCTGGGGACATTTGATGTAAGGGGGGCTCCGCTGGGGACATCTGATGTAAGGGGGGCTCTGCTGGGGACATCTGATGTAAGGGGGCCCTGCTGGGGACATCTGATGTAAGGGGGGCTCCGCTGGGGACATCTGATGTAAGGGGGGCTCTGCTGGGGGCACCTGATGCAGGACGGACTCTGCTGGGACACCTGATACAAGGACAGACTCTGCTGGGACACCTGATGCAAGGACAGACTCTGCTGGGGGGCACCTGATGCAAAGATGGACTCTGCTGGGACACCTGATGCAAGGACGGACTCTGCTGGGGGCACCTGATGCAAGGACGGACTCTGCTGGGGGCACCTGATGCAAGGACGGACTCTGCTGGGACACCTGATGTAAGGACGGACTCTGCTGGGACACCTGATGCAAGGACGGACTCTGCTGGGGGCACCTGATGCAAGGACGGACTCTGCTGGGGGCACCTGATGCAAGGACGGACTCTGCTGGGACACCTGATGTAAGGACGGACTCTGCTGGGACACCTGATGCAAGGACGGACTCTGCTGGGGGCACCTGATGCAAGAACGGACGGCTGGTGGCAGGCGACGTTGCAGGTGACGTGCTTAGGGATCCCACTGATTCTGCATTATGGTGAGTTGAATGATTTCATTTTATATTACAATGTAATAATAGAAATAATGCACTTCAATCATCCTGACACCATAACAACCATGGTGCCAGGATGATTTAAGTGCTAACACCAGGTGTTTGGAGTATCTTTATCTTCTGATTGTTAAACTTTCTGGAATACACATATTTCTATTGTTGTGTAGGATCCTGGGGCTGCTGTCCCTCCCTCCCTCCCTCTCCCTCCATCCCTCCCTCCCTCCCTCTCCCTCCATCCCTCCCTCCCTCCCTCTCCCTCCATCCCTCCCTCTCCCTCCATCCCTCCCTCTCCCTCCATCCCTCCCTCCCTCGTTCATCTCAGACGCTAACCACACCTCCTTTGAGCCACGTCTATTTAAGACACGCCCACTATTTTGCATAAACCACGCTCATTTTCCGCCGCAGCGCGCTCCGCATTTTTACTTTTCCCCTGTGCCACACCTACAAACGCATGCCCCGCCCCTAATTATAATAAGAATCTGCTTACAGCCAAAAAAGTGTCCCTAAATTTTTTTTTACAATGTTGGGAACTATGCCAAAATGAGGGACAAATGAGGAGGAAAGAGGGACAGTCCCTCGAAATCAGGGAGAGTTGGGAGCTATGCATGTGGAGCTTCCCCTTTTGGGAGGAGCCCCGATTTAAGTCGCACATATATGGTTATCATTGGAAAACATAGGACATGATTTGTCACGTGGCTTAGTCGCATGACAAGCCGCACAAGCGTGAATGGGGTGTGGGAATCTATCAGTTTTCAATGGAAAACCTGTCAGGAATTCTCATCCTTTCTCTATAGCCAAAACTAAGAAAAACACCAAAAAAATAAATTTGGGTATAGATTCATTTTAAGAGGTACGCCATTTTGTGTTCTGTGCAAAAAGCGTTTACTGTGCAAAAAATAGACGATCAGATCATTTGCAGGTTGTAACAAAAATCATTTTGAGATCCAATTTTTATCTCAGCTGAACGGTGTATCCCTACAGTAGCCAGTCACAGGACTTCTAGAAAATGGCGGCTTTATAGCGGGGATGTTTCCCTCTAGTGGTAGCACAGCAGTGACATCATGTGAGGTCCTTTCCGGCCATGTGACAGAGGTCTTATATAAAGCGAAGACGTCTCCTCCGCCTCTCATCTCGCCGACCTTGCCGCAGGCTGTGTATTGTATTCTGATTATCGGTCAGCATGTCCTCCGCTATGACTCGTCTATTCCGCCTCCCCGGCCTGGGACAGTTCATCCCGAGGAGAGGCCTGGCCTCTAAACCAGCCGGAGGATCGTTCTCCACCATGGTAAGGGGGGTGTATGTGTGTCCTGAGCCCAGAGACCTGACTATGGAGCCCATCACTGTGTAATCCATGGAGGTCATAGAGACTGAGGAGGACAGAGCCGCTTCCTGGCCATGTGCTCCTCTATCCTATGAATGAGGTATGGGGCCCTGAGAGGTGTGCTCAGACCTGAGACCAGGGGCCCCACAATAACAAGGCCAGTGCTGGGCTCACCCCCAAATCTTCTGAAAACTCCAACTGGACATGAAGGCCAAAACCAGGGAGAGTCCTCTCTGAGCTCTTCATTCCTAAAGTGTCTACAAAACCTTCCTCCTCCTTCTTTTTTTTTTGTGTGTTGCATAGAATGGTGAAGAATTAGAACCCCTGTCAGGTTGTACTGCCTTCAGAGGTTAGAGAGTCACTTCCTGTCTAGAAGTTAAGCAGAGTGATTAAAGGGTTAATTATGTGCCTTGCCAGTGTGGTTTTTTTTTTTTTTTTTTTTTTTTTATTGTGACATGGGAGTGCTGCTTTTACTAAGGCAAGAGGTGGCTTTTTGTGTTCCTGTAAAGCAGAATGGTGATCTGCCTTGTTTACATAAGATCTCCATTCCTTGTATTCTACAGACCAGTGCCCGACACCCGCAGATTGGCTTCTGCTATGTATAATCACAGCAGAAGGGGGGTGTGTGTGTGTGTGTATGTGTGTGTGTGTGTGTGTGTGTGTGTGTGTGTGTGTGTGTGTATATATATATATATATATATATATATATATATATATATATATATATATATATATATATATATATATATACTCACTGGAGAGCGGCCCTGTAGCAATAAAGCTGCTATGGCTGGTCTTTTAAGTGGTTAAAGCGGACCTTGATAAATATTCTTCAGCAAGGGACATATAATAATTATGCTACCAAAATCAGTGTGTCCTGTAAATTTCCTCCAGCGTTGCTCCTGGTTCTTCTTGATGGAGGCTGCCATTTTACTGAAGCCCAGAGCCCCTGAACAGCAGTGAAGCAAAACCCATCGATTTAATGGTTTCTCAAAAAGTAACATTGCTGGAATTGCTAACTGTCACATTTTGCTTGTGTCCTCAACCAACCTATAAAACCATCAAATGGCTGATGTCATAACTGATCGCATGTACAGCACCATGGCAGTTGCAGATCAAACAGAAGCAGCTTCCTTGACTGTAAAGGATAGTAGGGTTCAATTCCACTTTAAGCCTGTCAGCAGATCGGCCTCTACAAGTTCGGGAGTGTCTAAAAATAGAGCAACTGAGCATGTGCAGATCAAGGATGAGACAATGTATTAGATTTTCAGTATAGGCCCCTTATTTTTAATATTTAACATAGCTATACCTGCAAAATAAAGTATTATGAAAAGGGGCCAGCTTGAAATTATATAGCGCGGGATTTGTCTTTCTGACTAAAGTTCCACTTTAAGGAAATCTCTTTAATGGATGTCAGTACAACCTGACAGGGATTCCAGCCTTTCCTCCGTGTCTAATTAAATTATAACTAAAGGCAAAACTTTTTTTATAAGATTTGGAGAGGGATTATTGCTGTTTGTGCCCCTGCTAGGGAGATTCGTCCTCCAAATTTTGGATTGTCCCCAGAACAGTAATCTAGGGAAAATCTTCTAAAAAGGACACTAGTTCTGGTGACCTTGAGGCTCCCTTAGGGATTCTCTCTCACTTCCTGTTTTTGAAGTTCCCCCAATGGGACACAGATGGGGGAGGGGGGACTTCCTTACTCTATCCAAAAAAAAAAAACAGCTTATTTCTAGTTTTAGTAGAGATATTGTGAAGTAGAACTACAGGCAAAACTGTTTTCATTTTGGATGCAGTAAGGGTGGGTACCCCGTCAAAATTTCTTTTTTTTTTTTTTTTTTTCCCAGGGCTAAAACGATACTGATTTTTCGGCTGCCTTTCAGGCTGATATCGGGTGTCGATATTCTGTACAGCAAAAAAACTATTGCTATCACAAGGAATGTATTATGACTGTAATAAGCAGTGATGGGTACTCTTCATGGAGGGATCATGGGACTATAAGAACCCCAAAAGCCCCTCCTCTGCACTTGAAAGTATTCAAAATGTCAAGATTTGCGTTTAAAAAAAAAAAAGTATTTAAAAACTGACACCTTTTTTAAGATGCAAGTAGTCCGGAAGCAATGTCATGACATCGCTTCCGGGTTACTAAATCAGGGACGAACAGCACATCAGCTTTGTTCGGGTCTTCGGCCAGCCGGTGGGGCGGGAGAGCCCAGGCAAGTGGCGGAAGGGGGACATCCCCTCCCACAGCTTGTAATAACAGCTGAGGGGCTGCTGAGCTGCATCGGATGTTACAAGCTAGCAGACCGTCCGCTCTAAAGAACGGTACTGGGGTGATAGCTACAGGCATCATCCCGGTACAACCCCTTCAAGCAACATTGGTAACAAGTTTGTGACCGACGCTTCAAAAAAAGCTTATATCAGCCGCACCGATAATAAGTCGACCCCTTTAAAAAAAAAAAAAAAAAAAAAACTGACCAATCCAAAACACAAATCTCCTTAAAGTTATTGTAAGGCTTTGTCGTTTGTTATTTAAATGAAGAAAAAAATGTCATACTTGCCGCCACTACAGTTTGTTTTGCACAGAGTGACCCCGAGCCTCGACTTCTGGGGTCCCCAGGCGGTGCTGGTAGCTCCTCCCTGCATCGTTTAACCCCCTCGGAGAAGCGCGTTCCCGAGTCCAGCATTTTATGTCCATAGACACAGAATGCTGGACTCGGCCCCGCCCCCGTCATTGGATTTGATTGACGGTAGCTGGAGCCAATCAGGTACCGGGACAATGGGCAGAGAAGAGCATGTCTCTGGCGTGTGAATCGCAGGACTCAGGTGAGTAAAACTGGGGGGCTGGTCAGTGACAGAAGTTTTCACCTTAATGCATAGGATGCATTAAGGTGAAAAAAGAGGGTTTACAACTCTAAGTTATGATTTAGGTTGGTATTGCTGTTTCATAGTGTGCTGTTACACAATTGTTTCGAAGTGCAGTGGGTATGTTAGTGGACCCCCTCTTGCTCCCCCCCCTTTTTTTTTTTTTTTTTTTTTTTTTTTTTTTTTTCCTTTCTGTGCCGGTAAAGTTGGCTGTGCCAGTAAAACAAGATTTTCTACTTCCCTTGCCCCCTGCTACTGTTCACTGACCTCCTTTGACTCCGCCCCCTCAGCGCTGTTGAAACCCAGAAACACCACTTTGCTTTTCCACATCATTGGAGACTGACTTCAGCTTCTCAGAGCCAGCACACTGTTCTGTCCATTCCAGCTCTGACAGCTTGTTCTTGCCATGATCACTGCAAATGTACGGTATGGACAGGCCCGTAGAGAAAAAAACCTTTTGCATGTGTTCTGTTCACACTATGTGCGGCGGTGTGCAGAAATACACAGCTTAACCACTTCAGCCCTGGAAGATTTTACCCCCTTACTGACGAGAGCACTTTTAACAATTTGGTGCTGCGTCACTTTAACTGACAATTGCGCGTTCATGCAATGCTGTACCCAAACGAAATTTGTGTTTTTTTGTTTTTGTTTTTGTTTTTTGTTTTTTTACCCCAAGCAGAGCTTTCTTTTCACCAAAAATACCACCGTATTTGATCACCTCTGCGGTTTTATTTTTTGCGCTATAAACAAAAGAGTGACAATTTTTTAAAAATATCTTTTACTTTTTGCTATAATATCCCCAAATTTTTTGAAAAAACAAATTTCTTCATCCATTTAGGCCAATATATTCTATATATTTTTGGTAAAAATCGCTATAAGCATATATTGGTTTTCGCAAAAGTTATAGCGTCTACAAACTATGTGAAAGATTTATGGCATTTTTATTTATTTTTTTTACTAGTAATGGTGGTGATCTGCGATTTTTAGGGGGATTGTGACAGACAGATCGGACACCTTTGATGCATTTTTTGGGACCATTGACATTTATCACTGCTATAAATATGCACTGATTACTGTGTAAATGTCACTGGTAGGGATTAACAATAGGGGGCGATTAAGGGGTTAAATGTTTTACCTGTATGAGGATAGGACTGACTGGGGGAGGAGACATAATATTTGTTTCTACTAAGTAGGAACAATGTCTCCTCTCCCCTGACAGAACAAGGATTTGTGCGTTTACACACACAAATCCCGGCACTGGCTCTCATGCACATGATCGTGCCTGCCGGCCACGTGCATCGGGTCCCCCCACATGCGTGTGCGCCCTCTCTGGCGGCTTCTAAAGGGAAAGCCATACCCTTATGGGGTTTCTCCCAGAAGAGCCATTGTGCTGCAGTATATCTGCGTGAGCTGGTCAGGAACCAGTTAAAGGCCCCTTGCATACGGGGCGGGCTCTGTTTGGAGTTTGCCTGTTCAGTGGGGAATCTCTGTGCTGATCCCCACTGAGCAGGCAGATGGCTGGTCTGTGTCTGCTCCACTTGTGCAGAGCACACACAGACCCAGCCTGCTCTCCTCCTATGGACCGCCATGGTGGGGGGGGATTTGTCACATGTGTCCATTGATACTTGCTGCTCCATAGAAGAGACTGGATGGTCTGATTGGGTTCGCCTGAAAAACTGACAGGCAGACCTGATTGGTGTGAATAGGTGGTGACCTTGTGTGTATGTGCAGACAAAACTTTGTTTTATTTTTGGAGAGGCAAAATACCTCATGAGGTATGTATTTTTTTTTTTTTTTTTTTCTGCAGTCTGTTCTGTTGGGTATGTTTTTCTACACCTTTTGTCCTGGAAATGCAAAAGAAGTGAGGAGAAATCTCTACAAATTGGGGACAGGTGCTGGTACAGATTCCCCCATTGGATGATTTTTTTTTTCCTTTGCTTCTTCTGGTGACTGTAAAATCTCAGATTTCTCATTTGTTTCTGTCCTAGGATCAGTGGCTACCAAGTCAATCATTCTGGGGGGGGGGGGGGGGGGGCGACACACAGACGGCAATAAAAACTTAACAGGGTTTCTAATCCTTGTAACTCTAACAAAAAATGTTTGGCTTTACAAAAGTACCATCAAATCCTGGGTGAGAACCCTTTCCTCAGCCAGGGCATTAAAAATGGGTCTGCCAGCATGACAATGACCCAAAACACTCTGCCAAGGCAACAAAGTAGAGGCTCAAGAAGAAGCACATTAAGGTCCTGGAGTAGACTAGCCTAATGACTTGGAGAGGATCTGCAGAGTGGGACAAAATCCTTCCTGAGATGTGTGCAAACCTGGTGGCCAACTACAAGAAATGTCTGACCACCTGTGATTGGCAACAAGGGTTTTGCCACCAAGTACTAAGTCATGTTTTGCAAAGGGGTCAAATACTTTCACTCATTTAAAATTCGACTCAATTTAACTTTTTTTAAATGTGTGTTTTGCAGTCCCAAGTTGCATGACAAGTTGCTCTAGTGGAAACTGAGCCTTACCTGGATTGCAGCAGGCCAGATCTCTAAGTATCAGACACATCCACTGTACAACAATGACGCTAGGGGAGGCGGGGTTAGGTATTGTCATTGGAGGTTTCTGTACCTCAGTGTATACCTATAAAATATATAGCTTCAGTTTTGAGTGGTTGAGATCCTATGCATACCAATGTGTTTTGTAGGGTTTTAAGTATATTGCAAATGTGTTTTCAGATGTATTGTGCGGATCTCTGCATGGTGCTTTCAGTCCATTTAAAAGTGATTTAATGTACCATATATGTGGGGTGACTCGCATGCTGGCTTATTTTAACTAATGTTAGGGCTCAAAACAGCACATTCCCACTTATATCTATTCTCCTGACCCAGACATAACTCTAAATAATGCAGTTAAAGCGGTAGTAAACTGCAGCATTAAAAATAAATTTTAAATACAATGCATGGCATAATATGCTAGTATGCGTTGCATACTTTCACATTATGAAATACTTGCTGTACCTTAGAACAAAATCCTTCAGCGATGTGCTGACAGAGCTTCCATCTGCCACCGGTCTTCCGGGTTCGCAGATTCCGGCTGTATGACAAATCTTCAGAAGGTATGTGCCGGTGAGGTCAATGGCTGCATGCAGTGTGAATATCTCTTAAACTGGACGTTTAGAAGATATTCACTGTACCTGCAAGTGAGCCTTATAGGCTTACCTGCACAGGTACAAGTTTAAAAAAAAAAAAAAATCACTTTACTACCACTTTAAAGGGGTTGTAAAGTCATGGTTTTTCACCCAAGGTGAAAAACCTGTGCTTCAGTTAGGGGCCCCCCCCCCCCTTCTTACCTGAACCCGATCATTCCAGTGACAAGCATGTGCCCAGCGGCTCCAGATGCTGTCTTCTCATTGGATGGATTGATGGTAGCAGAAGCCATTGGCTCCCGCAATGGTCAATCAAATCCAGGGGGGGTGAGTCCTGCTGTCTGTGTCAATAGACGCAGCAGCGGGACTCGTGAGCTTGTCCACATGGGTGCCCCATAGAAAGTGGCTTTCTGTGGGGGGCACCCGATGAAGAGGAGCCAGGAGCGCTGCTGGGGCACCCCAGAAACGGAGGATCGGGACTGCTCTTTACAAAACCCTTGCACAGAGCAGGTAAGTAAAACATGTTTGTTTAAAAAAACAAAAACTAAACTTTACAATCTCTAAGTATTAAAATATATTTTTAAAGTAGCTGATGACTAATAAACTGCCACTCACCTGTCCTACAATCCAGCTCTGTGCTCACCCCAGCCGGTTTCACCTTGTCTTCTGTCCTCGGCACCGGCATCTTAACTATGGGCATACGGCTGTGACAGTTTGCAGCTGCACACCTGGGTGCTTACTGTGCATGCGCATTGTGACCGGTCATGTGTCCCAGAAGACTGGGGGGGTAGGGGAGAGAACCTCAGCTTTCAATCACCAAGGTGGTACCTGATTGACAGGTGCGATGCGCCGCCCCCCCCCCCCCCCCCCAGCTCAATTTCATGAGCAGGAGAGGGACTTAAAGCGGAACGCCCTGTTTTGGGTGGAGCTCCACTTTCAGTACTGTAATTTGTGTATTTAGTCACTTGGAATTCAAATTTTAAATAAAAGATGCAGGTAGATGAAACAAGGGTTCTGATGTGGTGATTATAAATAAATGTGCTCATCAGTGACATTTAGTGATGGGGAGAGCATCTACATGGAAATGTTGGAATTTCTGTAGTGTCTTGCAGCTTAATTTTTGTATTTATCCTCCTTGTGCAGTGCTATAATTTATTTTATTTTTTTGCCCTCTACAGGATACAGTCATTGGTTTAGGTACCTTTATGGTCTGCTTCCTGGTGCCATCAGGGTGGATCCTTTCCAATATGGAAAACTATAAAAGGAGGGACTGATTCAGCACACTGATGCTGTACGCCATCAAGTTTTCTGCATTCCATTTCCAGTGCTCTGGCTCAAGTGGAGACTGTAGCAATATGCTGGTATCCGACGCACACAAATTCTGACTAAGCAGTCTGTTACATTAAAACCTGTTTACACCCCTGTATCATGTATTGGCTGTTCTTCTTTTAAGGGTCCTATGAAGTATAAATAAGTATTTATAAGTATCTCAACACAGTTCTCATTCACTTGTTGGCATTTTATCTGTTCTGCTGGATAAAATGTCTTGGTCTCCTAAACACAGGGTACTTTTTTTTTTTTTTTGACACCAAGTATGTTAACCCCTTCCTGCCAGCATACACAAATATGCAGCCCTACTGAACTGGGCTTTTTTTCCAAAGGGTTGCATAGTTTCATATCTCCCTTGCTGCTGAGAGTGAGGTGCGCTCCCAGCACCGAGACCAGGGTCTCAGTGGGCGCCCCCAGCCCCGTACTAACGATTGGGACCTGGATCTCCCAATTCCGGGTCACCTGACCTGAGCCAATCAAAAAAAAAAAAAAAAAAAAAAACATGCCTAGAATTGGTATCCCTGTCAGTGTGTTTTAGGAAGGATAAAAAAGTGCTATTTTTGAGCTGCACTACGGGTACGAACAACTAACATACACGTATGTGGTATTGCTGCGATCGTCAGGAGTAGGAAAATTTCATTTGGGTTGTTTGGTGGTAGCAAGAAATATACAGCTAAATTTAAAGGTTGGGGTTTTTTTTTTTTTTTTGTTTGGTTTTTTTCTTTCACTATTTTGGGCCAGTCTTCCTTTTTAAAAAAAAAAAATAAAAACAATTAGATTGTAAGATCATTTAGTTTACCACCAAATGAAAACCCAATCTGTCCAAAAAAAGGTATAATCCACCTGGATGCACAATGTAGTTGTAATCATATGTACAGTATTACTAACACATGTCAAAGTTGAAAAATTGTACTTGGGCATTTTTAGATTTGTCTTAGCCTTGGGCATGTAGGGGTTAAATTTGATGAAGTTGTGTATTTTCACATTTTTATTACTGCAGCTCACCCTGCAACTTCCAGCAGCAAGCATCTGAGGCTTCCTGTGTCTGGAATGACAGGTGTGGCACAGAGCTGTGGCTGCTCAACGATACATTGACAGGCTAACAGTGGGTGCCTCTGTTCGTGACTTTGCACACCCAGTAACTACCTGCAGTGGCCATGGCTTGATGCGGATAATTTCTAGCAAAAGGTACATAGAAAAAGCTGCGCTAGACTAAAAATTATGAATAATAAAAAGCAACACAGGCAGCAGCTCAGATGTGGGATACACACATAAATGAACAGGAAAAATGGAGGGCAGAGCCTGCTTACCAGATAGCAAGCACAAAGGATGTTTGGCTGTAACCCAGCCACGGCCTTTAGCTTGCAATGTTGACTACTGGAAACACACAGGGACTGGACCTTACAGCCAAAAATCACCCTGGGTGTCTCAGAGTTTGTATCTGTACTTCAATGGTATACTCAGGATGTGCTCAAAAGAAAAAAGTTGGTAGATAGAAATTGCATATAAAAACAAATGCCAGCCGGCAAACACAGAAGCCTGTCCTACTCTAAAACAGCATGGTGATGTCAGTACCGGCCCTCCCAGACACGTTTTGTCAGGTGACGTTTTCAATGGGGAGCAGGCAACGCAATGACACACCACAATATATAGAGCCAGACCTTGTTCTGAGACGCAAGCGTCAAGTGCCATTTTATTTATGGGCAACAGATACCTGATGCAAGGGGGCAAAGATTGATCTAATAGCCATGCAAAAAAATATACTAAAGGAACTTTTAAAGCGGCATCAAGACCTGGGAAATGCAATAAAATAAAAACATCTAACCTAAAAAAAACTTTAAATATAAAAAAGTGTATGTATGTGTGTGTATATATAATCATCTGCCGATTGCTTACTGGACCCATTAATAGCAGGTCCGCATAATGTAGACCCAGCCTCACGAGGAGAAGGACATAAAAATTCTCATTGCAGTCAATACCTAGGCACGAATTGTGCCAATGGCCCAATAACTAGATAAATGGCCATAATATTAACCCACCTAATTGGGTGATAAAAATGTGAAATATAAAAAGAAGAAAAGAGAAACAAAATATTAAAAAAAGCCATCTCTCTCCTTCATCTCCCTTCTTTCCCCTCATCCTTTTTGATAACAATTAACCATCATAATAAAATAACCCTACAATTAATACACCAAAATATACCAACCCAGTGTCATAAACATGATGCGTTATAAAAATGAATGCACCAACAGTGAACTGACCCAATAACTTGGGAATATAGTGATTTAGACCCTATATAGTGTATATAATTAATAATATACCTAAAAAAGTATTTATATATTCATTGGATATAGTAAAAATGTATTTTGTGAAAAGTGAATATTAGAAATAATGATGGTTGGCTCACCCTTACGTCTCAGACCAAGTTTACAATAAGGCTCCTCATGAATTACATGTGATGCATGGCTTAACTGTGTGATGTTTCTGTGTGGCAGTAGAAATAAAGGTGGTGGTACGTCTCTGGGTACAGGAACTCAGAGAACAGACCCTACACCTCCCACATTTGTAAATTATCCAACACAATGACTCCCCCTTTTTGCGCAGGCCCCTGATTTGTATGTCGGGGCCTGCGCAAATCTCGAGTCACTTGAGACCTTTTGGTCCCTCAAGATTTGCACAGACCCTGACATACAAATCGGGGCCCTATTATCCTGGCCCACCTACTAATAATAGAGGTCACCCCTCTCGTGGTAGAGGGTGGGGTTACCAACAAAACCAATGGAGGAGAGGTTCCAATATGGAGGGGTGGAGACAGAGCACCAATGGGGAGTTTGACCAACAATCTCCCTCTTTTGGATACTCTGGGGGTAGATCTGAATGGGAGTTCAATGTCCCTACACATAATGCCTTTTTTCCACTTAGGGATAAGCATGGCCTCTGATGGGGAATTTTTCTTTGACAATTCTCAGTATTACCATCCAACGGGTGGGGCTAATCCAGCTGGATCTTATCAGGCTCCCAGTAGGAATTTCACATCTCGAGGGCCTCCTGTCCCGGTGGGACAGGCTAGTTGGGGTTTTTCAAAACCACTTCAAGGCACCAAAAGACAGGGAGAAAGGAGAGGAGCCAGAGGGGGGAGGCGGGCACGAGCAGCTAAAAGGACCAAGAATGTAGTAGGTAAAGGGATATTTCATTTAAGTTCTAAAGTTTTAACTGAATCTGAGCAACAAATTTTGGACAAAGGCCTTAAATTTGCACCACCAAAGAGTCTGGATAAGTTCCATACCTTTATGGATGTCCATAAATTTGTTAGAAAACTCAATATTAAGAGGTATATGACTAGTAATCCTGTGACCAATAATGGTTCGTGGCCACACAATTTGTTCATTCTGGATTGGCCAACGCCTCTCTTTTTAACCCCCCCCCCCCTGGAGCCCTTGCGCCATCATTAAGTGTGTTTAGAGATGTGTTATTAAGAGATTTGGATCTTTTAGAGATAAAGAAGGCTAGAATGAATACAACTTTGCAAGATGGCCTGGATTCCTTATGCAACAATAAAGACCTTGTTATAAGGCCGGCGGATAAAAGGGGAGCCATTGTAGTGTTGGATAGAGCAGATTATATAGTGGAAATGCATAAAATTGTTGGTGATCTTAACACCTACACCCCATTGTCCTCTGACCCTAAAGCCCAATACTCTAGGGCAGTGTTTCTCAACTCCAGTCCTCAAGGCGCCCCAACAGGTCATGTTTTCAGGATTTCCATTATTTTGCACAGGTGATTCGATCATCTTCACAGCCTTAGTAATTACCACAGCCGTTTCGTCTAAGGGAAATCCTGAAAACCTGACCTGTTGGGGCGCCTTGAGGACTGGAGTTGAGAAACACTGCTCTAGGGATTTGGAGAAGATAGTGGCGAGTGGTCGTGAAGCAGGTATTCTTAATCCTAAGGAGAGTCTATATTTGATACCTAGGGCTCCACGCACCCCCATTATCTATTTGCCCAAACTTTATAAGGATCCTGTCTTTCCCCCCCGGGACGTCCCATTGTCATAGGGATTGATTCCATTACATACCGGGTGGGCAGATACATAGATTTTTATTTACAGCCTCTTGTGCGCAAAATGCCTTCTTTTGTTAAAGATTCTAGGCATATTGAGTAAAAGTGGGGAGAAGTGAGGGATTTTAACGGTGCAGAAGAATCCACAAAAAAGGAATGATAATAAATAAAATATATTTTTTAATATACATTCACGGTTAAAAGACACATGAAAAACAAATACTTCACAGGTATTGCAGTGTTTTTACAGTAACGGTGGTCACACAAAGCGCAGATATATTTCAGATGATAAGGCCGCACATTAGCCCGACATGTTTAGCTGAAATGCTTCCTCAAGGGATGTGCAGGCCGAGAATTAATATCATCAAACACTCTACAATTCTGGAGATAGAGACATGAAGATATAAACAACAAACAAAAAGTACATATTAATAATGCTTTCAAAATACAAAGAACAAAATGAGGAGAGCACAGTGTTTATTGGACATAGCACAAAAAAGCGCTTACCCCACAGTAACCCTTTCACAGGCTAATCACCGCACAACCAGCAACTGGCACAGAAACCCTGACAAGGCCATTTTGGTGCAGTCACACAGGACAGAAAGGTAAAACTGGAAATAAAATATATATATATATATGTATTAAAATACATATATACGTAATAACATGTGTATATGTAACTAATGATAAAGAGGGAAAGAAAGAAAAAATCCTGGCTGAAGAAAAAATATGCCCAGGGAGATCTCACTAACTCTGCTGCTATCTTTATTACCATTGATTTGTATGTGTTTGGTTTTCTCTTTTTTTTTTTTTTTTTTTCTTCTTTTACATTCTGCTTAAAAATTTGTGAATCAGTACTGCTTGGACCTTGAAGAAGGGGACATACCCCGAAAGCTTGTCCTGAAAAATTGTATGTTAGTGCAAATAAAAAAAGTATCACGGACAGTACTCAATTCCCAGGGAGATCCAAAGATATCAATTAGTACTTACTTTTAAACTATTAATTAGCAAAGCATGTGGTGGAGAGAACACTTCAGAAAGTCTGCTGATGGTGATTGCAGGAATACATTCTGGTGGCTATTGAGTGAAAATAAAAAGAATGAAAAAAATGAAGAAATATGATAAGGGAGAAAATGGGGAAATGATTGTACAGCTATTTAATAAAAAAAATAGGGTATACTAAGGTATATATATACAAAATAATTCTGCGCTGCCAGAGAAGAAACAAGCAGATAACACAACCAACAAGATGTAAACAATAGCAAAAACAAAATAAGTGTAGCGCTATAAGATTATAAAAGAGTCCAATGTAAAGAACATTAAACCGGCAGTTCAAAATATAATTGCTAAAGAAGAGTCATCCTTGGGAAAGAGATGAGGGATCTTCAGGAACTACACACTTCAAATATATAAACCATCTGGAGTGGAGACATGCACAACACCACCAAAAGTGAAGAGGCTTACCAGAATTGGTGGACCCAACGGGGCGTACGCCGAGTAGGGTCAAATAGGCTTAGGTGGTGATTGGCTGCAGGTGGCCCGGAAAGGCAATGTTGATGGAATGGCTCACACGTTGCTGTGTTCCTCAAAACGATGCCAGAACCGGGGAGTATGAAACAAACGACCCGTTGAATGTATCCCTCAGAACGGTGTTAAAAAGGAATGGCCACATAGTGTGAATCCGTATAAAATTGGAATTTATTTAAAATTAATATAACTCACATGTAGATACATAAAAAACAGCGCTGTAGAAGAGTGGCGACAGTGGGGTCCTACCCAAGCTTGCGTCTCAGAAGGAGGTCTGGCTCTACATATTGTGGTGTGTCATTGCATTGCCCGATCCCCATTGAAAACATCACCTATGATGAAACACATCTGGGAGGGCACGTACTGACGTCAGCACGTTGTTTTAGAGGACGGGCTCCTGTGTTAGCTGGCCGGCATTTGTTTTTATATGCGATTTCTATCTACCAACATTTTTTCTTTCTTCTGAGCCCATCCTGAGTATACCATTGAAGTACGGCTACGAACTCTGTGAGACGCCTAGGGTGGTTTTCAGCTATAAGGTCCGGTCCCTGTGTGTTTCCAGTGGTCAACATTGCCAGCTAAAGGCCGTGGCTGGGTTACAGCCAAACGCCCTTTCTGCTTGCTATCTGGTAAGCAGGCTTATGATACAGTGGTTGGGCACTCTTTTCTGTGTGTGGAGTCACTGTGGTGTCATTGGAGGACTGATTTTTTTGGTCTATTAATATTAACACACATTGTATAATTGGTGCAGCTCTCCCCTCCATTTTTCCTGCTAGCAAAAGGTACCTGCTAGCTATGCAAAAGGGGATATGGATAGCTGCCGCTATTGTCAGCCTGACATTGCTTAGTAAGAGCTGAGTTGCCGCAGTTTTCTGCACACACAAGTCATTCCAGATGCAGGAATCTAGATTCTTTACACTTGAATTTGCAGGGTGTGCTAACTTGTGTAAATAGATCCTAAAAACATACATTAGGGTGGCCAATGGGACGAGAGAACTTCCTCTCTTTCCTCTGTAAAGTGTAAAGCACTTCAAGGGAAACTGTTGTTCACCCAGCTTTGCAGCTAGGATTTGTCAGTTCCCAACCTGAACAGAGGGCAGGAGCTACACCAGGGGACTAATAGAAAGTAAAAAATATATGTATATTATGTGACCTAAAAAATAAAACCACACTTGCAGCTACCATTTTTTTTCCTACAGGTTCTCAGCTTTTAGATAATAAGGTCTTGGAGCTTTCAAGTGAATTCTAAAGGATGTGTCTCACCCTCCCCAAAGCGGAGTTCCACTCGTTTTTATTACCACTTCAGCCCCGGAAGGATTTACCCCCCCCCTTCCTGACCGCGCCATTTTTTGCGATACCACACTGCTTTGCTTTAACTGACAATTGCATGGTCGTGCGACGTTATACGTAAATAAAATTGACCTTTTTTTATTACCACAAATAGAGCTTTCTTTTGGTGTATTTGATCACCTCTGCGGTTTTTATTTGTGGTATAAAAAAGACTGACAATTCTGAAAAAAATATTTACTTTTTCACAAATCCCGGTTCTGGCTCTCGTGCCTGCGATCCCCGGTGGCCTGCTACGGCTCTTAAAGGAGCAACCGTACGGGTATGGCGGTTCGCCCAGCGGTGCCATTCTGCCAACGTATATCTGCGTGAGCTGGTCGGCTAGCGGTTGAGTCAGCAGCTACAAAAAGTGTAGTTTCTGACTTTTAGCCCTGGTTCACATTGGTGCAATTTGACATATCAAATTGGCGGCAATTGCTGGCAATGGCACCGTCCTAATCGGTGCGACGCTGCATTTGTGGCGCCACACCAATTTCAAAAAGTAGTTTCTGTACTAATTTTTTTTTTATTTTTTGCGATTTTTTTATTGACATCTGTGCAGAAACCTGCACAGATGTCTGTGAAGTCACAGCTGAAATCGGGACTGACATGTGGGAGTGAAATCGTGCGAGTTCAGCTGAATTCGTACGGTTTCATTACCGCAGCTCAGTGTGATCCTGGGCTATATAAAAGCACTCACCTGTCCCATGATCCAGCTGTGCAACCGCCTGAACATTCGGTTCTCTCCCTCGCCTCTCCCCAGCATCACAAGTGTGGGCACCCGGCTGTGAGGGCTTGCGGCTTCACAGCTGGGTGCCCACTGCTCATGCGTGAGTTGTGCTGCGCCTCCTCAATGGCCATGCAATCTTCTGGGAAATGTGACATGTTCCAGAAGAATGAGGGGGGGGGGTGGGGGGAGGAGAACTTCCAGTCAGATCGCCTAGGTGGCCTGAGCAGAAGCAGGAGCTGGATACCTGTTAAAACTAGGTGCCCACCCCCCCAAAAAAATGACATGCCCAATGTGGCATGTTAGGAGTCCTTAAAGCAGAAGTTCCTCTTTTGGGTGGAAGTGTCAATAGGTTACAAAATTGCATTTTGATACCTTTTTTAAATACAATTCCAGTAGGGCTGGTTCTCATCTGCGTACTTTCCCTAGGCAAATGACATGGTATGCTTTAGTTCTGCTGACTTATGGGATATTAATGTCACTAATCCCAGGAGTAGGTGGGGCTTTTATTAATAAATAAAATATCCTTTTTTTTTGTTTTTTTTAATATAGAGGGGAGGTTGGCTGGCTCTTCATTGTGCAGGCATGGCCTCGCTGTTCCCTTGCCACGCATGCACTTCCCCCTTGGCAATAAAGGTGTTAAAGGTTTCTTTCATTTCACTTTTGCAATGTCAGACACAGATCCTAATGGGAGTGCTGACTCTCATATGAAACAAGCTGCCAGCGTGTTTCAGCAGGCTTTCATCAAGCAGTACTGAAGCCTGTTAGCAGCTTGATTAAAGTCAATCGGCCTTCCCATTATCCATAGCACGCCCATTAATATCTGGGTTTCTCATTTCAAAGATGAATTTGAATGGGACTTTAAAGGCTTTAGCAAACCCTTGACATAAGCTTTGTAAACGCTTTGCAAAACCTTGCTGCTATGCAAGCTGAAACCTGTGTGAACAAGGTCTTTGCAATTGATGCCTTCTCCCTAGATTTGCGGCAGGACAAGTTCTATACAAGTGTCCCATAAACCTGCATAGGATAAAGGAAGCAAAGGAGAATCTCTGCAGGCTATTGCTATCAATTACAGGCTTATTTTTTAAGCCCCTAAGGATAGGGTACACCCGGTGGGGGTTGTGTGTGCACAACCCATGAAGATACAATTATCACATGGTTGATGTTAATATGGACTTTTGCTGTTTGGTTTAAACACTCATCAAGGATTAATTGAAAGTCACGGAGAACGAGCACTTTACTTTCATATATATGGACTGTTGCTGTTTAGTTTAATAACCTCATTGAGGACTAAGTGCAATATCACGGAGCACGAGCACTTTATTTATAGTGTTTATATGTTGTTATGCTTTAGACATTTATGTTATATATCTGTGTTTATTGGATTAATATATTTATATTAGTATTGTTTCCATATATACCAGCGCTGCACAGTGTTATATATATATATATATATATATATATATATATATATATATATATATATTTTGCATTATCACAATCTGGGTAGCTGATTATAGCTATATCTTCTGTGTTTATTTTAGGTTAATTTAGGCTTATGCCGCGTACACACGATCGGACTTCTTGTCGGAAAAAGATATGACGGGTTTTCAGACGGGATTCCGCTTAAGTTTGCCTTGCATACACACGGTCACGCAAAAGTTTGCTGAACTTACGACCATCAAGAATGCAGTGACATACAACACTACGACAAGACGAGAAAATGAAGTTCAATGCTCCTGAGCATGCGTCAAATTGTTTCCGAGCATTCAAAGGGATTTTGCGCGTCGGAACAGGCGATCGCATTTTCGGATAGGAACTTTTCCCGACCAAAAAATTGAGAACATGCTCTCAATCTTTTGCCGGCTGGAATTCGGCCAGCAAAAGTCTAATGGAGCATACACACGGTCGCATTTTCCGATGAAAAACTCTCATCAGTCTTTTGCGGGCCGAAATTCCGACCGTGTGTACGGGGCATTAGTGTGGCAGCTCACAAGGTTTTTACACATTGTTTTCAAAATGTATATAAGACCTGGTCTTTTTTTTTTTTTTTTTGAGGAAACACAGCACCTAAGAATGATTAAAAGCAATAATAAATATATTTTATGCCAGACACGAATATACCTTCCACCCACTGAACATCACAGTATCAGAAAATGATATAAAGCATAACTAATAAGTTATACATCCATATATAATAATACAAAAGGGGTGCAGCACTTACTCAATGTTAGAAAAAGTCATTAAAAACATCACATAAGAATTCACCAATACATGATGATATAGAAATTCCTGCACCAGCTTCTGTGAGAGAATATGCATGCACTCGTCACCACTGTGAAAGAAAGGGCGAGCCTGCTTACCGGATCCAATTAATACTCAAGTCATAGAGAGATCAACAGCAGCATGTAAAGAATGAAGGGCTGGATGGATCAACAACACATTTCTTGCAATAACTGCGGCATCCTGAGAGAGGAAGGTCAAACTTCCAGCAGTACATACATGTCAGCAATGTTACCTCAAAGGGTGTGTCAGGTCACCTAGAGGCTGGGTGACAGATGGACCCTACGGCTGACTGCTGCGGATGGGAGTCCGGGTGGTAAGGAAGGCAGGGCCGCTGGGACACCAACATTGATCCCACTGGGGTTAGAGTGTAGGATTCCCTGGGGCGCAGAGTCTAAGAGCCAGCAGGTGTTCACCAGAGCCTCTAGAGGTGAGGATGGACTGGGCTGCAACTGGCTCCAGGTCGCGACCCCCAGGGTCCCCCAGCTCACACCCACAGTAGGCAACAGGAGGATAGGGATAGTAAAGGAATAAGCCAAGGTCAGGGCCACAAGCAGACAAGGACAACAGAGTTCACGCCAAGGTTCAGGGTCACAGGCAAACAGGGATAGTCGGGGACACGCCAGAGGTCAGGGTCACGAGCAGACAGGAATAGTCGGGGACACGCCAGAGGTCAGGGTCACGAGCAGACAGGAATAGTAGAGAACACGCCAAAGGTCGGTAACAGAAACAAATGTAGAGCACACGGCAGGCAGGAACAGGAAGCCAAACACACAAAGGTTGATCAGCAGGGCTGGCCTGCAGTGCAGAGGTTAATATAGAGTTCTCTGATAGGAGCTGCGGTGGAGCCGTGCTAGAGGAGAGTTAATAAAAGCAGTCAGGTGAGAGTCAGCTGGTCTTTAGAGATGAACACATGGAAACAGGTAAGCTGATAGACAACACTATTGCATGACCATGATAGTACCCCCCCTCTTACGAGGCCTCCCCCTTCCCCGCTTGGGACCAGGTTTAGAGGGGAACTTCAAATGAAACTTCCTCAACAGATGAGGTGCAAAGACCTCAGAAGCCTTCACCCACAACCTCTCCTCAGGACCAAACCCCTTCCAATGCACGAGGTACTGGAGAATGCCTCTACAGAGTCGGGAATCCAAAATTTGGCTAACCTCATACTCCTGATCATCCTCAGAGGCCGGCACTGTGGTAGAAAGAGGATGGGAGAACTTATTGGGGACTAAAGGCTTCAGAAGGGCAACATGGAAGGAGTTAGAGATTTTGAGGCTTTTGGGAATCTGGAGCTTGAAACAAACCGGATTCAGTTTGGAAGTTATGGTGTATGGACCAATGAATCTTGGGGCAAATTTGAGAGAAGGAACCCGGAGTTTGATGTTCCTGGTGGAGAGCCAGACTTTGTCTCCTGGCTGAAGAGAAGGCGGCTTACGCTTGCGACGGTCAGCGAAATTCTTGAATTTGTTGGCAGCTTTCTGGAGGGAATCATGAACGTCAGCCCACATGGAATTGAATGATTCCTGAACAGTAGCCAAGGCTGGAATGTCGGAAGAACAGGTCATAGGAAGAGGGAGTTGAGGATGTTTTCTATAAACATTGATAAAGGGTGTTTTCTGAGAACTGACGTTGACATGATTATTGTGGGAGAACTCTGCCCACGGGAGTAGTGATGCCCAATCATCATGATGAGCCGAGATCAA
This sequence comes from Aquarana catesbeiana, assembly GCF_042186555.1. Lineage (NCBI taxonomy): Eukaryota > Metazoa > Chordata > Amphibia > Anura > Ranidae > Aquarana > Aquarana catesbeiana. Next base: position 223,094,503 of record NC_133334.1, on the reverse strand, counting down.
GGTACGGAGAAAGACCTCCAACTCCTGATTAACCCTCTCAGTCTGGCCATTGGATTGGGGATGGTAAGAAGAGGTAAAATCCAAGGAAATGTTGAGGGATTTGCAAAAGGCTCTCCAAAAACGGGACGTAAACTGAACACCCCTGTCCGAAATGACATGGGAAGGAACACCATGAAGGCGAAAAATCTCTCGTACAAAAATGGGAACCAAGGCAGAGGCAGAAGGGAGACCAGGAAGAGGAACAAAATGAGCCATCTTGGAGAACCGATCGATTACCACCCAAATGGCTGTATTATTCTCTGACAGTGGAAGATCAGTGATAAAATCCATGGCAATGTAAGACCAGGGCTCCTTAGGAATGGGCAAGGGCATGAGAAGACCAGCTTGTGTGGAAGATTTAGACTGAGCACAGACATGACAAGCGTTAACATAATCTTTAACATCCGAATGGAGGTTAGGCCACCAGTAGAGATGACTGATGAGCAGGAAGGATCGGAGGAACCCATCATGACCTGCCACCTTGGAATCATGTCCCCAACGAAGGATCTTAGCTCTTAGCTCCGTGGGAACAAAGGTCTTGCCAGGAGGAATTTTTGATTCCAGGGTGGTAGAATGGGCAACAATGCATGAGGTTGGAATGATCAGCTCAGGATCAGGGGTGGACTCCTCATCCAAAGTGTCAAATGACCTAGAGGAGCGCATCAGCCCGACCGTTGCAGGAACCAGGTTTGTACGTAATCGTGAATTTAAAACAAGAAAAGAAGAGACTCCCCCTGGCCTGTCTGGGGTTCAGATGTTTAGCATTCTGTAGGTATTGTAGATTCTTGTGATCAGTAAAGATCGTAATGGAGTGAGGGGAACCCTCCAAGAGATGACGCCACTCTTCCAACGCCAATTTAATTGCGAGAAGTTCCCGATCACCAATGCCATAATCTCTCTCTACCTGAGAAAATTTTTTAGAGAAGAATGCACATGGTTGACGTCTCTTCTCAAAGAACTGAAGAAGCACAGCTCCAACCCCCATTAAAGAAGCGTCTACTTCAATAAAAAATGGGTCCTCAGGATTTGGTCTCCTCAAGAGAGGTCCAGAAACAAAGGCCTGTTTCAGATCGTGAAACGCAGAGACAGCCTCGGGAGGCCAGTCTTTGGCATTCGCACCCTTCTTGGTTAAAGCAATAATAGGCGCGGCAATGGAAGAGTAATTCCTTATGAACTGCCTATAATAATTTGTGAAGCCAAGAAAGCGCTGTGTGGCCTTAAGGCTAGCAGGAAGGGGCAAGTTGGTAATGGCTGAGACCTTTCCGGGATCCATGCGAAGACCCAAACTAGAAACAAAACATCCCAGAAACAGGACCTCAGAACATTCAAAGGAACACTTCTCCAGCTTGGCATAGAGATTATTCTCTCTAAGGTGCTGAAGTACGGTGCGGACATGGTTCCTGTGAGCAAGCAGATTTTCAGAAAAGATGAGAATGTCATCCAGATAGATGACAACAAACTGGTATAGTAGATCCCTGTAGATTACATTGACAAAGTTCTGGAACACAGCTGGAGCATTACACAAACCAAAAGGCATAACCAGGTATTCATAAAGCCCGTCCCTAGTGTTAAATGCAGTCTTCCATTCGTCACCTTTCCGTATTCTAATGAGATTGTATGCACCTCTGAGATCCAACTTGGTGAAAATGGAAGCCCCCTTCAACCTGTCAAATAGCTCAGAAATTAGAGGTAAGGGGTATCGTTTTTTGATAGTCACTGCATTTAACCCTCGATAGTCGATGCAGGGTCTGAGGGTACCATCCTTTTTAGCAACGAAAAAGAACCCTGCTCCTGCAGGCGACGAGGATTTCCGGATGAAACCTCTCTCCAAATTCTCAGTGACATACTCAGACATGGCCTGGGTCTCTGGAATGGACAGAGGGTAGGTGCGACCCCTGGGTAGAGTTGCTCCAGGGACAAGGTCAATGGCACAGTCAAAAGATCTGTGGGGAAGAAGCACCTCAGCAGACTTCTTACAGAACACATCCCGGTAATCGCTGTATGCCGAGGGAAGATCAGACGATACGGATGTGGTAGCAATGGGAAGTCTCTCCTTGGGGACCACCTTGAGAAGACAGGACGAGAAACACGAAGGGCCCCAAGCCAGGATCTGCCCAGAGACACAGTCCACATGTGGAGAGTGGAGCTGTAGCCAAGGAAGGCCTAATACAATGGGGGTAGAGGCCTTAGAATGAAGAAGAAAATCCACTCCTGGTGGAGTATCCCTACCGACATCCTAATAGGTAGCGTCTGGAAACGGATAGGGCCCCCTGGGAGCACAGTGCCATCAATTGCCGAGACTACCAGTGGTGTAGCGAGGGGAGAAAGGGTAAGCTTCATAGAAGAAGCAGTTCTCCAATCCATAAAATTGCCGGCAGCCCCAGAGTCCAGATATGCTAGGACCAATTGGGGAGAAGGGCCTACATGGAGGAACACCGGAAGAAGAAGGCGAGAAGGTGATGTTTCTGGGTCCAATACTCCACCTTCTAAATGTATTAGACCCGAGCGTTTCCCGGACGAAGCAAGCAGGAGTCACGAAAATGACCCTTGCCCCCACAATAAAGACACAAGCCCAGAGATCTGCGTCTAGCACGTTCTTCGGGGGTTAGTCTGGTCCAGCCCAGCTGCATAGGTTCCTCAGCAGGCAGAGGATGCTCCACAGGGCAACGGGAGAAGAGTTCTGGCTGACTAGGACCTAGGGGGTGTTGGCGTCTTTTTTCTAGGGACCTCTCCTGGAAATGAATGTCAATCTGATTGCACAAGGAAATTACATCGTCCAGACCGGCGGGGATGGCTCTTCCTGCTAATTCGTCCTTCACTCGGTCAGAGAGGCCATGTAAAAGGGTTGCGACCAGGGCCTCATTGTTCCAGCTCAATTCAGCTGTGAGGATGCGGAACTGAAGCGCATTTTGTCCCACTGAACAAGATTCTTGGCGAAGGCGTAAAAGGGCACTAGCCGCAGAAGAAGCCCGAGCTGGCTCCTCGAAGATATTACGAAAGAGCTTCAAGAAGTCGGACAGGCTGGAAACCACCGGGTCATTCTTCTCCCACAGGGGGGCAGCCCAAGCTAAAGCTTCACCAGAGAGGAGGGAAATTATATAGGCTACCTTAGCCCGATCAGACAGAAAGTTTTGGGGCTGGAGCTCAAAATGAATGGTGCATTGGCTGAGGAAGCCCCTGCAGGCCTTAGAGTCCCCAGAAAAACGGGACGGAGCTGGCAGTGAATATGAATGTGTGGCTGCGACTGGTGCGATAGGTGCAACTGCTTGAGGCTGCAGGTTCGGGTTTCCCAAGGAGGCCTGGAGCTGCTCGAAGCGGGAAGCCAGATCTTTAAGGAATCGCATCACCTGAGTCTGATTAGATTCCTGGGCCTCGAGTCTGCGAACTATGCCCTGCAATGGATCGGCTGCAAGAAGCGACACGTCAGCCGGGTCCATGGCTGGTCAAACTGTCAGGTCACCTAGAGGCTGGGTGGCAGATGCACACCGTTGGGATCAGGAGTGCACCACAAGGCAGTGGACCCTACGGCTGACTGCTGCGGATGGGAGTCCGGGTGGTAAGGAAGGCAGGGCCGCTGGGACACCAACATTGATCCCACCGGGGTTAGAGCGTAGTATTCCCTGGGGCGTGGAGTCTAAGAGCCAGCAGATGTTCACCAGAGCCTCTAGAGGTGAGGATGGACTGGGCTGCAACTGGCTCCAAGTTGCGACCCCCAGGGTCCCCCAGCTCACACCCACAGTAGGCAACAGGAGGATAGGGATAGTAAAGGAATAAGCCAAGGTCAGGGCCACAAGCAGACAAGGACAACAGAGTTCACGCCAAGGTTCAGGGTCACAGGCAAACAGGGATAGTCGGGGACACGCCAGAGGTCAGGGTCACGAGCAGACAGGAATAGTCGGGTACACGCCAGAGATCAGGGTCACGAGCAGACAGGAATAGTAGAGAACACGCCAAGGTCGGTAACAGAAACAAACGTAGAGCACACAGCAGGCAGGAACAGGAAGCCAAACACACAAAGGTTGATCAGCACGGCTGGCCTGCAGTGCAGAGGTTAATATAGAGTTCTCTGATAGGAGCTGGGGTGGAGCGTTAATAAAAGCAGTCAGGTGAGAGTCAGCTGGTCTTTAGAGATGAACACATGGAAACAGGTAAGCTGATAGACAACACTATTGCATAACCATGACAGGGTGCAAATGACACAACAATGGTGCAGTACCTCTGGAAAGCTTAAAATCACTCATTTATTAAAAAAAATATTGCACTCACAAGCAGTAAAATTCAAACAGGCATATCAAACAATTCTTAAAGATGGCTGTCATATGGTCTGGTCCGGTCTTATGCATTTCTTCATATTCTGATATCATCAGAGGCGTAGCGGCTGGACGCAAGCACGCTATAAATAGCACAAAGACAAGCTGAAAATTTAACATCTCCAACATGCGTTCCAAGACACGGAAGAAAAACCTTCCACTAATCACATGACCCGCTTAATTACATAAACCAGAAAAGAACATGGAGCCCACCTAAACGGATAAAGGCCACAATTACAATAAATATAAATATAAACCAATGGAACATTCACCATTAAAGAGTCTCACCCTGGTAATCTGTAATACAAACGCCCAACCCCTTAGACACCTATTCCTGTGTACCTGTCAATCTCAGATGTACAAGGCTACCAACACACAGCTAGGAGGTGGAAAAAAAAGTAAACATCTCAGATGGGGGTTTTATTTTGTGACGTATTTCTTCAGTTCAGCATTTACCAGACTCCTCTCTGTACAGCACCATTCTCCTTTCTTTGCTGCTGTGATTGATGGCACCTTATAACAGGATACATACAGTGCCTTGCAAAAGTATTCACCCCCTTGTCATTTTTCGTGTTTTGTTGCCTCACAACCTGGAATTAACATAGATTGTTTGAGGATATGCATTATTTAATTTACAGAACATGCCCACAACTTTGAAGATGTTTTTTTTATTGTGAAGCAAACAACAAATAGGACAAAATAACAGAAAAAGTCAATGTTCATAACTATTCACTCCCCTAAAGTCAATACTTTGTAGAGCCACCTTTTGCAGCTATTACAGCTCCAAGTTGCTTTGAATAAGTCTCTATGAGCTTGCCACATCTTACCATTGGGATCTTTGCCCATTCCTCCTTGCAAAACTGCTCCAGCTCCTTCAAGTTGGATGGTTTGCACTTGTGAACAGCAATCGTTAAGTCTGACCACAGATTTTCTATTGGATTGAGGTCTGGGCTTTGACTAGGCCATTCCAACACATTTACATGTTTCCCCTTAAACCACTCAAGTGTTGCTTTAGCAGTGTGTTTGGGGTCATTGTCCTGCTGGAAGGTGAACCTCCATCCTAGCCTCAAATCACACAGAGTGGTACAGGTTTTGCTCAAGAATATCCCTGTATTTAGCACCATCCATCTTTCCCTCAACTCTGACCAGTTTCCCAGTTCCGACTGCTGAAAAACATCCCCACAGCATAACGCTGCCACCACCATGTTTCACTGTGGGGATGGTGTTCTTTGGGTGATGTGTTGGGTTTGCGTCAGACATAGTGTTTTCTTTGATGGCGAAAAAGTTCAATTTTAGTCTCATCAGACCAGAGCACCTTCCTCCATACATTTTAGGAGTCTACCACAAGCCTTTTCGCAAACTCAAAATGTGCAATTTTGTTTTTTGCTGAAAGTAATGGCTTTCTTCTGGCCACTCTATGGAGTGTATGGCTTATTTTCGTCCTATGTACAGATACTCCAGTCTCTGCTGTGGAACTCTGCAGCTCTGCCAGGGTTACCTTAGGTCTCTGTGCTGCCTCTCTGATTAATGCCCTCCTTACCCGGTCTGTGAGTTTTGGTGTGCGGCCGTCTCTTGGCAGGTTTGCTGTTGTGCCATGTTCTTTCCATTTGGTTATAATAGATTTGATGGTGCTCCTAGGAATTAACAAAGATTTGGATATTTTTTTATAACCTAACCCTGACCTGTACTTCTCAACAACATTGTCCCTTACTTGTTGGGAGAGTTCCTTGGTCTTCATGACAATGTTTGGTTAGTGGTGCCTCTTGCTTAGGTGTTGCAGCCTTTGGGGCCTTTCAAAAAGGTGTGTATATGTAATGACAGATCATGTGACACTTAGATTGCACACAGGTGGACATCATTTCACTAATTATGTGACTTCTGAAGGTAATTGGTTGCACCAGAGCTTTTTAAGGGCTTCATAACAAAGTGGGTGAATACATACGCACATGCCAATTATCAGTTTTTTATTTTAAAAAATAGTTTTATGTATATATTTTCCTAATTTTACTTTACCAACTTAGACTATTGTGTTCTGATTTATCACATATAATTCAGATTAAAAAAACATTGAACTAAAGGCTGTAATGTAACAAAATAGGCTTAAAGCCAAGGTGGGTGAATACTTTTGCAAGGCACTGTAGTCATGGCTGTGTATTGTCTACTTTCCTGTTTCAGTCATTTTTTAAAATGCAGCCAACCTCCTTTAAGCCTGGTACACACGATGAGATTATCTGACGAATAATTGTCCTCTTTTTTTTTTTTTGCATGCTAGATTCATATAAAAAAATGAAGAGGTTACTCAACTTACGAAAATTCTCATACACCAGAATACAACTTCAGAAGTAATGTAATGTGTTGAATTGTTCTGTAATGTATTCTTTCGTTTCCAAGCATGTGTGGTCTTGCTCTATTTTTGGGTGAAAACTGTACTAAGTCAATGAAAATCGGACGTTGTGTTCACTTGCGATAAAAATTTTCTAGCCTGCACCTTCAGGTGTTGTCATCTGAAAAGTCAAAATTGACTGTTGAAAGCACTATCTTATTGATCAGATAATCGGACGATCTTTCGGCGTACAAAATTTTTCTTTCGATCTTCTTGTATGACAAGGTCAGACAAACATTCATTAACCGCTTGCCGACCAACCGCCGCCATTTTACTGCGGCAGGTCGGCACGATCCCGTGAACCGCTGTAGCTATACGTCGGCTTGCGAGATCGGGATGGCAGGCGTGCACGAGGGACAGAACACGGACGTGTGTGTGTGTAAACACACAAATCCCTGTTCTGTTCTGAGAGGAATGACAGATCGTGTGTTCCTAACTAGGAACCACAATCCGTCACTTGCTCTAGTCAGTCCCCTCCCCTTCAGCTAGAATCACCTCCCAGGAAACACATTTAACCCTTGATCGCCCCCTGGCGTTAACCCCCTCACTGCCAGTGACATTTTTACAGTAATCAATGCATTGATGGCTGTATAAATGCCAATGGTCCCAAAAATGTGTCAAAATTGTCCGATATGTCCGCCATAATGTCGCAGTCACGATAAAAATCGCCGCCATCACTAGTAAAAAAAAAAATCATAATAAAAATGTTATAAATCTATCCCCTATTTCGTAGACGCTATAACTTTTGCACAAACCAATCAATATACGCTTCTTGTGATTTTTTTAACCAAAAATATGTAGAAGAATACATATCGGCCTAAACTGAGATAAAATTAGCTTTTTTTAAAAAAAAATGGGGATATTTATTATAGCAAAAAGTACAAAATATTGTTTTTTTTCAAAATTGTCGCTCTTTTTTTGTTTATACCGCAAAAAATAAAAACCCACAGAGGCGATCAAATGCCACCAAAAGAAAGCTCTATTTGTGGGAAAAAAAGGATGTCAATTTTGTTTGGGTGCAGCGTCGCACAACCGTGCAATTGTCAGTTAAAGCGATGCAGTGCCGAATTGCAAAAAATGGTTCTGCAGCTCTCGTTGGCCCTCTTATGACTCACCCCCCTCCCTTCCTGGCAAACTCTCATGAGAGAGAGAGAGAGAGAGAGAGAGAGAGCTGTGCATGATGTCGTTAAGCCTAGGCTTTTTACCAGACAAGAAACAGGAAGTGGGCTGTATAAGGTATTTACTGGCAGAAAAAAAATGTTTTACTATACAAAGTTAAAGGAGTTGTAAAGGCAGAAGGTTTTTTCTATGCATTAAGATAAAAAAAACCTTCTGTGTGCAACACTGTCCCCAGCACCTCCTAATTACTTACCTGAGCCCCTTCTCTCTTCTGGGATGTCCACAAGTGTCTTAGCTGGCTCCCACGGTTGTCAATCAAAATCAGTCAGCCAATTAGAGGAGAGAGGGGCGGGGCCAGGTCTGGACTCTGTGTCTGAATGGATACGCGGAGCTCTGACTCGGCTCGGGTGTCCCCTGTAGCAGGCTGCTGGCTGAGGGTCACTTGATAGGAGGAGGAGCCAAGAACAGCAAAAAGGGACATGAGAAGAGGAGGATCCAGGCTGCTCTGTGCAAAACCAATTACACAGAGGAGGTAAGAATAACATGTTTGTTATTTTTAAAGAAAAAAAAAACGAGCCTTTACAATCTCTTTAAAACAAGGGCAGAAGATTTAATAGATGGAAAGATGAAAAAGTGACTGAAGTTCTGCTTTAATGCGGAGAGTCTATTATACTTAGTATGCAGGTAGACAAGATCAACCCCTTGGTGCAGGCCACGCGCAAACATTCGGCCTCTCGGTGACTGGTACTTGGTTCACACCATTGCGTTTTAGTGATATTTGGTTAAAAAAAAAGAACACCAGGCTGCATTTTTTTCAGAACGCATGGCTCCAATGCATGCAACCGCAACATGACTTAAATAAAGAATAAAAAAGATAGTTTTGACGTGTGACTTCTGTGAGAACTCGAGGTCTGTACACACTGCAAAATGCACGAAAAGGTGGATAAACTCGCAGATTTCCTTTATAAAGCTGGAAGAGAAAGCTAATATCTGGAAAATAAAAATGGTGAAAGGTCTGGGGGATAAAAGGTATCAAGAGCGACTTCGGGAACTTAATATGTACAGTCTGGAGGAAAGAAGGGAAAGCAAAGACAGGATTGAAACCTTTAAATACATCAAAGGGGTGAATAAGCTTCAGGAGGGCAGTTTTTTCAATATGAAACCAAGATCAAGAACACAGGGACATGACCTTAAACGAACCGGAGGAAAGTTCAGAACTAATCTTAGAAAGTATTATTTTACTGGAAGGGTAGTTGATGCTTGGAGAGCTAGTGAGCCAGCTAGTAGGCCTCATGCACACTGGACATTATAAAAATGCCTGTAGCTTTAGATGTAGAATGCCGTGTTAAAAACGTGAGTTTTGCATTAGCGTCTTTTTTTTTTGCAGCAAAACTATACCCCCCCACTATACCCCCACAAGAGCTTATGATTAAAAGATGCTCATAAACCCCAAATAACATTTTTTTTTTTGTGTTTTTCAGAGTTAAAGCATTTTTACAGCTGAAAAATGCCTCTTCAAACCTACTAGTGCTGGGGTGTTTTTCCAGCCAGAAAATGCCTCTGCCAAGAAAATGCTGATAACAGCCTGTGTGTGCATGGACACGTAGGATAACATGCTGGGGAGTTTACTGGTTGCAGAAAAAAACGCCTGAAGTAAAAAACAGCACCTGTAAAAACGTCCTGTGTGCATGGGGCCTAAATGGCTTTAAACATGCTTGGGACAAACATAAATCTATACTATACTAGACAAAAAACTTAACGAAAAAAAATACAAAACATGAATTAAAAAGAAATTTTAAAAAAATAGCAGACTTGATGGACTATTTGGTCTTTTTTCTGTGGTCACTTTTCTGTTTCTATGTTTCTTGTGCATTATTTATTGCATTCTAGTGTGAATGGGCGCTAACAAATCATTCCACCTCATGTACGAGTTGGTATGTTGAAATGCCATTCATTTTAAAAAGGCACCTCAATGCACCTGTGTTGCAGCGTAATGCACTACCGTGTGTGCTGTGATGCTCTATGTAGGGGCAACTAATGTAGGTACATTTTTTTTTTTACTTTTCTGGTGCATGAGCTACTTTAATGCAACACATGTTAACAATAAACATAACGCATGTTAACGCAGCGATCAGAAAGGCCTTAAGCCTCGTACACACGATCGGATTGTTGGCCAACAAAACCGTGGACTTTCCTCTTTTTGGCCCAAACTTGTCTTGCGTACACACGGCACACAATTGTTGGCCAACAAATACGAACGTAGTGACGTACTATGTTGTTTTTCAGCTCTTTAGCGCCACTCTTTGGGCTCCTTCTGCTAATTTCGTGTTAATAGAAGTTTGGTGAGTGTTGATTCGCGCTTTTCATTTCACGCTTTTCAGTTTGTTTCTGAACGGCCGTTCGTCAACCAGACATGTTGCGGAATCGGAAGAGATAACGTGTAATTTATTACTGGCCTTGGCGTCATTGCTTTGACATAATTTTTTTGGTTGAATAATGATTTGATTTTCTATATTTTTGGATGCATAGAATGCACTTTTTGGTTAAGTTCTATTGGCAGATAGCATGTCTAATTTTATTTGTTTTCTTTTTTTAATGCACAATAAAAAAATTATGGAGAATAATACTTGGCTATGTGTTTTACTTCAAATGACAGTTTGGGAGTCGGCAGTTACATTTTAAAAAAATACAATGTAAAATTTGACAAGGGACACCAACATAATTGTATCTTTGATCTTAAAAACTACGGGATAATGGTGTTGTAGTAACTTGCCCAAAAAAAAAGAAAAAAGCATAATAATATTATTCTTGATATCACTAGAAAAAAAAGCTCTTGAAAATTCGTTTTCACTAACACCAACAGTATCATCAGTATCCCATTAAAGAAGAAGAGAATTGTGCGCTGCATTTGGAGATTTCATAATTGGCCACGTCACGAATGTTAATTCTCCATTACGAACGCTAGTTTACAAGACCGTCCGCTTCTGGCTCGTCCCTGCTTCCGAGCATGCGTGTTTGTACTTTGGACTTTTGTCCGATGGACTTGTGTCGGAAAATCCGACAACAAACATTTATTTTAAAATAAATTTAAAATTTTAAAACCTGCTATCCAACATTTGTCGGCGGAAAATCAGACAACGATTGTCCGATGGAGCATACACACGGTCGGATTTTCCGCCAACAGCCTGTCATCACACATTTCCCGTCGGAAAATCTGATCGTGTGTACGAGGTATTTTTGTACTTTTTGGTACAAACATGCAGGTTAAAGCCTCGTACACACGGTCTAAATTGTTGGACGACCGAGTGTCTGATTTTTGTCAAAAGGGCGTGTGCAGGATTTTTGTCTAGCATACTAACTATCCGCAAATTGTCGTTTGAAAAACAGGAACATACTGACGTTCTTTGAGGGTATAAAGAGGAAGTTCATTTCTCAAGCGCCACCCTTTGGGCCCCTTCTGCTAATTTCATGTTAGTAGAAGTTTGGTGAGCGTTGATTTGTGATTTTCAGATCGTACAAAACAAATGCCTTTTAAAATACGTTTGGCATAACTACATGCGAAGCAGCTTCATTATTATCCCATTAAAGAAGATGAGAATTTTGACATTTCATCATTCGTCACAAATGTTAATTCTAGATTACGAACAGTAGTTTACAACACCAAACTCTTCCCAGTCGTTCCTTGATTCCGAGCATGCGTGTTTTTATTGTTGACTTTTGTGTAATGGATTTCTGTACTGACCATCCAAAAATCAGACGTTAAGTTCACATCAGACAAAAATTTTATAGCGTGCACATCAAGCTTTTGTCTGATGTAAAAGTCAAATCGTCCGTCTCTCACCGTACTAACGATCCGAAAATCCACAGACAGCTTGTCTTCAGACTTTTCCCTTCTGATTTTCGTACCATGTGTACAAGGCCTAAGACTTGGCTCGCAGTTGCAGTCCTACAATGTAAAACTGTCATTAGACCATTTAGAAATCAAAGTAAAAAAAGAAAAAAAAAGGCATCAGGAGGCAGCAGTACAGATTCCTGAATGCCTGGCAGCTGCTGCTTCTCCACCCTCTGAAATGCGATCCCCCCCCCCCCCCGCAGATCTGAACTGCAGTGTGTGTGAAAAAGGCCTAATGGCAACCTCCATATTTCTCTCAATACTGGTTTCCTCTAATTAATGTAATCTTACAGTTCCAAATGTCACCTTGACTGTCATATGACAAATGTTTGTCTGCCTCAAACTTGTTTCTGGTTTGTGTAAACTAGTCTTGCTTTTCTTGTTGCATTTTTTGTATAACTTTCAAGCACGTGTAAAAACATTTTTCTAGGAAAAAAATGTTGAGATTGACTGGAAACCAAAGATTTGCAATGCAAATGAACCATGTCCTGGGAAAGCATGTACAGTGCCTTGAAAAATAATTCATACCCCTTGACATTTTCCACACTATGTTATGTTACAACCAAAAACCTAAATGTAGTTTTTTGGGATTTTATGTGATAGACCAACACAAAGTGACACATGATTGTGAAGTGGTAGGAAAATGATAAAAGGTTTTCAACATTTTTTATGAATAAATATATGAAAATTGTGGCGTGCATTTGTATTCAGCCCCCTTTACTGTAATACCCCTAACTAAAATCTAGTGGAACCAATTGGAGTCCATCTGTGTGTAATTTAAAGCGGAGGTCCACCCACAGCGGCAAAAATTAAAAGCCAGCAGCTGCAGTATGTCCAGGGATGTTGGCACCGCAGCTGATGTTTCCATTCCACTCCATTGCGAGTAAGGGAACCTGGCAATGAAGCCTTACGCCTTCACGCCGGGAACCCTACTGCGCATGCGCGAGGCTTCGCTCCTGTCTCCTACTGGCCCGGCGGCCGGGGAAGGAGGAGGGAGCCCGGCCCGTGACGTCAATACCCGCGGCTGGGGCTCCTGAAAGTGGGAACAGGATACCTGTGAAAGACATGTATCCTGCCCCCCCCCCCCCCCCAAAAGGTGCCAAATGTGGCACCTGAGGGGGAAGGAGTACAACGAGCGAAGTTCCACTTTTGGGTGGAACTCCACTTTAATCTCAGTATAAATACAGCTGTTCTGTGAAGCCCTTAGAGGTTTGTTAGAGAACCTTAGTGAACAAGCAGCATCACTCACCTGCATCAATTAACAGGTGCTGACAAGGAATCACACCGGCAGCCAGTTAAGATGGTGAAAAATGGACTCAACCTTTCTGTTGTGTGTCTCTGTGCCACACATTGCATGGAGAAGTGAAAGAGCAGCAAAGAATTGTCTGAGGATTTGAGAACAAAAATTGTGGAAAAGCATGGACAATCTCAAGGTTACAAGTTCATCCCCAGAGATCTTAATGTTCCTGTGTCCATTGTGTGCAACATTGTCAAGAAGTTTACAGTCCATGGCACTGTAGCTAATCTCGCTGGACAAGGACGAAAGAGAAAAAATTATCGAAGAGTTTGTCACAACGTACCTGAGGAAGCCAAAATCCTTTTGAGAGAAAGTACTGTGGACAGCCGAAACAAAATGACAGCTTTTTGGTAAAGCCATCATTCTACTGTTTTCAGAAAAAGAAATGAGGCCTTTAAGGAAAAGAATACAGTCCCTACAGTCAAACATGGTGGAGGTTTAATGATGTTTTGGGGTTGCTTTGCTGCTTCAGGCACTGGATGTCTTGATCGTGTGCATGGAATTATGAAATATGAAGACTACCAAAGAATTCTGGGGTGCAATGTAGGGCCCAGTGTCAGAAAGTTGGGTCTCTGTCAGAGGTCATGGGTCTTACAGCAGGACAATGACCCAAAGCACACATCTAAAAGAACCCAGAAATGGTTTAAGACAAAGCGCTGGAGAGTACTGAACTGGCCAGCAATGAGTCCAGGTCTAAATCCCATAGAGCACCTGTGGAGAGAGCTCAAAACAGAAGTTGGGAAAAGGAACCCTTCCAATCTGAGAGACCTGGAGCAGTTGGCGAAAGAAGTGTTGTCCAAACTTCCAGTAGAGCGGTGTAAGAAAATCATCGATGGTTACAGGAAGCGATTGATTTCATTTATTTTTTAAAAGGGGTAAGCTACCAAATATTAAATTGAAGGTGCCAATTATTTTGTCCAGTCCATTTTTTGAGTTTTACGTGGAATGTGTCAGATTTGGCTTTTTGTTTCTCCACTTTTTTGTGTCATACCAATACAAACAAAAGAAATAAATATGAGAATACATAAAACATTTGTAATTTCAAAAATTTTCTGGGCAAAGTGGTGCATTATCTGACAGAAATGCAGGAGGTGCCAATATTTTTGACCATAACAGTAAGTGCTATAAGTAACAACAAATGACTTGCAAGGACACTGAGGAGTCTAGTCCCTGGTAGGGATGGCAGCAGTAGAAGATTGTCCCACCCGAACTATTAGGCAGAAGAGAGAAATACTAAGGGGTAACCAGTAGCTTGAGGGGATCAACATTATCCGCAGATACAACATTTCTTTGAATGGGGGAATGAAAATCTTTGTGTGAAATAACTCCCAAAAAACTGACAGCGTATACTGTAAAGCCCAGTAAACACCAGTGGCATATTTCAGGGAGGAAGGGGGCAGCAAACATTGCATCCACAGCCCCCCCCCGGTTGATCGGATTAACCCCCCCTCCCCAACCCCACGGGTCGTTCGGTCGTGTCCGCACACAACCATTGCTCAGTCGATGAACCCGCAGGCAGCGATTCACTCCGGGCGGCGGCTTTGTCTCCTCCAGCGGCCTCCATGTATCCTCCCTACTCCTCTCTCCTCCTCGTGGTCCAACAGGATCCCTTGTCATTTTGACCAATCGGGAAACAGGACTCGCTTCCTGATTGGCGGGGAGGAGATTCAGTGTGACAAAAGCGAATATTCATTTACTATTATTACACAACTGGGTGGGCTCAGAGCGCAGTGCTCTGCGCCCGAGCCCGCCCTTTTTTGAAGCCTATTAGAGCCTCTGCCTCTAATCACATGCTTCAATCTCCCCCCCCCCATTGGAATCCATGCATCTGGCGCACCAAATGTAGATTAGGGGGCCGGAGGCATGGATAAGGGAGCAGGCCGCCACTGGTACACACTATGAGAAAATCGGATGACCCATCATTCGATTTTACACAAAGTAATTTAATTTAGTTGGAATTTGTACAAAAATTCTCGTCCAACAAAGGCAAACTTACTGTAGTATTAGCGTTTAGGTTTGTTCTATGCTTCTGAGCATGCGCATTTTTTCTATTAAATTATTTCTGTTCGAACACATTAAATGAAAAGCGGACGTTGTGTTCACTTACGATTAGATTTTTCTAGCCTGCACCTTCAATTTTTTTTGTCTGAAAAGTAAGAATCGGCTGTCGAAAGCATTATACTAACGTTCACATAATTTGCCGATCGTTCGCCATAAGAAATTTTTCTCTTGATCTTCCTATTGTGTGTGCAGGCCTTAGGCCTCTTTCACACGAGGGATCCGTATGTCCGTTTTTCATCCTTCCGTTTTCGGATGGAAAACGGACATACATGTATCCCTATGGAGCGTCGGATGTCAGCGGTGACATGTCCGCTGACATCCGACCCGCTCCGATCCGAAAAGTGTAACGGAGGAAAACCCTACTTTTCCATCCGTTTTCGGATCGGATCGGGTGACGACGGACTCTACGGTCCGTCATCATCCGATCCCCCATGGGGGAGAGCGGCGCTCTGACAGGTCCGTCGCTGCACAGTGTGCAGTGATGGACCTGTCATCTTCCTGCTCAGCGGGGATCGGCGGAGCGATCCCCGCTGAGCAAGCGGGTGTTCAAGGGGCGGATCATCACTGATCCGCCCCGTGTGAAAGAGCCCTAAGAGTCACTACAAAGGGCAGGCAGATGTCTCCCAATCCAGTGCTTTTGGAGAACAAGATCTTATCTAGGGCAAGGCTAAAAATCATCTTGTCTGAAAGGGTTTTGTTTATAGTCAACTTTTTAGGATCCATGCAGTAAGATAAAAGCATTTGACTGCCAGAAGAATGCAGTTCACTTGTTTACTACTGGTCTAAAATTATTAGTATTCAAAAAAAAAAGAAAACATTCCAAAAAAATGAAACCAGCCATGCTGCAGCAATATAGTTATGGTCTCATGGGCTTGAATTCACAAGTAATTGTGGCACGTGTGTGACTTTCAGGCTTTATTTCAACCTGCCTTACTTTTGGTAAGAAATGATAAGAAAAAAGCAAGTAGCAATCTGGTACAGTCTGAACACTGCATGTCTTCTTTTTTTTTTTTACAGGCCTGGGAAATTTAAAACCAATTAATTATTAATTAATTACTGTTTCCATCTTGATGTTTAGAGAGGCACAAGAAGGACACACTAAGCACCCCGTTTAGATATTGTGTAAATGAGGCCAAAAAATACCCCACTGGCTTCTCCCAATGTTGCACAAAACTCTTGGGATGAGAGGAAATTAAGCAAATGTATGATGAAGGCTGAAGGACCTCTGATAAAGTGTTAGATACATTTTAAAGCATATAAAAACAACTTTCTTTCATTGAAATACTGTATGTCAAATATCTTAAGAAAGGAGAGCTCATCAGTGACACTGGTAGGACACCAACTAATGAAGTCAATGAAAAAGCCTTAAAGTGGATGTAAACCCAATGTCATCCTTTCTAAACTACTGCCATAGGGGTTATCTATAAGGATATACATGCCTCCTGCATGTATCTTTACCTGTCAAATGTCTCCCCTCTGTCTGTTATTAGACCCGAAAAACTGCATATTCTGTGGGTGGGTCTGTTGTCTGGAGCTCGGTGGGTGGAGTCGTGATGTCAGTAGACTCCCCGCCCACCTCTACACTCCCCTTGTCAATATGCATTTTCTCCTGTGTATTTCTTACAATGAACTTCTGCTATGATCTCTAACATCCAGTGAAAAGACAGGAAAGTAACCACATGACTTCAGCATGCCAAATCGTGCTGAGGTGTGGAACAGCCAATCCTTGCAGAGCTGCTGAAGAAAGGAGTGGGGGTGGGAATAAAAAAATAATGCATGTCTTAGGCTAGTGCACGAGATATGTAAATCACCTGTCACTCACAGCAAGGGGGAGGATTTGACAAAGTTTTTCTCTGTTTGTCAAGTTTTATCTCACTGAACAATAAAAGAGGATTACTCAGAGCTGGATTAACTCTTTGTGGCAAGACTGGGCTCAAATGATAGGAAATCTTATACTCTACATTATGACAACAACAAAAAAATCGGGTTTACATCCACTTTAAGCTTAAAATGCTTATGTTTAGATGATAGGTCCACTTAACTTTTTGGCAATAAGCAAGTATACACCTTAAAAAAACCTTTTGAAAAAAAGTTCTGAGACTTCTGGTACATATGTTTTAATGTATTTCAGTATACCAAAGAATACAAATTTTAACATGAAAAGCAATAATTACGTTTTTTGTTTATAAAGTGTGGAATAAACACAGCAAAAGTAGTGTTTGGCTTTCTTTGTTTGGAGGTGAAGGACTCCATAAGTAAAATGCAGGTAAAATCCTTAAAACTATTTTAACTTCAAAAATGTTTTGGGTGGGAAGGCTTAAAGGCCAAACTTTGTAGCTCACTGTTTTGGGCAGAAGCCAACAAAGGAAAACCAAGAATGAAAGAGATTGCTTACTGGAGGTCGTATGTTTGTTGCTCCATTAATGCATGTTTTAGTGAAAAGTATTTCTAAAGGCAAAACTGGAGAGGGTGGAGAGGGATTTGAACACCTGCCAGGTTTTTGTTGCTGTCTGTGCCACTGTTTGAAATTCACCCTCTCTATTTGTCCTGTTTACCATGATCTGTACATACAAACGGCAACTGCCCCAACCTATAATTGGCCTTAACGGCAAGGAGCACATGGAAGGGTGACGCATGTCAAACAACAAAGAAAAATTCTCATGTCAACTTACCAACCAGCCTGCAACAATCCGACTTGTTCTGTCTAGCATTTCACATTAAAAACAGGGTTTTAGGTTGCACACGGTTGTAAATACATGTGTAAGCCGCAGAATCTGCAGCAAGGCACCCCAGCATTATCTGCAGTCCTAACTCTATAAATTTTGAGAGCCTCCATAGTAGGAGTTTACCATTATCACAAAAATTGAAAGAAAATACCCAATTTTGGGTTGTCATCGAACAAGGAATAGATTGGAAATCTTTTAATGGGGACACTAACCTGGGATTCACTCTCAGAAGTGAAGGGGAATTTCCCCAAAGGGAATCTCCCCAAAGGGACACAGATGGAAAAAGTGATTGGCTTTACTACAATTCTCAAAAAGTTTTGCCTTTAGTGCCACTTTACGTTTCATAAAACTAGCTGTCAAGACAAGGATAGCTGTAGCTGTACTAACATCTTCTTCAAGGCCTAACTATCCAGCGATAAAAAAAAAAAGTCACTCTCTATCAAAAATGCTGCATGTTAAGATTAATTGATGTTATCTGGGAAAAGGGGCTATTCCACCAGCTCCTCTGCCAGCTAACGCATTTTACTTTGTCAAGAAGGTAATCGTAGAGTGAGGATTGCAGGGTGGGAGGACACTTTTATTACTATCAAATCACTTGGAACCAAACAATAAGTTTGCATTAGAGGGCAGAAGAGCAGTTGTATGGTTATGATTGTGGAGTGGGTAGCAAACTGCTTTAAGTCAGCGCTTATCGATTGGTGGAGCAGGGAGTTAACTACCTTGAACAAAGCAATATCGTTTCTCTTCTTCAAGATCTACTTTAAAATCTCAGAAATGCCCTGTACACACCAGCGGATTTTCCGTCTGAAAAACTTGGATGGTTTTTCCGATGGAATTCCGCTCAAGCTTGCCTTGCATACACACGGTCACACAAAAGTTCTCTGAACTCTCGACCGTCAAGAACGCGGTGACGTACAACATTACGACGAGCCGAGAAAATGAAGTTCAATGCTTCCGAGCATGTGTCGAATTGTTTCTGAGCATGCGTAGGAATTTTGCGCGTCGGAATTTGTACAATCGCATTTTCGGATAGGAACTTTTCCCAACTGAAAAATAGAGAACATGCTCTCAATCTTTTGCTGGCTGGAATTCCGCCAATCTGATGGATCTATAAAAAAAGGACAATGAGAAGGACCAATGCATCTGAACCAGAAATCCCCTGCTACTGACCAATGGAAGGCCATAGTGGATGAACCAAGACAGGATAATTCCCTGCCAAGGGAAATAGCTCCACCCAAGTGGACACTGAGCCTTTCAGCAGCAGTGCGGTTGTTTTGGCTCAAAGCTGCTGCTGGTGCAGGCTCAGGTACAAAATACTAAATACATACTACCTAACTATGAAGAACAACAGACCAACAACAAGATGTGGTCAACAACAAGAATATTGGACAAAAACAAGTCCACAGAGTAAGGCTAGCTGGTCTATAGGTGAAAATGCCAAAGCCTTACGTTGTCCACCCTTGGAACTAGGAAGGTAGTTTCCACGAATGAAGTGATATTGGCTGGCTAGACAACCAATTTCACAATGAGATATTGAAGGCAGTGAGAAGCCCTACAATGTAATATTCCAAAGAGACAGCCAAAGGAAAGGAGGAATTGGGAACAACTCCAAGGGTACCACCCAGAAGTCAGCAAGACTAAATAGGGGGAGGTAGGCTGCCATAAAAGGTACAAAAACACAAATCCTTAAGCACCAAACACACTGTTACCATCAGGTAATGCAGAGTAAAAAAAAAAATCTAAAATCAGGTAGTTGTCACTATGGACGCCAGATAGAAGCTGGTGGACAACATAAACCAAACAACCCAAAAAAGCGCAAAACAACCTGCACTCTGCCGGTGGCAGGCCTTTTCCATGTGGTTCCTAGGGGTGGAGAGAGCAGCAATAGTGACGATAATTGGGATATTGGGGATTACGGAGAGCAGAGAGAAAAAATAGACAAATATTTGATGTCTGAAAGCAATGAAGATTTATTAAAGGATGCTCCTACTGTTGGAAAGGTGAATTTAGTTGAAGAGCGCTTAGATTCACGATTGAGTGTTGAATGCTACTTTCAGTTTGGATGGACTCCATTGAGGTATGCAGCTAGTACTGACAATTTTGAAATGTTGGTCATTCTTCTGGATAGAGGAGCAAATGCAAACTCTGAAAGAGACATGTTTCCAGATTTCACTTGTAGAGACATGAGTTCACATCAGTTTTCATGCACGTCAGTAATGTGTCCTGTTCACACCAATGTTGATTTCCTGGTGCCTCCATGTCAGCATACATGTGATAGAGCTCCGCCTTCAGGACTAGTGAATAACATAAATTAAAGGGCATAGCCCCTCCCCCAACATTCTCCTTTTTTTTTTCTCATACCTCTTGACTGGTGAAGAGTAGCAGTACGTCCATACCTCTGCAGTCGGCAGCATCCGCCGGGTTCAGCCTCTCCTGTGCGCAATCCTTGTTCTTAGGCCGTTATTCGCTCGCTGATAAGACTGGGAACCCCTTCTGTGGATCTTCTGGGGTCTTGCAGAGTTTCCTCACAGGAACGCAGTCTGCTGGAAAAATCAAGTACAAAACGAATGTTGGTGCATGCGACAGGAGGATCAGCTCTTTTTGGGTTTCCCTGGGTCAGGTCAGATTGTTTTTGTCCCGCTCATATCTTATAGAAAAGTTATATATGGTGGAGCAGAGTGATAAGGATGCTGAAGGATATTTATATGGTTTGCAGTAAAATTTGCCCCCTTTAAGGTTTTTATTCCCGGTTCGCGCATTGTGGACTACCCGTTTTAGTTATCTCTAGATCCCCGTTTATGCTCCGTTGGGATTTCTGGGTGTTCTCACCTGTCCTGGACCTTTTATCTTCTCTTCCCACTCGCTGTACGAGCGCTAGGAAGAGGGGAATGCGCCGCCATCCTTCCGACATGGCACGGCGTGTCCTCAGGCTCTGTGTGCGCAGGCGCGATCCAGAGCTCAGAGCGTAGTGTGCTTCCTATAGGCTTTCCTTCCTGGTTCTAGTCCGCATGCGCGCGCATGCGCAGTAGGTTGGTGAAGCTTCGGAGGCCATCTTGGTATAGAGAAAAATACTAAAATTCTATATTTTTTGCCACTAATAGGGTAGGTGATTCTAATTAAATTTCCCCTCTCTTTTATCTTTAAATTCTGGCTCCAAATTGGGCTCAGGGCTGCTCTGCATAACAAGTGTGTGCCCTGCAGTCCAAATTACTTCAGTGAGTCAGGTATGTGTTACGCTTTTATCCCATTTCCATTGCGATAGCCTTATTTAATGTATTTTTGCAAATAGACTCTATATATTTCTTTTGTCTCTTGCTTCGTCTTCCTACAGCTGATCCTCCTGCCCATAATTCACCATGAGCCATTCGTCTCATAGTCAAGATCCTCTTGTATCCAATAGTTATGGGACCAGCTGTATGTGAGTATTTAAAAAAAAAAAAGAGCGCGCCACTGACGAACAAACTTTGTTTGTTTCAGCCCTGTTCCTTCAAAGCAGTCCAGAAAGTCCTCAAGGCGCCATGACAATGATGATAGCCCTGAGCGGAGGTCACGTTCTTCGCACCATAGGTCTTCCAGAAGATCAAGATCTCAAAGACATCGTCATTCGCCTTCACCCCCACCGCCGGCGCCAAGGAAAAAGTGCTGGGCATGTAGCGCTGTTCCACTCCCTGATAAGCTTGTCTGCAGAGACTGTCTCAGGGACTACGCAGCCAACTGGGAATTAGAAGGCCAACAGGTGGTTGACCTACTCAAACAAACCATGAAAGACACTTTTTCTGAATTGACGGCCATGATCCCTGCTCATCCGGTTTCACAAGCTGCACAAGTACTGGATTTAGACCCCGACATTCCGGGTCCATCAGCTGTTAGTACTCCTTTACCTCCATCAGGGAGAACAGCTAAACAAACTCCACCGGTAGATTCATCCGAGGAGTTCTCAGATGATACTGAACTATCTGGTTTCAGTTTCTCCCTGGTTCAGCCCTTTGTCCAAGTGGTGAGGAGCGTCATTGCCTGGGAAGACCCGAAGAACCTCCTCAAAAATCAAAATCAAAAACCTATTTCCCATTCCTCAAGAGAAAACAAATCTTTTTTTCCCATTAATGGGGGAGATCAAGGAGGTCATAGAGGATGAGTGGAACAAAACTGACAAAAAGTTCTAGCCCATTTAACCAAACTGTATCCACTGGCAGATTCGGATACTCAGTCCTTAAGCTCAATGCCTGTGGTTGATGCGGCTGTAGTGCGTCTGGCAAAAAATGTAACGTTGCCAATGGAGGATTCAACATCATTCAAGGATCCCCTAGATAGACGTATTGACCTAGACCTCAAAAGGAGCTATCTAGCAGCAGGGGCGGCTTGTAGACCAGCCATTGCGCTGACATCTGTTTCCAATGCCATCAGGTCTTGGACGGAAAATGTTGAGACAGCCCTGCACCAAGACGTTCCCAAAGATGACATAATCAAAGCTCTGGAGGAGCTTAAGTTGGCAGCGGATTTCATAGGAGAAGCTGCAATTGACACAATCCGTTGTTCGGCCAATTCAATGCTACACTCGGTTATGGCAAAACGGGCCTTATGGCTAAAACCTTGGACAGCCGATCTGGCATCAAAGCAAAATTGGTGCAAGATTGCCTTTGACGGAAAATCTTTGTTTGGTGAGAAACTCAACAAAGCAATCTCTCGAGTCACAGGGGGCAAATCCAGCTTACTCCCTCAGGATAGGAAGGTCCGGAGAACAAAGGCCTATTTATTTTTCCAGCAATTAAATTCCAGAGACTTCAGGCAGTCTCGATCCTTTAGGGACAACAAGAAATCGTGGAGAGGCACTCAGACTTCTTTTTTGGGAGCCAGAACGAACAAGTCCCTCACCGCTCCCCAGGAGGGGACAAAGTCTTTTTGACACCAAAGGGGCAGAAACGCCTCCAGTGGGAGCCCAGCTAAAACATTTTTTCCCCATCTGGGACTCCAAGTGTCAAGACCCATGGGTCCTATCAACGATCCGGTATGGTCACTTTGGATTTTCTCTCATCAGCCTCCTCACATGTCTTTCAAGGAAACACAGTTACAGGCCTCCCCACAGAAAGCACTGGCCCTAAACCAATTTATGGAGTCTCTGCAGCGTCAAAGGGCAGCAGTACCTGTTCCCCCATTGGAGCGATTTACGGGTTTTTATTCCACCCTTTTCCTGGAACAGAAAAAAATAGGCGACTGGAGACCTGTAATAGATCTGAAAAAGCTAAATCGATACATCCATCTCGAAAGCTTCAAGATGGAGTCACTCCAAACGATTATCCAAACCATACAACCAGGAGATTGGTTAATATCGATAGACTTGCAGGATGCTTACCTCCACGTCCCTATTCTACCATCCTTCCAAAAATATTTAAGGTTCGCAGTGGGTCATGTCTACCTGCAATTTCAGGCTCTGCCCTTCGGGCTGTGCACCTCCCCTCGGGTGTTCACAAAAGTGTTGATATCTGTCTTGGCCCCTCTGAGAGAGAGGGGATTATTAATTTCCCACTATTTAGACGTTATCCTCTTGCTATCGAACAACCCGAACTAGCTTATAGCCCACAGAGAGATTCTTCTTCAGTCATTGTTGGGGTGGTTGGTGAACCATCGAAAGAGCCAATTAGTTCCAATAAACAGATGATCTATCTAGAACCAATGTTCGATACACACCTAGGCACAGTCTCTTTACCCCAAATGAAGATGGAGAGCATCATTCAGAAGATGTCCAAGACCATACAGAGGTCCCATTTATCAGCCTTACAGTGTCTGAGCCTTATTGGCACAATGTCCTCATGAATACCTCTAGTTCCATGGTCTCACTGGCACCTGAGACACTTCCAGACGGGATTCTTAACACAATGGAGACGGCAACATCTTTCCCAGATAATCCATTTAACAACACTAATGAGCAGGAGTCTGCACTGGTGGACGAGTCCAGAGAATCTCTCCCGGTCCCATCATTTGGGTTCCCACTCATAGACCACAATTACTTCAGATGTGAGTGGCCAGGGGTGGGGTGCCCATTGCAGAGAATTCCGGATTCAGGGAAGATGGTCCTTTCCCACCAGAGGGATAGTGTCCAACGTCCTAGAAATGAGGGCAGCATTTTTAGCCTTAACCTTTTTTGCATCTCAGGGCAGGGGGCAGAGAGTGCTTCTGCATTTGGACAACAAGGCTGCAGTCTCATACCTTCAGAAACAAGGGGCACCCACAGCAAGACACTTCTGAGGGAAGTGGAACCTGTAATACTTTGGGCAGAGAGGAACCTGGTAGACCTCAGAGCAATATATCTCCAAGGCAGGATGAACAAGGAGGCAGATGTCTTATCGAGGAGTTTTGGGGACAACAACGAGTGGTCTCTCCATCCACCTGTGTTCAACCAAATATCCAATCTATGGCAGACCCCACAGGTGGATTCGATATGCAGGAGAACTCCAAACTCGGGAGATTCTTCTCTCGCCTCCCAAATCCACAAGCGGAGGGAGTAGATGCGCTATCTTGTCCTTGGACCTTTAAGACAGCTTACGCCTTTCCTCCCTGCCCACTCATATCAAAGTTTCTCCTCAGACTCCTGAGGGAACCAGTCCAAGTGCTAGCAGTGCTACCCTATTGGCCGAAGAGACCTTGGTTTCCACTAGCCATGCACCTCAGTTTGGATCCTCCGATCAGAATTCCCCCCTTCTTGCAGCTGTTGACCCAGGGCAGGCTGACCCATCCAGACCCACAGAAGCTGGAACTTCATGTATGGAGGTTGAAAGGAGGAGGTTTGAATCGTTAGGCTTTTCCCAAGAGGTCATATCCACCCTGTAAAAAGCCAGAAAACCTACAACCAACGCAATCTATGCGAGGATTTGGGACAAGTTCTTATCCTATGCCACAGGAAAAGGGTTTGAACCTATCTCTCCTTCCACTGCTGGAGGTCTGAGTTTTCTGAAAACTGGTCTCGATTTGGGGCTCAGCCAGAGTTCCCTTAAGGTACAAGTGTCCGCAATTTCTGCAGCAACTAACACCAGGTGGGCAGAACCCTCTAGTGGTTACGTTCCTCAGGGGCGTATTGAAGATGCGTCCTCCATCCAGACGTTCCTTTCCAAAGTGGGATCTTCCTCTAATATTGGAAGTCCTATCCACTCACCTGTTTGTGCCGGTTGAAGAGGCCTCAATTTAGAATTTAACTTTAAAAACAACTTTTCTGTTGGCTATTACATCCGGCAGGAGTATTTGGGAACTCCACTCTCTGGGCGTGGGGGATGATCACATATCCTTTTTCCCAAACAGGGTAGAACTTAGCCCTCTCCGAGGGTTTAAACCTTAGGTCACCACAACGGCAAATCTATCGGAGCTATGGGCATTACCAGTTTTCATGGACTCAGAATCAAACTCCTGTCACGAGTTAGACATATCCAAAGTCCTCAGTGCCTACTTGGAAGCCACAGCAAGTTTCAGGAACTCTGAAAGATTATTCATCATCCCATGGGGCAAGAATAGAGGAAAGGAAGCTTCTACCAGAACCTTGGCATCCTGGGTTGTCAAGCTAATTCAGAAAGCTTAAAGGGTGAAGAACTTGGATCCTGCAGCTCAGGTGAATGCTTATTCAACAAGAGCGGTATCAGCTTCCTGGGCAGCGAGGGCAAATGTTTCTTTGGAAACAGTATGCAGGGCCGCCGCTTGATCTTCTCGACACATGTTCCTTAAACATTATCGTGTTGATCCTGGAGCTCTTACGACAGTAGAGTTCAGGAGAAGAGCACTTTGTGCTGCTATGTCTGTATCTGATTACATTTTTTTTTTCGTTAAAGCATTAAACCCACCCGTGTGAGCTAGTTATTTATCACATGTATGCTGCCATGGAGGCACCAGGAAAACAGACAATTGTATCATTCTTACCGTAATTTTCCTTTCCTGGTGCCTATCCATGGCAGCATAAACTCCCACCCTCGGTGTTCTATATTACAAAGAATGTTGGGGGAGGGGCTATGCCTTTTAATTTATGCTATTCACTAGTCCTAAAGGCGGAGTAGAGGCGGAGCTCTATCACATGTATTCTGCCATGGATAGGCAGTTTTTTTTTCAGTGCAGAAAACTGCATACACATTGCAGATTCCTGTGCAGAATAAAATCCGCACATTGTTGTGTGAACAAGGCACATGGAGAACTATTGTTTTCTTTGCCCTTGCAGAACGCATGCAGAAAAACTGATGTCTCTGCACCATGGTGTGAACGAGCCCTAAATTCTGTGACTGATGACTGTCACATTTTGCTTTTGTTCTTAACCAAACTGTGGCTGGTATCATACCTGATCACATGTGCAGCATCATGGCAGTTGCAGATCCAACAGAGACCAAGATGGCAGCTTCTTTGGCTGTAAAGGATAGAAGGGTTTAGTTCTGCTTTAAAGTGCAACTTTAGTCAGAAAATAAAGTATTGCTAGACCACGTCTTACTGTCCTCTTTTGCAGGTATAGATATCTAAAACATTGAAAATAAGTGTCTATACTGTTTCAAATCCAGTAATACATTGTCTCACCCTGCTCTGCACATGCTTAAGGCAAAGTGGATGTGGTGTATCTGGATTTTGCAAAGGCATTTGATACAGTTCCCCATAAATGTTTACTTTACAAACTGAAGTCTTTTGGCATGGACCATATGTACCTGGATTGAAAACTGGCTACAGGTACAGGTCCAAAGAGTGGTGATAAATAGTGAGTACTCGGAATGGTCTGGTGTGGTAAGTGGGATCCCCCAGGGATCTATCCTGGGACCAATTCTGTTTAATTCACTCATAAATGATACAGAGGTTGGTATAAATAGCTCAATCTCAGTATTTGCGGAAGATACTAAGCTAAGCAGGGCAATAACTTCTGCGCAGGATGTTGAAACCTTTGCAAGAAGACCTAAATAAAATAATGGGGTGGGCAACTACATGGCAAATGAGGTTTAATGTCGAAAAATTTAAAGCAATGCATTTGGGTGCTAAAAATAGGAACACAAGTTATTCGCTAGGGGGAGAACCTCTGGAGGAATCTAGAATTGAAAAAGGACCTGGGGGTCCTAGTAGATGATAGGCTCAGCTACCGCATGCAAAGCCAAGCTGCTGCATGCAAAGCCAACAGAATATTAGCATGCATTAAAAAGGGGATTTACTCCAGAGACAAAACAATAATTCTCTCTGGAGAAGAGACGCTTGAGAGGGGATATGATAGTGATATACAAATACCTTACTGGTGACCCTAGCAGAGAGAAAAAACTTTTCAGTGAAAGGGAGTTTAAAAAACACGTGGCCATTCACTGAAATTGGAAGAGAATCAGTTTAACTGTAATCAGCGTAGAGCAGGGATATGCAATTAGAGGACCTCCAGCTGTTGCAAAACTACAAGTCCCATCATGCTCTGCCTCTGGCTGTCATGCTTGTGGCTGTCAGTGTCTTGCTATGCCTCATGGGACTTGTAGTTCTGCAACAGCTGGAGGTCCGCTAATTGCATATCCCTGGCGTAGAGGCTTCTTTATTGTCAGAGCGGTAATGCCCCGTACACACGGTCGGATTTTCTGACGAAAAATGTTTGACGGGAGCTTGTTGTAGGCTCCATCAAACATTTTCCATCGGAATTTCCGTCACACAAAATTTGAGATCTGGATCTCAAATTTTCCGACAACAAAATCCGTTGTTGTAAATTCCGATCGTGTGTACACAATTCCGACACACAAAGTTCCACGCATGCTCAGAATCAAGCAGAAGAGCTGCACTGGCTATTGAACTTCATTTTTCTCGGCTCGTCGTATGTGTTGTACGTCACTGCATTCTTGACATTCAGAATTTCCGAAAAGATTTGTGTGACCGTGTGTATGCAAGACAAATTTGAGCCAACATCCCTCAGAAAAAATTCATGGATTTTGTTGTCGGAATGTCCGATCGTGTATACGGGGCATAAGGTTGTGGAATTCTCTTCCACAAGCAGCAGTATCAGCAGGGAGCGTAGATAGTTTAAAAAAAACTATTAGATGTGCATCCTAACGATCCCAACATACAGAGATATACAATTTACTATTGACATAAACACATGCACACCCACACACCGCAGATTGAACTGGATGGACTGGTGTCTTTTTTCAATCTTACCGACTATGTAACTATACTCAGTTGCTCTCTATTTTTAGGCACTACCAAATTTGTAGAGGCCAATCTGCTGACAGCCTCCTATCCTTTACAGCCAAGCAAGCTGCTTCCATTTGATCTTCAACTGCCATGGTGCTGCACATGCACATGTGGTCAGTTATGACACCAACCATTTGATGGTTTGATAGTTCAGTTGAGAGTACAACTAATGTGACAGTTAGCAATCTCGGTGTTCCAGGAATGTAACTGTTTTTTGAAACCCCAATGGCCCATACACATGATCCGAAAATCGGACGACAGATTGTCCGACTTTTTCCACTTAATAGTCGCAGGTAGAAATTGAACTGGGTGCTAAAGTAATGAAAATTCTCGTACGACAGAGAAAAAAAATGGAAGTGATGTCATGTGTTGTAATTTATTTGTATTGTATTGTATTTTCAGACGACAACTGTACTGACTAAACAAAAATTGTACGATCTGGTATCGTACGAGGAAAATATTTGTGCTTGTCCAATCGATTAATATCGGATTAATTATCCTGATCGGCTCTCGAAAGCTCTGCACTACTGATCCGATCGTCGTATGATCGCATCGAAAGTGGTATTTTTCGTCTGATTTTTGGATCGTGTGTATAGGCCATTAGGGCCAGTTCACACCAGTCGCAGGTCTGTGTGCTTTTTTTTTCTGCACTAAAAATGCATGCACAGTGTTTTCTATGTATTCCAATGGCTCTAGTTCACACCACTGCAGTCAGTTCCAGTGAGTTTCTGGTCAGCTTCTGCACTGGAAACTGACTGGAACTGACTGCAGTGGTGTGAACTAGAGCCATTGGAATACATGGAAAACACGTGCATTTTTAGGGCCAGTTCACACCACAAAAATGCACTCCAGATACTTCCAGAGCAGTTTATGCTTACAGTTCACACCACACGCAGGTCCAGTGTGTTTTTGATACAATTTGCTAGGTTCCAGTACAGTTCTGTGCAGAAAAAATGCAGCACGCTCTACTTTTTTTTTCTGCACCGGAAACTGACTGCACTGGTGTAAACTAGAGCCATTGGAATATATGGAAAACACTGCATGCATTTTTAGTGAAGAAAAAAAGCGCACGGAACTGCATCTGGTGTGAACTAGCAATAAGGCTGGATTCACACCTATGCATTTTAAGGCTGAAATCACACCTATGCATTTTTAGCGCTTTTTGCATTTTGTAGATTTGCACTACAGAACTTGTTCCATAGGAAACCATGTTAAATTGACTGTAGTGCAAATCTGCAAAATGCAAAAAGCACTAAAACTGCATATGTGTGAATCCAGCCTAACGGCTAGTTTCCACTTGCTTCAAAACATGGCTTCGGACAGGCTTTGTTAAAGCTCTCTGAACGCTAGTCAAAGCTCCTGTCACTAAATAAAATGGTTAGCTTACAGTCCTGTTTACACCTTGCTTTTGCTTTGCTTCAGCTTCACTTCAAAAATTATACTTTGTGCTTCAAAGCATCTTCAAAGCCTCCATAGAAGTCTATGGCAAAGCTCACTTGAAGCCCCATTGAAGCTCTGCCAAAGCCCCAGCAAAGGCTCATCAAAGCACCAAGCAAAAGCAAGGTGTAAACAACACAGTAAGCTAACCATTTTATTTAGTGACAGGAGCTTTGACTGGCATTCAGAGAGCTTTAACAAAGCGTGTATGAAGCCATGTTTTAAAGTAAGTGTAAACTAGCCCTTAAAGTGGAACTTTACTCAGAAACTTAAGTTCTGCTAGATCACTTCAAACTGGCCCCTTTTTCCGGTATAGCTATGTAAAACATTAAAAATAAGTGCCTATACTGTTTCAAATATAGTAACACACTGGGGTTGATTTACTAAAGGCAAATAGACTGTGCACTTTGCAGAGTGCAGTTGCCCTCTGCAAGTGCAATTGCTCCAGAGCTTAGTAAATGAGGTAAGGCTTGACTTTGCAAAGAGTACCCAATCCTGTGCAAGGAAAATTAAAAAAACAGCATTTTTGCTTGCACATGATTGGATGATGGAAGTCAGCAGAGCTTTTTCTCATTTACTAAGCTCTGGAGCAACTGCTCTTGCAGAGGGCAACTGCATACAGAGGATTTACTGCTGTTCAGGTGGTCTGGTCTTCAGCAAAATGGCGGCCTCCAGCAAGAAGAAACAGAAGCAATGCTGGAGGCAATTTACAGCACACACTAATTTTGGTACTTAATTATTAAAGTGGAATGTATGTTCCTTGCTAAAGAACATTATTTTTTCATCAAGTTGTTATGAGTAAGGCCCCTTTCACACGGGCAGACCGTTCAGGTCCACCTGTCAGTTTTTTAGGCGGACCTGAACGGACGCTCCATACAGGTCTATGGAGCGACGGATGTCAGCGGTGACATGTCCGCTGACATCCGACCCGCTCCGATCCGCTAAAGTGTGACAGAGGAAAACCCTATTTTTCCATCCGTCTGCGGATCAGATTGGATGAAAATGGACTCTACCGTCCGTCTTCATCCAATCCCCCATAGAGGAGAGCAGCACTCTTACAGGTCGGTCCCTGCACAGTGTGCAGAGACAGACCTGTCATCTGCCTGATCAGCGGGGATCGACGGAGCGATCCCTCGCTGCGCAAAGTGAAGCCCGTACAGGGACACGTCCCTGTGAAAGGGCCCTAAAGTTCCACTTTAAAGGTGTTGTAAACCCTTGTGTTTTTTTACCTCAATGAATCCTATGCATTAAGGTGAAAAAACTTCTGACACTGTCAAGCCCCCCAGCCCCCCGTTTTACTCACCTGAGCCTGTTCGTTCCCTCGGTGGAGATGCGCTCTTCCTCTCTGCCCATTTGCCCATTGTCTCGGCTCTTGATTGGATAGATTGATAGCAGCACAGTCATTGGTTCCCGCTGCTGTCAATCAAATCAAATGACGCGGGCGCCGGGGCTGAGTCCGGCTTTCTGTGTGAATACATGCAGAAGCAGGACTCGGGAGCATGCCCGCACGGGTGTCCACCAAGGAGAGAGCTTCTCCAACATGGACACCTGTTGCAGGGAGGAGCCACCAGCACTGCCGGGGGACCCCAGAAGAGGAGGATCGGGGCTACTCTGTGCAAAACGAACTGCACAGTGGAGGTAAGTATGACATGTTTGTTTTTTGTTTTTGTTTTTTTAAATGAGGATTTACAAACCCTTTAACTCCAAACTGATGAGCTGTCAAGGCTTTTAACCGCTTGCCGACCAGCCGCCGTCATTATACTGTGGCAGGTCGCGCAAGCCATCGTAGCTATACGTCGGCTCCTTTAAGCGGGATAGCAGACGCTGCACTCGGGGGGTGCCGATGCTCGTGGCTGATGGTCGCGATGACCGCCAGCCACAAGCGATCGTGGACACAAGAGGCAGAACAGGGACGTGTGTGTATAAACACACAAATCCCTGTTCTGTTCTGAGAAGTGACAGATCCTGAATTCCTAATAGCTAGGAACCACAATCTGCCATTTCCTCTAGGTCAGTCCCCTCCCCCTACAGTTAGAAACATACCCAGGGAACACAGTTAACCCCTTGATCGCCCCTAGTGTTAACCCCTTCCCTTGTGTGAAGAGACCTTGCAGCTTATGCAAGCGTTTGCAAATGCGTGCTAACTAAACCCCTGTTTTTAACGCAGACTGTTGGACAGGTTAATTTGGTCAGTTGGCAGACTGGTTGGTGAGTTGAGCTATGAAATGTGCTGTTTTTGTCTTTTTTTGTTAACCCCTTCGCTGCCAGTGACATTTTTACAGTAATCATTTGCATTTTTAAAGCACTGATCTCTGTATAATGGCCAATGGTCCCAAAAATGTGTCAAAAGTGTCCGATGTGTCCGCAATAATGTTACAGTCCCGATAAAAATCGCAGATCGCCACCATTACTAGTAAAAAAAAAAAAAACTAATAATAAAAATGCTCTAAATCTATCCTGTATTTTGTAGACGCTATAACTTTTGCGCAAATCAATATACGCTTATTGCGTTTTTTTTAATCAAAAATATGTAGAAGAATGCATATCAGCCTAAACTGAGAAAAAATGTGCTTTTTCAAAATTGTCACTCTTTTTTTGTTTATAGCACAAAAAATAAAAACCGCAGAGATGATCAAATACCACCAAAAGAAAGCTCTATTTGTGGGAAAAAAAGGACGTCAATTTAGTTTGAGTACAGTGTCGCACGACCGCGCAATTGTCAGTTAAAGCAACGCAGTGCCGAATCGCAAAAAATGGCCAGGTCATTCAGCAGCCAAATCTTCTTGGGCTGAAGTGGTTAAAGCATTGCCTATGGAGATTTTTGGGTGCTGTCGCTTTTGCTGATAACAAGGGCTTGACATGTTTGGTATCTATTCACTGGATGCAACTTTATGTTTTATGTCGCCAAAAAATTGGGTATTATATTGTGTGTGTGTTTGCGCTAAAATTAATTTTATTATATGTTTTCCTGAAAATATAGCTTTGATAAACAGTTGCGCAAATGTCGTGACATTCAAAAAAAAATGAAAATGCAGCTTTCAGAAAATATATAACATTTTTGGG
Organism: Aquarana catesbeiana; assembly: GCF_042186555.1. Taxonomy (NCBI): domain Eukaryota; kingdom Metazoa; phylum Chordata; class Amphibia; order Anura; family Ranidae; genus Aquarana; species Aquarana catesbeiana. Next base: position 223,062,012 of record NC_133334.1, on the reverse strand, counting down.
TTTTAAGAAATGTTATCCCCAAGCCCAGACCAGGAACATGGGAGTCCCAGCATGTCCTGGCAGCCATAGCCTGGAGCTGGTGTGCTGCATGTCAGCAGGCCATGTGTCCTCCTGGGGGGGGGGGGGGGCAGGGTTTAGGGTTACTGCACAGTTTCCATGGTGACCGCTGCATCCGGCGCGCAGGGGTGAAAGGACAGTGGAGGTTTCCGGTATGCGGCTCCCGGAAGTGGTGTAGGAAAAGGTGGACCGGAGAAAAGATGGCGGCCGAGGAACCTGAGCGGCAGAAGTTGCAGTGTACTGACGGTGAGAGGAGATGCTGCGTGTGAATGTGTGAGGGGAGGAGGGGGCGGCCGCTGGAGCTTGTTCCCGGAGTGTGTCTACCTTCCCTCAGGGCTGAGTGTGAGGAGACCCGGCCGGCTCTTTGTATCGCTCGGCTCTGGGTGTCCTTGTGTCTCCACACCCCACCATCACCGGGCACTGCATGTATATACGGGGGGCCTGTGTGCTCAGTCCTCCCTGCCACCCTCATACATGACACTGCGCAATGTGGGGCTGAGCTGGGGGGAGGGTAGAATGTTCTGGTGGGGGACCCTCTATATTCTTCCTATGTGCAGAGTCTGTGGCACATTGCAGTGCATGCCCTAAGCCTAGGCTCACCCTTGTGTGTGGTGTTCATGCTCTTTGTATTACTAAGCCTAGGCTCACCCTTGTGTGTGGTGTTCATGCTCTTTGTATTACTAAGCCTAGGCTCACCCTTGTGTGTGGTGTTCATGCTCTTTGTATTACTAAGCCTAGGCTCACCCTTGTGTGTGGTGTTCATGCTCTTTGTATTACTAAGCCTAGGCTCACCCTTGTGTGTGGTGTTCATGCGCCTTTGTGTGGGCACTGCGGCCAATTTCTTGGAACGGCCTGCTGTAGCCCCAAGAAATGCGGGCTAAGAAGTTCCCAACCCCCGGTTTTAAAAAACATGGCTGCACGGAATCGCAGGCTGCTGTAGCACTGTGCAGTTTTGCACACAGCGTTTTACAATGTGTGGTGGCGTTCGAGCTACACGATTCTGGCCAAAATGAGAATCTCAATTTTTTTTTGCTTAGAACAAAAAGATCACGAATCTCGCGGCGTAAAATCTTTCACATTATACAAAAAAAAAAAAAATGGGCTAACTTTACTGGTTAGCTTTTTTTTTTTTTTTTTATTCATCAAAGTAATTTTCTTCCAAAAAAATTGCTTTTGAAAGACTGCTGCACAAATACAGTGCAACATAAAATATTGCAACAACCGCCATTTTATTCTCTAGGGCAGGGGTGTCAAACTCAATTTCATCATGGGCCACATCAGCATTATGATTGTCCTCAAAAGGGCCGGCTGTGTCTGTAAGATTAGATGTCCAGCGCATCCCCTCCCCTTACTTTAGATATCAAGAGCCACCCCACCATCAGACGTTGAGTCCCCCACTCTCCCTTACATCACAGTGTACCCCTCTTTCCTTATGCTGCTGGGAAGAAGCTGGATGCATTGCTTGAAAGCAGGGGTCTGGTTGGGGGCTGGAGCTCTCCTGCAGCTGCCGAGAGGTGCAAGGGCCACATGAAATGGTCTGGAGGGCCAGATTCGGCCCGCAGGCCTTGTGTTTGACACCTGTGCTCTAGGGTGTCTACTAAAAAATATATTATGTTTGGGCATTCTAAGTACAGTGGAACCTCGGATTACAAGCAAAATCTGTTCCAAGGCGTATGCTCTTAATCCAAAGTACTCACATATCAAAGCGAGTTTTCCCATTGAAGTCAATGGAAACGAAAATAATTAGCTCTGCATTGACTTCAATGGGATGCAATACCGCATGCGGCCAGAGGCGGAGGGCGGCGGCAATGCGACTGAGAGCCTCGGAAATTGCCCAAAAGGCCCAAGGACACTTCGGCTGACCTCGGAAAGACTTCCTACCTGAGATTTGCCGAGGTCAGCTGTGCTGTTTTCGGGCCTTTCCATGCATTTCCGAACGTGATGGTCGGCTCGGCCAAAAGCGGGACTGCACACCACTTTGGCCTGAATCGTGCTCGTATTGCGAGACAACACTCGCGAACCGAGTTACGATTTTTAAAAATACAGTGCTCGTATTGCGAAATGCTCATTAACCGCGTTACTCGCAATCCGAGGTTCCACTGTAATTTTCTAGCAAAAAAAATGATTTTAACTTGAAACCAACAAATGTCTGAAAAAGGTTTAATGTTTAAAAATAGCGCCTGCAAGGTGCCCTGAAAGAGCCGCTGCTGTGTCTCCAATGTGAAAGCCCCGAGGACTTTCACACTGGAGCGGTGCACTGGCAGCACACTAAAAAAAGTCCTGCTAGCAGCATCTTTGGAGCTGTACACTGCTCCTTCACTGCTCCTGCCCATTGAAATCAATGGGGCAGCGTGGATATGCCACCGGCCTAGCGCTTTGTGGTGTTCTTAACCTTTTCTTGGCAGATAGCAGGGAGGTAAAACCGCCCCGCTAGCGACCGAATACCGCCGCAAAAACGACGGTAAAGCGGCGCTAAAAATAGCGCCCTTTTTACCGCCGACTCCGCCCCAGTATGAAAGGGGCCTTACACACAGTCTATTCCATTGACAAATTGTTACAATGTTTATACTTAAGTTCAACTGATAAAGAATGTTTTGATTCTTGGCAGACTACCCAGTTTTCCTCTTCCTTTCTTTTGGCATCATTAAGAATTAGGCTCCATTCACCCATTATGCTTTGGGAAGCGCACACAGAAAAGTGTTTCTGTAGATGTTCCTGAAAACTCGCCAAAACCCGCGTTCCGCCTTGCAGAGCCATTATTTCAAAGGCTAGATAGGTTTACACCTGTGCAGGTGTTCGGGAATCACGCACCTTCCCGCATCCATCACCACCCGCAACCAAAATTCTGCTCTTTTACAGACCTGCGGGGCTGCCATTCTTCATTCCTAATGGTACTCCCATGCATCTAAATGCCCAGTGTGTTTGAGGGTGCAGTAAATGTTGCAAAAGTGCCATGCGATTTCCCTGCAACAACATTTTTAACCACTTCAATACCGGGCACTTATACACCTTCCTGCCCAGACCAATTTTCAGCTTTCAGCGCTGTCACACTTTGATAATTGCACAGTCATGCTACACTGTACCCAAGCTAAATTTTTATCATTTTGTACCCACAAATGGAGCTTTCTATTGGTGGTATTTGATCACCTCTGGGATTTTTAATTTCTGCTAAACAAATAAAAAAAGGGCCGAAAAATTTTGAAAAAAAACGTGTTTTTTGTTGTTGTTCCAGTTACAAAAGTTTGTAAATAAGTAAGTTTTTTTCCTTCACTGATGGGGCTGCACTGATAGGTGGCACTAATGGATGGTAATGATTGGCATCACTGGCATCCATTGTGGGCACTGATTGTTATCGCTGGTGACCATGGGTGGCATAACTTGTGCGCACCCCCCTGGGGGCGCGCATCGGCTTGTTACCCTGAAAGACATCATATGACGTCCGGTCAGGATAACACAACCACTTTGCCGACGTCATTTTGCTATATGGCAGGCGGCAAGTGGTTAAAAAGGTGCAGGTACCTTTTTCCTACGTTTTCCACAGGTACAGCAGCCCGTTCAAATAAAAGGACTGCTGTGCAAACACAGGCTGCACTGAACACACAGGTGTGAACTAAAGCTGTCCATACATTATACAATTTTCTTGTACAGTTTTCCTTTCGATTTACCAATTCCATATAATATGAGGTCAAACGTAAACACTTTCAAATTTGTATGCAATCAGGAAGACCCTTGCACTACATACAACAAAAAGGACACCACTCTAGGCAGATATCTCGTAATGCATCCCGCCTGAGGATGGAAACGGGTGCTGGCTCTGCATGTAGGAATGAATCGAAGGCTGGACGACAGCACTCTGTTAACACCTTTATTAAAGACCGTTTTAAAAATTCTTCTGGTACAAAGACATCAGAGGCACAGGATCAACGAAAAGCTGACATGTTTCACACCACTATGGGGTGCTTAGTCATAGCTATAACTAAGCACCCCATAGTGGTGTGAAACATGTCAGCTTGTCAGAGTGCGGTCGTCCAGCCTTTTCTTGGATTCAACCCTTGCACTACATAGTTGAATATAAGTCTAAAGGAAATTTAATAAGAAAATGGTATAGTCTATTGCCAGCTTTACTTTAGGCTTACACTTGTGCTTGTCAGTGCGGACACGTTTTCACAGGCACAGCAGTCCTTTTATTTGAATGGACTGCTGTGCCTGTGGGGAAAAAGGCCCTGACTCCTTTTGAAATACACCGCATATTCTAAAGCATGGGATTAATTCCTAATGGCACCCCCACAGTTCTGCTAAAGAGCAGCACATTTTGCCTGTGGGTTGGTGAACACGTGATTAGCACAGATTACTTGACCTGCATTTGTGTGAACCTAGCCTTAAAGTGATTCTCCACCCAAAAGGGGAAGCTCCGCTTGTCTGCCTCCTCCCTCCGCTGCCACATTTGGCACCTTTTGGGTGGGAGAGGGGAGCAGGTACCCTTTCCCACTTCCGGCTGAGTTCACCACAGCGAACTCGGCTGGAAGTTCAGCCCCACTTCTCGTTCCCCCGCAGCCAGCCTGTTCACAGAATGCAGCGCTCATGCACAGTAGGGAACCGGCTGTGAAGCCACAAGGCTTTGCTTCTGGTTTCCCTTAGTGGAGATGGCGGTGACAGCACCCGATATCCAATTGAAAAATCGGTTTGGATGAGGACACTGCCGTATTTTTGGACAGGTAAGTGTCCTTATATTAAAAGTCAGCAGCTACAGTGTTTGTAGATGCTGACTTTACATTTTCCCTGAAGGAGCCTGGAACTCCTCTTTAATGATATCCCAAATGCAGCTAGGAGACGTGTGACAAAATGTATGAAGCTCATTGCCAAAAAAGACGCAGGAGCTACTTGAGTACACTTAGGATAGTACATTCAAGTGCATGGGTTATGCTGTTGGAAAAACGCACAAGAAAAGTGCACATGCGTTTTGTGGCAGGTGTAAATGGGAGCTTAATAGCACCCCATATGTCTGCTAAAGAGCAGTGTGTTCAGCTTGTGAGTCGGTAACATGCACGATTATGCATGCATTCCTGGCCCACACCTATGTGAACTAAGGCTAAGGGCTTGTTTATGTGTTGCCATTCTTGCTGCCCATTTTAAAACCAGCCTATGATGGATTGCTTTTCAGAAGTTATATGTTTGCATGCAGTTTCACTGTGACCCCATTCACTTGAATAGGTTGCATTTGTCAGCACCACTGCTCGCTGTATGCAGCATGCTGTTTAATTTTTGCCGGGGGGCCCATTTACATGGCTGTACACTGCCCAGATCACTGTATTTATGTGGAGGATACAACCAGGTGTGTTCATTCAGCTGCGGTTGCTCATCCTGTACAAATCAATAACAGGCTAATACTGCCTGCATATAGTCACTTAAGGAGTAATTGCACACAGCTAGGGACAGGTAAGTGGCTCTGTACACAGACTATTTGCATCCAGGGAACTCCTCTGTCCCTAACCACAAGTAATCACTCCTTTGGTGATATCCCGTGGACAGCATCAAGCTAGCATTTATATGTACAGGGTAAGCAGCCGCAGTTGATTAACACCTGGCTGTACCCACTGCAGAAATATGCTGATCTGAGCGATGTAGTAGAGGAATGGTCAGAGACTGCTCTGCAGGAGTGGTGGGAGGCTAAAGTCACAGAATGGAAGACTAGGGACATGGTACTTAAAAAATTCCAGAAATTGCTATGTTATAGGCTCCTTTTACAAATCAACGCTCCCACTGCTAACTGCTGGAGGGATGCTCTTTAAAAAGGAAAGGGTCGCAGGTTGGGCACCAGGGCTCTAAGGGTTTGTTCATACCATGTGCCTTGGTCTGTGCAGTCCCTACACATGGACAATCCAAAAAAACAATTTTTTTTCTTTGTGTTGCACTAAAAAATTATGCAGGCAGCATTTTACTGCAAATTGACACCTGCGCCTAGGTGTGTAATTAAATGTTAATGGTAGTATAGGCAGCTGCTATATTTGCTATGCATTCAGGTGAGCCAGTTAAATATACAGACAGCGCTTGCTTAACCATAAACTGATGTGTAATGTCTCAACTACTGTGAAAATTACAACAAAAAAAATCAATCCATATTCCTATATGGAATACTATAAGGTGACCAGTAAAGTGCAAACAAAAAAAGTCACGTAGTGCAAACAAAAATAACACAAAAAGTCTTTGGCCCCTTTCACACGGGGCAGATCCGTTTTGACAGATTCCGCTAGCTCAGCTGAGCAGGCAGATGACCGGGTCCGTCTCCGCTCAGTGTGCGGAGACGGACCTGTCAGAGTTCTGTTCTCCTCTATGGGGAGATCGGATGAAAGCAGACCATCTGTCCGTTTTCATCAGACAGATGGTAAATAAGACCACCATCCGTCTGGATTTGGTGGACAGGATCAAATCAGATATCGGCGTATGTCAGCCGACACATGTCCGCTGACTTCTGCCGCTCCATAGGGCTGAATGGATGATCCGATCATGTCCGCCTGAAAAATGGACAGGTAAACCTGATTGGACAGCCTGTGTGAAATGGGCCTTTCTGACTATACACCACTATTGGCTTTTTTTTTTTTTTTTTCAGCCAGCGGGCAGTTACCGCATTTAGCGTTTAAAAACACAGCTTCTGAACGCATTTTTTGGGTTCCAAAAAAAGTCTCTAAACCCAACTGCCTAGAAACGACTATAAACGACCCTGTGAACATGTAGCGATAAGATAACACAGAGGAGAGTTCAGGAGCAGTTGAAAAAAATGCCCAACTGCTCCTAAACATCCATTTACTAGCAGCAGTGTACATGAGACCTTAGGCTTCATGTACACTGGCAGCTCCTAAACTTGAATTTAGGAGCTTTTGGCATTTTTTTTTTTTTTTTGCCAAAGTGCCTAAGCACAACTCTATAAAAGCCTATGTGTCAATGTACACATAGGCGTTAACACAGAAGTATAGGTTTTCTTTTTTTTTTCCTAATCATACTTGCCTAGGTGGATGCAGCATCAGACTGATGCTGCAGCTGTCCCCCGGCGTCTCTGCACTGAGAACCAAGCCACTGAACATCGCCGATGGCTCGGTTCTCACTCCTCTCCAAGAGGAGAGCTGCTTATTGTCAATCAGTGTCTCTCCTCTCTGCTTCTCCACGCTCATTGGACACAAAACAAAGAGTTCCCCTAGGTGGACTTTTCCGGCACTTGCAAAGGCAAAAAATAATAAGGTATATGAAAACCGAGAATGTTTGTACATAATAAAAAACATATAATTTTATTCGTATTGAACAGTACAATTAATAAAAACAAGCAATAGATATCTAGGGTAACATAGTAAAACTATATAGTAACCATGATATGCAACACAAAATAAGTTGTGATGAAAAGCTCTTCTCAAGCCCGACGCGTTTCGGGGTACTTAGTGTCTGTACAGTCCTTCTTCAGGGGCATAGTTGAGAGAGAAGGATTCATCTGGGCTGAAGATATACGATTGTTTGCTTGTGAGAATTTTTAAAAGCAAAGAAAGCCACGGAGGGAGGGCAGGGTATGGCAATAAGCAGTAGTATTGTAGCTAATGTAAATATTGGTATTTAGACGGTGAAAGATGCAGGTTGGTAGGCTGCAGTCACCATGGAGAAGTGTGACAGTACTCCCGTCCCGCCCGACCCGGGCGCGCGCAAGCCAGAGCGGCGTGCTGAGGTCACAGGAAGGCGTCTCTTAGATGGAAATAAAAGTGCATGCCGACAGCCTCACAACCAAGCGTCCAGCGTGTGTAGCGCCTATTGTTTTGTGTCTATAGATTATTGGACGTGGCACGGCTCCTTTCCCTAAACTAGTTGGTCACCCCTTTCTCTGTCTCCACGCTCATTGGAGCGCTGAGCTGTGGAGGTGCGGCTCGCAGAGACTGCCATCAGTCAAGGCAGCTGGCGGATCCAGGCTTCTGAAGTCGGGATGACGTGCTGCCTCGACTGATTGCAGTGACGTCAGTGGACTTCAGACAGCTCTCCGCTGAAAATGGGTCACAAGGAGTGCAAAACGAATTGCACTCCTGTGACCCAGAGGAGAAGCCCAGCCTAAAAAGCTCAGGCTGGACTTCTCCTTTTAAGCAGAGTTTAGGAGCTGCTGCAGTTAGGGGAGCTTTAACCTCCCTCTTCTGAACGTGGAAGAATCACGTTCAGGATAGGAATGTTTTGACCACCGGGCATGGGAAAATACATAAACGTGGCAAAAACGCAGTTTGTGTTTTTGCCGTGTTTTGTGTTTTCCCACGGCCACTGTCAGAGTAGGCTAGTGAAAATGTAGCCTTAGGGGTGAGCCTGCAGTAATGTGCAAGTAAGTTGTGAACATTTTCACATCATGGCAAGCGCTGCTGTAGACCCCAAACACACTTCTACTTTTCCAAGCTTCTAAAAAAATGACCAGATTGCTGTACCCTCTGCTAACAAGCTTCTATCCACACTGTGGTTTGAACACAACCTCTGGTGGTAGGTTGCCTTCATCCATGTTTGCAATCAAATGTTGGCTAAAATTCCCTAAAAACAGCAATGTGTGAGGCCAGAATGATGCTTACCTTGAACAACTTAAAAGGCAATCTTTTAATACACATTGCGTCAATTATTTGCAGCATGGAACAAAGCACCAGAGAGAAACCACACTTAGTGCTGGTTCACACCAGCGTGCGCTGTGAGATTGCACGTGTTTCGCACCTCAGTGCGATACAATGTCTGATATCGCATCGCATCGCATTTGGACCACACCAGAATCGGATCGCATGGATGTTCACACCCATGTGATCCATTTCATGTCCAAACTGTCCGTTCGCAGTTCGATATGCGAGCTGGAATGGGGGTGTCATTAACCATCTATTGACACTCCTGGCAGTTCGCATATGGCGGTGTGAACGGCTGTGCATGTCTGGTGCGATGCAGGAACCCGCAGTAGCTTTGCAGGGTTACCACATTGTACATGTGTGAACCGAGCCTCAGGCTTCATGTACATTACAGCTCCTAACCTTGAGTTTAGGAGATTTTGGCCTTTTTTTTTTTTTTTTTTAGTTGAAGCTTCTAAACTCATCTCCATAAAAGCCTATGTGTCAACATAGGCTTTTAGCAGAGTTAAGAGCTGCTGCGGTTAGGGGAGGTTCAACCTCCCTCTCCTGAATGTGGAAGAAATGCGTTGGAGATAGTAATGTTTGACTGCTGGCCTCCCTTATACTTACCTGAGCCCGTTGTGGATCCAACATTGCACAAGAGCAGCTTTTTCTCTCTCCTCACTGACTCAGACACAGTAGCGGCATCCTTTGGCTCCTGCTGCTTTCAATCACAGCCAGTGGGGAGGGGCTGAGCAGCATTGCGTGTGTGTCAATGGATACACAGAGTGCGGGTTGGGAGTGTGTCTGCATGAGTTCCCCCATAGCAAGCTGCACTCAGCAGGGGGGAAGAGCCAGGATTGTCGGCAGGGGACCCAAGAAGAGGAGGATCAGCGCTGGTCTATGCAAAACCATTGCATAGAGCAGGTAAGTATAATATGTTTGTTATTTTAAAAAAAGGATTAGATGTGAGAACTCCAGTGGGGGTTCCCACATATTGCTGTTAGAGACAGCCCCCATTGAAAGCAGTGGGAGACTGTCAGCTCCTGCAGCTATGCTCACACAGATGTATGCCGATTGTGGTTTTGTAAAAGGTCTGCTTTAAGAATGGATAATCCTAATAAACACAGTGAAAAACAAATGCTTCATTCATTGGGTAATGTACAGTATAAAGTTCAGACAATGAATATTTATTTTTGGTTAAAAAAAATAAAAAATAGGGTTATCAAAAGGTGATAATTGCAAAATGTTTGTGTGCATGAAAATACAAAGTCCCTTGATATATACAAAGATCAACAATTTCACATTCTGCTACCATCCTAGCGAAAGCATTTTGTAATGTGAATTTTTTGATCTTGGTATTTGTTGACTTTATAAAGCAAAAGAAAAAGCTTTGCCTGGAGTTTGGTCTTAAAGTGTATTTTTAGCCATTTTTTTTAGGATAGCGTATGGATGGTTTAGAACAGGGGTCCTCAAACTGCGGGCCGAATCCGGCCCTCCAGTGTTTCTTATCCGGCCCGCGGACTGCCCCTTTAACATCGCACCACTCCCCCTGCCCTCTGCTACTTTTATCACACAGGACGGGGAAACATGACAGGTCTGGACAAAGGACCTTTTGTGTTAAGAAGCAGGTGATTGATTCCTGGGACCGCCCCGATGCCTAGTAACCAATCACCTGCCTTTCACTTGCAAAGTCCCACCCTTTGTCCGGACTCACCATGCTTCGTGTCTTGTGTGATACAGGTAACAGGGGAGTGGAAGTGCTGTGTTATTATACAAGGGGCAGCAGTGTAATATCGAATGGGGCATCTGTGAGATGGGGGGCATCTGTGAGATGGGGGGGGCATCTGTGATGGGGGAGTCTGTTATGGGGGGATCTGTGATGGCGGAGTCTGTTATGGGGGGATCTGTGATGGCGGAGTCTGTTATGGGGGGGATCTGTGATATGGGGGGATCTGTGATAGCGGAGTCTGTTATGGGGAAAGTCTGTGATGGGGCGTCTGTTATGGGGGTATCTGTAAAGGGGGAAGTATGTGATATGGGGGAGTCTGTTATGGGGGAAATCTGTTATGTGGGGCTTTGTGATGGAGAGGAGTTTGTGTTGGGGGGCTTTGTGATGGGGGGATCTGTCATGGGGGGGCTTTGTTATGGGGTGAGTCTGTGATGGGGAGGGGGGGTCTGTGATTGGGAGTGGTTCTGTAATGAGGGGAGTCTGTGAAATACTGATAAGTTCATATTGATTACAATTGTTCTTTATTTTAAATATTGTACTGTTTTTTCCTGTTTTTTTTTTTTTTTTGCACTACAAATAAGATGTGTGCATAGGAATTAGTTCATATTTTTTTAAACTATAGTGCGGCCCCCCAACAGTCTGAGGGACCGTGAACTGGCCCCCTGTCTAAAAAATTTGAGGACCCCTGGTTTAGAACCCCTGTTGGGTCTCTATTTCCTCTAGGTAGATGCGCCTTCTCTATTTGTCTGCTGATTATTGTTCAAGAGACAGGAAGGCATGAGAAAATCCAAATCTTATGCCCCGTACACACGGTCGGATTTTCCGATGGAAAATGTGGGATAGGACCTTGTTGTCGGAAATTCCGACCGTGTGTAGGCTTCATCACACATTTTCCATCGGATTTTCCGACACACAAAGTTTGAGAGCAGGATATAAAGTTTTCCGACAACAAAATCCGTTGTCGAAAATTCCGATCGTGTGTACACAAATCCGACGCACAAAGTGCCACGCATGCTCAGAATAAATAAAGAGATGAAAGCTATTGGCCACTGCCCCGTTTATAGTCCCGACGTACGTGTTTTACGTCACCGCGTTTAGAACGATCGGATTTTCCGACAACTTTGTGTGACCGTGTGTACGCAAGACAAGTTTGAGCCAACATCCGTCGGAAAAAATCCTAGGATTTTGTTGTCGGAATGTCCGAACAAAGTCCGACCGTGTGTACGGGGCATTAGAGTGGTCACTAGATCAAGTGATGGAAATAAACCTTTCATGGGAAAACCTATTATGGTGAAAACTAAGAGAATTCCCCTTATATTTTGGATTTCCTCTCACTTCCTGCAAAAAAGGAAATCTTCCCATCCAGGCACATGCCACAGAAAATGTTTTTTATGGTTTCTAAATTCATCCATACCCAATTAAAAAAATAAACAACAAAAAAAAAGTTTTTTCTATACATAGTTTACGTGTGTGGGTGCATACTTAGTAATATATATCCATTTCAGGTATATCCTACCTCACAGAGTACTCCTTAAAATGTTACCTTATTTTCTATCCAGAAGTTCAATGCTATCTTTGTTAAAGTGGGAGTCCGGCGACCAATCTTCTTCTTTTTTTTTTTTTTTTTTTTTTTTTTTGGGTCATTGAGACACTTTGCTAATCCCAAAATAATACTCACAGTTTGGGTATAATATTTCTGCCTCTGTCTGTTTTCGTACTGAAGAATAACTTAAAAAATGTGATGCTGGCTGTTTCCATCTTGCTTGTGGGCATGTGAAGCCCAACAAGCATTGATTTCCTGGATGCGGTGAACGCTGTTCATTCACAGCTTGTTCACACGCATGATCATTGTTCCCGCACTGAATCTTGGGAAGCCTGACACTAAGCTCCCAGGAGACAGTGCGGCACCGGGGAAAGGCAATAAACACACCTACTCCCATGGGAGGAGAGACAGGAAGTGCCACAATAAAGTACAATATAAAGGTAATTACAGTGATAAAAAAAATTTTCGTGCGGCATTTGAACATATATGCAATTAACTGAAGGGGGTAAGATTAAGTTAAAAATTTGAGTGGAACCCCGCTTTAAGGCATTATACAGAGCCAGAATAAGATGCTGTCCCAGAATGACACAATCATGTCAGTCCTGATCCACAGTGGTTTTAATGTAGTTGGTTGAGTGTATCCCCCTTATCTTGTGGGCTGCACTGTGTAAGAACTAGAATCTGAGTGGTGAGAATACTTGTATTGCCTGCCTCACACCTTGTTGCTTTTTTAGGAATCTGTTGATAGTATTTTTGTAGGACAGAAGTGCATGGTTTCCTGCAAATCCTTGCAATGGTGTCATTGTTGTGATGATGTAGGTAATGTGCATTCACAGTACAATAGAATATTTGCAATTAATAAATGTTAATTTAAAAAAAAATTGACCCGTACATCTTTATTTAGATTCAGTTGTTCCCACGTAAGTTCAAGGCATGGAACATTTTGTTCAGTTGCTTAGTATATGACAAGGAAAATGTAAACCATTTCTGTTGAAATGTATGGATGTTTTTTTTTTTTTCCCTTTATCAGTTAACTGTACTAATCTTTTAATTTTTGCGTAGGTGTGAATTGCCTCACATATGACGAAGCTATTATTGCCCAGCAGGACCGAATACAGCAAGAGGTTAGTGTGACACAATATAGGATAACCGTGCATGAGAGCTGGGGCACATGGATTCTTTTATGCACTACTGTCATTGTAAGCTCACCTATGGGTTTTAACATTCGTTAAAGCCCAAATTCAGGAATTACAAAAAAAGAAAAACCCTTTCTGCAAGGTTTAGATGCTAGTTCTTTTAAGGGTTGAGGAATAAATTGTAATACTAGTTACTCCACACTCCAGTGTGTGATTGGTCCCCTAAAACCTCTTCCCTAAGATGCTGTAGGCTGCCGTTGCATGATGACGTCAAGTACAATGCAGAGCCTATAGTCCTTCATTGTACGTGAGAACAGTGAGGGACTACCTACAACCTGGAGCGGAGGAAAGTGCGGGAGTCTACTGGAGCAAGAAGTAAGGTAAGTATTCTATTTTAATTCTAATTCCTCAGAGTGAGGAGTAAGATAAGTATTCTATGTTCATTCTGATTCCTCAGAGAGAAAGTGACACTAAACAATATCCTTATTCTCCAAAAATAATCGATACACATCTACTACTTAGTGGCCCTGTAATCTATTTTTGTAGCTCATTGTGTCCTCCTTTTCAACCTCCCTTCTGTTTGTTTGGAACAAGCAGTGCATATTAGTTGCAGTCATATGCACTCTACAGATTCCATAGCCCCAGTCCAACTCAGCAAGCATAAGGGGTTGGCAATGTTCCTGCATACATGGACCATGGAGAATAAACGCAGCCACCCTCTAACAAGTAGTTAGATCACAGCAGCAAATAAAGGAATTTGGAGATTAGGATGAGGCTGAGGGTAATAGAAGGTACTTTTTGTCAATTAGAAAAATTAGCTGATGTTTCTGCAAATCAGTCTAACAATTTACAGTTTTTTGTTTTTTTTTTAAATGTTATCTTAGATTGCTGGACAGACTCCACTACTCTCAGATCGGTTGGACCTTTCTGTACTGTATCAGGAATATGCTCCAGAAGATCAGGTGTACCAAGGCAAAATTAAGGTAATATTACACTGTGCAAAGTTACTTTGATTTAGAGGTTCAGACAACCAAAGGATATAATTAAAGCCTAAGTTTGTAAAAAATTACAAACCGGGAAATATGCACAAGGGACATAAGTTAGTTAGTATGATGTGTCCTTTGTGTTGATTATTCTCCTTTAAGCCAAAATCTTGTTCTGTGCGGATATCTCTGCCCCTTTCATTCAGAGATCCAGTGTCATTCATAGAAGCTGTAATATGGCTTCTATGAATGGCAGATCTAGCAGGAAGGGGTGGGCATATTCAAGCTGTCTTGGTGAGAAGCTCCCGACAGCCCCTTAAAGCAGGGGTCCACCTATCTATCGTTTTTTTTTTTTTTTTTTGAGTTCATTCACAAACTTTTCTTCTCAGCATTACATACTGACATATTGTGTGTAATATGTCCGCCTGTGTCAGATTTCGTCGGAAAGAATAACTTATATTATTCACTGCAGGCGGTTTCCATCTTCATTGTGGGCATTTGAAGCCCACAAGCATTTATTTCCTGGATACAGTGAATGCTGTGCTCCCAGCATCCACTGCTCGTTCCCGCACATGCTCAGTGACATCCTGGGAAGCCTGAGACTAGCTCCCAGGAGTCTGGGAGAGGCTAGAAACACGCCTACTCCCACAGGAGGAGAACCAGGAAGTGCAAAGAAGAACAGAAAAATAAAAGGTAATTACGGCGATTTAAATTTTTTTAAACGGCATGTCAGCATCTAGGCAAGGAAGAGAATACATACAGATATTGTTCAAAATTTGGGTGGAACCCCGCTTTAACTGTAGTAACCCCCGCTGCATTGGAAGGATGCGAGGGTGGGGGGATGGTAAGACAGAGTAAGATTTCAGCTGAAAGGAGAAGAATCAACACAAGGGACACATCATCTTAACTGTAAATTGCATCCTTTGTGCTTTTTATCATTTGTAGTTTTAGCTAAAATTAGGCTTTAACAGAAATCACAGAGGGATGCATTATTCTTTGAGGTTCTTAGGATGTCAGGGTTTTTCTTACAAAACACTGTGGAAATCGGCATTATTAAATGGATATGTTATCGGTGGGTCTCTTAACTGCTTAGTCTTGCTGTCTATTGCCCTGCTAGGGAGAGTCATCCCTCTGTACAGGTTACCATTGTCAGTTATGGGGAATATTTCAGTGGGGACAAATTTTGGTGACAACTGTCTAAGATGGGAATCACCCCCACACTTTGTGGATATTTCTTTCCACTTCATGTTCTGTCTTCAAGACCGGAAGTGAAGAGAAATTTTCCCAGCAGGCCACAGAGACCATAAATATCCAGATGGCAGTTTAAACCCTTCCCACTACAAAAGGACACTTTGGCTATATGTGCATTTTAAGAAGTGCTAGACAACTACATTTTGGAGTTAAATGGTTTACTTCAAAACACACAATCTTTTTCCTTATTTTTCTTTTTAAACTTACTGTAAAAAAATTCTGAGTTCTGCCCTTAGTTCCATCCTAATATAGAAGTTTCATGTTTAAAATACAGATATGTAGAATGTTCCTTCTTTCTTTCCACATTTTCCAGATACCTAGGGCAAAAATGAAATCTTGAACTCTCCATTCCTTTTTAAAAGGTAACTAAAATTTCATTTTGGATAGAGTAAGGGAGGGTTTTATCCTGTTAGTTTTTTTTTTTTCCCATCTCTGTTCCATTGGGGAGATGTCCCTTCACTTCCTGTGTCATAGCCCAAAACAAATAGGAAATGAGAGGAAATCCCTGCAAAGCGAGGGAATCTTTTTGTGTTATCAAGGTCACCCGTACTGGTGTCCCCATTGGAATCGCCCAGTAAAAACTGCCAGATGTTCTTCTAATCCCTCTCTACTCTATTCAAAAAAAAAAAAAAAAGTTTTGCCTTTTAGTTAACCACATGTTGCCAAATCAGTGGTGTCCTCAATGCTGAGAAATACAGGCAGATACTTATCCATCATGCCATACCATCATGGAGGCATGTGATTTATTCTGCAGCAGAGCAAGGACCCCAAACATACAGCCAATGTCATGAAGAACTACCTTCAGCATAAATAAGAACCAGGAGGAGTCTCGGAAGTGATGGTTTGGCCCCCACAAAGCCCTGATCTCAACATCGAGTCTATCTGGGATTACATGAAGAGACAGAAAGATTTGAGGCAGCCTACATCCACAGAAGATCTCTGGTTAGTTTTCCTCCAAAATGTTTGGAGGAACAATCTAGCTACCCAGCTCCTTCAAAAACTTTGTGCAGATTTCTCTGGCCTCATGCACACAAGATGGTTTTTATAGCTGCTTCTAGGGGCATCTGACGTTAATTTATTTTTTTTCCCTGCCTCTAAATGCCCCTGCATTGTTAGCCTTTGTGTCCATGCACACATAGGCTTTTAGCAGCTTTTTAGAGGCAGGAAAAAAAACTCACTGCCAGTGCGTTCAGGAGCAGAGTTTGGGCAGAAAAAAAGCTTAAAGGTACTAAAAAGCTGCTAAACGTTAGTGCTTGAGCATTAATGAATTTCAATGATCAGAATAAATTCTTTATTTTGGCCAATTAAATGAATTGACGACTATAAAAGCTCCTCAAAGCCTGTAAAAGCTTTAGACACTTTTACAAGCTTCAGGCTTTTTTTCCCTGCTAAAACGCTGCTGGCTTCTAGGAGAGTTAAATGTCCTGTGTGCATGAGGTCTGACAATGCTTTCAGAAATAGAATGGGAAGCAAATGATCAAGCGAAACTTCACCCAAGATGATGGGGGTAGAGAGAGTAGAGTGGGTACTTGATTTTGACAGGTACCCGCTCTCACTTCTGGCAGAAGTTCTCCCCCCTTCCCCCCTCCTTCCCCCCTCCTTCCCCTGCAGCTTCTTGCGACGCGTCAAAGAGCCCAGGAGATTTCAGTATCATTCATGGGGCACAGTGCAGCTCACATATGCGCAGTGTTCAGCCAGCTGTGAAGCCGCAAGGAGTCAGTTGACTGCCCACAGTTAAGATGCCAGCGCCTTGACCTGAAGACCGCCAAAGAGGAGTAAGTGTCGGCACAGGAGGGGTCAGGCTACTTATATGAAAAATAAGGTAAGGCAGGTTTTCAGCTTTAACTTTATTTCTGCCACATAGATGGCCAATAGCCTCTTTTGTCACAGCATGCTGTAATAAAAAGGTTCTTTTTTTTAATGGGACATCAGAGGTCCATTAGACAGCTGGTGCTCCATTAGCTTCTTTTTCTCGAATCGTCTTCCAGGGCATCTCTTCCGAGAGATAGGCTCCTCCTGCCTCAAACAGAAAATGCATTAGTCCACCATTATAAATTTGTTAGCCTTACCTGCGTGCCTCAGTTGTTTGTGTTTCCTCCAGACCCACAGGAGCTGCAAAAACGTTTATTATTTTCCAAGTCTCTGTGCTTGTTGCAGGAGACTCCCTGTCCAGCATCCCATCCAGCCCAGTGGGCCTTGGGAGGGCGAGCAGGGGCAGCAATTTGAGCAAATCGCTCTGCCTGAGGTTTCACCCCTACAGAGGGGTCTGCAACCATCCCCCCCAAACTGGAGCGCATGCACTGGCATTCTCCCTGGGATACCGCTCTCCTTGCTGGTAGAGGGACCCGTTTGCGGCTTGCATCTGACCCCTAAATGGCCACGAGCGGCAGCCTGGCTGGAGGCTTCTGGCACAGCTTCTCTCCCGGTCCGACCCCCTGTCCGCCCCAGCCTGTTTACCGCTGCAATCGACGTCCACTGCACTCCCCAGTTTGCCCCGGCTCATCTCCCTCTTGGAGGCCCCACAGGTGTACGAAGATGGTGCTGATGCAGGAAACGCATTTCCGCCCATTCTCTCGAAGACTGGAAGCCTTCTAGGGAAACAATAGAGCGGGGCACTTCCGGTGACGTCATTTCTGGGCGGTGGCGAGAATTGAAAAAAAAAAAAAGAGAAAAGGGCAAAAAAATCAGTGGAAGTCCCCCTCCCTAATGGAAAGCCAGGAAGGAGGACACCAGCAGGAGCGGCATGTGCAGGTATGTCCACCAACCTGCACGGGGTCAGCTGGGGTGCGGGGCCGGAGCCTTCGCAGGAAGCAGTTAAAAAGGTCCCTATAAGCAGAGAATCCTGGTGGCTGACCATGTCTGACGCCTCTCCACCCTGCCCTGCAGATCCTGTAAGCCAGGACAGCTCCAAGGTAAGCCAGAGTACTCTGGAGTCACCCCTGTCTTTACCTCACTACAAATTTGGCTATTTACATGCAGTTTGATAACCGCGTAGCTCACGGGTACCTTTATGCTTGATTTCAGACAAGGACCCCAGAGGAAAGGAAAGCGAAAAACTGCAACAAAGCATGCGCTTCGTGCGGCCACCGTTTTCCACCTGATTGGAAAAAATCTTTATGCCAAAAATGCATAGACAAGATGGTGGCCAAAGAATCGCAAGGTTACCTAAAAGACCTGCTCAGCTCTTTCAAAAAAGAAATAAAGAGCACCATGGCACCCCTACGCTCAGCAATTGAGAAGTTAGAGACTCTGGCAAGTGCCAGTAAAACCAGTACCCCATCTATCAGCGGGACATGCGTCCCTTCGGGTAGCAGGGAGCAGGCAGAGCGGTAAGAGGAAGATTCTGATGAATCTGAGGATGGCCTATGCTCAGACTGCGGAGGAAGATCCGGCATCAGAGGGCAACTTATTTCCCTCAGAAGATACGGACAGCCTTCTAAAAGCTATAGCCGACACGCTGGGTTTCAAAGAGCAAAAAGCTGCAGAGCTTACCCTACATGACAAGATGTATAAAGGACTGCAGCCCAGGAAACCTAGAACATTTCCTGTACACCAAACTCTTAAAGACATTGTCAAAAAAGAGTGGGAAGAACCAGAGAAAAAACTCTTCATATCAGCAGCGGTCAAGCGCAGATATCCATTCTCAGAGACCGACACCAAAACCTTGGCTAAATGCCCCAAAGTGGATGCCTCTTTAGCAAGAGTCGCAAACAAATCCAACTTAGCTTTTGACGATGCGGGTACCTTAAGTGACCCCATGGATAAAAATATAGAAGCCCTTCCTAGGAGGGCCTGGGAAGCAGGGGCGGCAAACCTGAATACAGCGATGGCTTCCACCTGCACAGCCCACACCTTACTAATTTGGTTGACCCATCTACAAGAATTACTGGAAAGTGACACACCAAGAAAAGAATTAGTAAGAAACATCCCCACACTGACCAGAGCGGCAGCTTTTCTAGCAGATGCCTTGGCTGAAACGGTGAGAATATCTTCGAGGACCACAGCTCTAGTGAACTCAGCCCAAAGAGCCCTGTGGCAGAAGTCGTGGGAAGGTGATATCCCTTCCAAGAACAGACTATGCGGAATCCCATTCACAGGAGATCTGCTATTCGGGCCTGACCTAGAAACAGTGCTAGACAGGACGGCAGCAAAAAACAGGGGGTTTCCCCAAACTAAAAAGAAGCAAGGAAGACGCCCTTTCGGCAGTTCAAAAAATTCAACAAGCCGGGAGCAAAGAAGCACTGGGGACAGCAAAACAAAAAAGGCAAGGGTGAATTCATCCTCAAGCCCCCTAACCCAAAGAACAAAAAACAGCGACTGTCTTCAGGTGGGGGGCAGACTCGCAGCTTTTGCTCACCAGTGGATGAAAGCAACAGGGAACAAATTCATCCGCCGCACCATAGCGTAGGGCTACGCAGTAGAATTTTCCACCCGCCCCCCAACAAAGTACCTAGTAACCATCCTACCAAAGGATGAAGATCGGGCAAAGACCTTTCTGGAGTCCCTGGAAAACCTACTGAATCAAAGAGAAACAAACAGGGTTTTATTTGCATATCTTTGCAAAGAAAAAAACGTCAGGCAAGCTAAGGCTCATACTGAACCTCAAGCCACTCAACAGAAGAATAAAATAGAAAAAATCAGGATGGAGTCTATCCAGTCAGAAATATCTTACCACAAAGAACATTCATGGCCACAATAGACCTACAGGATGCCTACCTACATGTTCCCATAAGGGAAGGTCATCAAAAGTTCCTGAGGTTCGCTATTCAGGGACTGGCAACCACCCTACACCTGCAATATACAGCTCTTCCTTTCGGCATTTTTTCTGCGCCCAGGATCTTCTCAAAGATAATGGCAGAAGCTCTAAAGGGCTTAAGACAACAAGGCATTGGCGTCATACCGTACCTAGACGATCTACTGTTCTTTGCAGATTCAGTGGAGACCCTAGAGACCAACCTGCGCACAAGTATGTCCTATCTACAAAACCTGGGGTGGATAGTAAATACAGGAAAATCGCAGCTAACCCAAAGCCAGAGAGTTGTGTACTTGGGTTATGTACTGGACCCCAGACTAACCAAAACCTTCCTAATGGGGGAAAAAAAAAAACAAAAAAAAATCACACAGGCGATAGCCTCTCTAATGGGGACCAATTCCATCATGATCAGAGAAGGAATTACAGTATAAGGACTTATGACGTCTTCAATCCCAGCCATCACCTGGGCACAGATTCACATGAGACCTTTACAGAATCATATTCTGTCCCAGTGGGATGGCAACCACTCATCCCTAGACACGTCCATTTCTGTTCTGAACCCAGTCAAACAAACACTCCAATGGTGGCTCAACCCGCTCTGATATATCGAAGGGCCCAGATGGGCTCAATCCAACCCTGTCAGGATCACCACAGATGCCAGTGCCTTAGGTTGGGCAGCACACATGGAGGAGCTCTGCACGCAGGGGAAATGTAACTCCAAATGGTCCCAAGCCTCCTCAAACATGAGAGCTAAAAGCGATGGAGGAAGCATTAAAAGCCTTTCAACCAGAGATACAGGGGAGAGATGTAAGGGTTCAATCAGACAACGCCACGACGGTGGCATACCTAAACAGGCAAGGGTGGACAAAATCCCAAAGCTGACTGAAACAACTCTGTTATGGGCAGAAGCAAACATAAGATCAATATCGGGCATCCACCTGAAAGAAACGGGCAACACGCTGGCAGACTTCCTGAGCCGGAAGACTATAAAACAGAGTGGTCGCTAAACCAAGCAACCTTCTTGCAGATCATGCAAACGTGGGGGGTACCTGAGGTGGATCTATTTGCTTCCTAGGCAAACACAAAATCACCAACGTGCTTTTCACTGGATCCCACAGATGGCAACAGCGGAGTAGATGCTTTCAGACAAAGCTGGGGACAGCAGTTGTGTTATGCATTTTCTCCAACTGCCATAATACCAAGAGTGATTCAAAAAATCAAGGCAGAGAAAGCAACAGTGATACTCATAGCATCGCACTGGCCTCAAAGAGCATGGTTCAGCCACTTTAAGAACCTCAGCATCCAGCCACAACTGACACTGCCGGACCGTCCAGATCTCTTATCCCAGGGACCAGTCAACCATCCGGACCACAGAATCCTGAAGCTTTTGGCTTGGTTACTGAAAGGGTAAGATTACAAAACAAAGGGCTGTCTGACAGTGATCAACACCATCCTAGACAGCAGGAAACCCGTGACTAGAGCAATCTACGAGAAGGTGAGGAAAAAGTTTGTCTCCTGGAAATAAAAACAAACAGATTCCCGACAGAGGGATAATCCCGACGATTCTGGATTTCCTACAGGAAGGAGCAGACAAGAACTTCTCTCAGAGCACGCTTAAGGTACAAGTGGCAGCACTCTACTCCTTCATGGACACCAGACTTGCAGAGGATCCGCTGATAAAGCGACTAAGCAGAGCTAGACCTACAAAAATTGACAGAACTCCAACATATGGGATATGTCCACAGTACTCAGAGGGTTTCTCACTCCCCCATTCGAACCAATGGAAGACCGCTCAGGCAAAAATCTTACTTTAAAAACTGCATTTCCAGTAGCCCTGGTATCGTCCAGAAGAGTGAGCGAAATCCAAGCGCTTTCCATGATGGAACCATACTACCTGATACAAACATACAAAATTATTCTCTCGCCAGACCCGGCTTTTCTACCCAAAGTCTCTTCAGCATTCCATAGGACCCAAAATTTCATCATCCCATTGCTCCCAAAATCTATGGGCAGCAAGGAAAGAGACTGGGGAAGCTTTAGCTTACTGAGCGTTCCTTTGATGCTTTAATATAACTAAGGCACACAGGTAAGGCTAACAAATTTATAATGGTGAACTAATGTGTTTCCTGTTTCAGGGAGGAGTAGCCCATCTCTCGGACTCTGCCCTGGAAGACCTCTTAGAAAAAGTTACCAGGTACCTAACTCTGTTTTCTGGCCACAGCAGCCATGAAAATTGACAGTAAAACCCAGAAGTGACCTAATATACAAGCTATGTTTAAAATCCCATTCTACTAGCTGCCATTTATGAACAACACTGGTGGACAAGTCTTTGAAAAAGCACATCAAGGTATTTCAGGCTCCTCTAAGTGGCCAGGCTGTAAAAAAAAAATTTCACACATATGGTATACCCATACTGGAGAGAAATGGCAGAGTGTGTTTTGGGGTGTAACGTTAAGTTTGCACATTCTTTGGGCTAGGACTGTTGTAATAATTAAAGTGAATGTGCATGAGCGTCTCTGCTGTCTTGGGACTACCTCTCCTCATTGGCTAAGACAGCAGGAGCCATTGGCTCCCACTGCTGTCATTCACAGCAAGTGAGACCATGAGGAGTGCAGGGGGCGGGCTGAGCCGTAGCTCTGTCTTATGGAAGCTTAAAGCAGGGCTTGGGAGTGAGCACACACCAGTGCCCCCATAGGAAGCGGCTTGCATGAGGCCACTGGTCAAGGGGGAGAAGCCAGGAGCACCAGTGGGGGACCCGAGAAGATGAGGATAGTGACTGCTCTGTGCAAAACCACTGCACAGAACAGGTAAGTATAACATGTTCGTTTTTTTTATTGTTAAAAAGCCAAGTCTTTAATACCACTTCAAAATACCTTCAAAAGACTTGCCCCACCTATGTAAATATATATATATATATATATATATATATATATATATATATATATATATTTATATTTAATGATATAATGTAAATGAGGGTCTGCTTTCCAAAATGTGATAATTTTGTGGGGGCGTTTCTGCTGTCCTGGGACTAAAGAGCTTCAAGAAATGTGATGGGTATTTAGGCAATCAGATGCGTAATTTATTCCCATTGAAAGGCTAAGGTGCAACTTGGATTTTGGGCACCTCTGTGTCTAGGTAGCAAAGTATTATGCAAGTGGTATCCCTATACTCGTAAAGAGTAGAACAATATGTTTTGGGGTGTAAATCTAAGTTTGGCAACTTTGTAAAAAAAAAAAAAATCTAATACTTACCTTAATTTCCCAAAATTGTGGCAAAAAAATGATCACTTCAAAAAAACTCAATGCCTTCTATTAAATAACTGAGTGTCTACTTTCCAAAAATGTGTCATTTTGTAGGTGTTTGTACTGTCTTGGCATTTTAGGGCCTCAAATTGAATGGTTATACCATAGTTTGTAGACTTTATAACTTTCACAGTGGCTAAATATACACTTTTTTTTCATATAGGAATAAATAAACCCAGTGGTGATTAAATGGCACCACAAAAAGCTCTATCTTTCTTAGAAAAAAATATGGGTACAGTGTTCAAAACACTTCCAGTGTATAGAGCTATATCTTAAAGCCTACTTGTGCAGTGGATCATCAAAAGCAATGAAATAGCATTCTTCTCGTATGATTTATTGATGCAGCCCTCCTCAGATCAGGGAATCTAGTAGACAAGCGTAAAAGAGCACACGCCTAGTGCATTACCGAGGGTTCATTGTAAAAAAAAAACAAAAAAAAAAAACGAAACATACAGACGGATACTCACAAAAATAAATGTATACAAGAGTTGAATGACACTAAATCTCAATCCAATACATGTAGGGAGCTGCTGTTCACAGCACAGGGCTCTGCAAGAACAGCACGGGTATGCTGTTCTTTTAGAGCGCATGCGCCAGTGTCATCACTGGCGGCTTCACAAATAAATATCTCCTAAATGGTGCACCGTTTAGGAGATATTTACTATAGGCTTACCTATAGGTAAAAATCAACCATGAGAGTTTAAGCTCACTTTAGGAATTCAGAGGTGTGTAGCTTAACTATATAGGAGCCAGGGAACAATGCTGATGGTTCTTGTTGCGTCTTGCATGATACGGCGAGAAACATTTACTCTCCCTCTCCTACATCTCGTCACTTGCAATATACTGGTTAACATACATTTAGGTAGTAACAGAAAAAGTGATTGCAATGTATACAAAAGCTAAATTTAAGATGCATGTCACTAGTCTTGTTGTTGTTTTAGGATTTACACAGACGATATTCTCACATACGCCGAACGCGACCAGATGGAAATTGCTTTTATCGAGCATTTGGCTATTCGTACTTAGAAGCTTTATTGGAGGGAGGTCCTGACCTAACAAGGTAAGATAGAATTTTTTTTTTCTACATTTGCTTAGAAAGTGTCTTCACTTTCACTTTGGTTGTTTACTTGTACGGTTATCGCTGTGGGGCTCTTCTCTGTGATGAAACGTTCCCTTTATTCTGTGCACACTTCATCCTTCTATCTTCACCGCCTGTCTTTCCCTTTCACTTTTGAAGGTTTAAGGAAGTGTCACTGCACAGCAAGGAAGAGCTCATCAAACAAGGTTTTACAGAGTTTACTATAGAAGATTTTCACAATACGGTGAGCGCTGGCCTTGACAATGTTAATCAGACTGATCATCCCTAAGGCTTATTTGTTACTTTTAGATAATTCTGCATACGATTCTATTGTGTTTTTTGTAAATATTTTCATTTTGTAATTGATGCACGTCAGTGAGTGTATGTACTGCTTGCTTTAGAAAATGGCAGTTTTATATTATTTAATATGACCTCTAGTGTTCTTTTCCTTCTACTCTCTCAGTTCATGGATTTAATCGCTCTTGTGGAGAAGCGTCCTGCAGTGTCGGAGCTACTAGTTGCATTTAATGAGCAGACTGTTTCAGACTATGTGGTTGTCTATTTGCGTCTTCTGACATCTGGTCACCTGCAGAGAGAGAGTGTCTTCTACCAGCACTTTATAGAAGGGGGAAGAAGCGTCAAGGAATTCTGCCAGCAGGTAAAGAAAAGCTGCGCTTTGTTTTTCATAGCTCACCATCTCTTGGGAATAGTCTATCAAATGGCTTACTCCATTTCCTTTCTGTATTAGGGAAAACAATGGAAATATTTTGATGTGAAACTATATAGAAGTATTAGTGTACATTTAGTACTTTGCAGACATGTACCTTATCTGGATAGTAAAGCATACCGGCTGTGGGACTGCTATATTTTGTGGATAATAGAAGAGTTTAGGTTAACACTATGGAACTGTAACCGATCTTTCAGCAATCCACAGCAGTAAATAAAAAGGGATGTGCTGACTATTAAACCTATGCAGTCAGCATTCAGTTGGAGCAAGAAAGTATCCAAATACCTACTATCTACATTTAGTAGATGCTTTAAGTGCATTTCTAAAGAAAATATGTGTTTTATAACCACCCCAGGGTTTATCTTTATTCCCAGGATCTAACTCTGTTCTATTGTTTTCATTAAATGGAGACCTATGGTCAAACTTGCTGCCCTGCAGCCCATCCTATATCCTAGAAGTCATTAGATTTATTAGAAGTCTGAAAATACCTTCACTGCTGCCCTGAGACACAATAATGGCTGGCTCTGTGGCATTTTAGTCTATATGGAAAGTGCTAATCAGATTTATTACCTGTAAGCATTTGGTCAAAGTACCAGCTACTAGGAGGATCCCAGAGCAGCAGGGGAAGTGAAGGTAAGTATTCATGACCTTTCTTCTGTAAATGTTTTAATGTGTGTGCCTTGCAGTTGTAGAAAAAGTGGTTTTAATATCTTTTTTCCTTTTCTCTCCATCTGTCTTTTCTTTTTGTCTCTGCTGCTTTCCTCAACCATGGTGGTGTTTTCTTCTGTTTCTCTGCTTAGGAAGTGGAGCCCATGTGTAAGGAAAGTGATCACATCCACATCATTGCTCTCTCCCAGGCCTTGAATGTTTCCATCCAGGTTGAATATATGGACAGGGGTGAGGGGGGAAGCACAGTCACCCATGTGTTTCCGGAGGGATCAAATCCACAAGTTTTCCTGCTCTACCGACCTGGACACTACGACATTCTCTATAAGTGACCAATTCCGAATTGTTCAGCTCTTCCCCTACATGAAGTCATCTTCTATTCTCTTCAACTTCTGTGCTTTGACCTGCTTCCCCTTGTCTGTAAATTACCCCCTGTCTGTTACATTTTATCTCAGTGGAGCAAAATAAATGAATTCTACAGAGTGGTGAATGTATATATGTGCTGGTAATGCATGGGTAGTTGTGGGACGCAGAGGGCACCTGTCAATTTAGGTGAAATAATTTTGTTCATCATAGTGTTGTTCGTGCTCTTGGAAAAAATCAAAACACCAGAATGTTAGAAATGGAATCAAGAAAAGACGAGAAATATCTTCATCTACTTTCTCATCAACAGAGCCTCACATTTTTCTTTTGAATTTGTAATCCTTTGACAATCCAGTGTGTATTCATTATTAAGAGTTGTGTGCATAGTTGCTAATTTTGTGACACTAGTATTTCAGAATTCTCTGAACCTGAGAGTGTTTTGTTGGAGAGCTTGTAATTGCTATAAAACTTTGGTTAGTGCTTTAAAGGGGCACAAGTGGTAATAACTTTGAAATAAATTTTATTTAGCATTATGCTAAGTGTTACATTACCTTTACCCATTTTCTTTTGCTGGGAAGACTTGTACTACACTTCGTCTTTATTTCCTGTTTACAAGCCATTGTTTCTTTAAAGAGGAAGTAAACCAATTTTTTTTTCTTGCCTGCAAAGTAAAGGCATAATGTGCTAGTATGCATCGCATACTAGCACATTATGTAAAACTTACCTGCAAACAAAGCCTTTGTCATCCCCACTGGGCTGTGTGACTGGCCAGAGCCTCATGTCGTCAATCCCGCGTATGCGTGCGGGAGCCGCCGGTCAAGGCACAGCTCTGAAGAAACTGCACAGGCGGCCATTCCTTCAGAGCGCATGCACTGATTACCTCATCAACAGTATACAGTAAATATCTCCCAAACGGTGCAAGTTTAGGCAATATTTACAGTACCTATATGTACAAAGAATAAGGGAAAATTTGCTCCTCTTTAACCACTTCAGCCCCGGAAGATTTGGCTGCTCAATGACCAGGCCATTTTTTGCGATACGGCACTGCGTCGCTTTAACTGACAATTGCGCGGTCTTGTAACGTTGTACCCAAACAAAATTGACGTCCTTTTTTTCCCCACAAATATATTTCTTTTGGTGGTATTTGATCACCTCTGCGGTTTTTAGTTTTTGCGCTATAAACAAAACAGCAACAATTTTGAAAAAAACACAATATGCTTTACTTTTGCTATAATATCATTTTTTTTTTTTTTCCTCAGCTTAGGCCGATATGTATTCTACATATTTTTGGAAAAAAAAATTGCAATAAGTGTATATTGATTGGTTTGCGCAAAAGTTATAGCGTCTACAAAATAGGAGATAGATTTATGGCATTTTTATTTTTTTTACTAGTAATGGCGGCAATCTATGATTTTTATCGGGACTGCGATATTGCGGCAGTCAAACTGGACACTTTTGACAATTATACAGCGATCAGTGCTATAAAAAATGCACTGATTGCTGTATAAATGTCACTGGCAGGGAATGGGTTAACTGTGTTCCCTCACTGTGTTCTAACTGAAGGGGGGATGGGACTGTCTAGGGGAGATGACAGATCGCTGTTCATACTTTGTATGAAGACATGGTCAGTCTCTTCTCCCCTGAAAGAACCGGGATCTGTGTGTTTACACGCACAGATCCTGGTTTTCGCTCTCACGAGCGATTGCCGGTGCCCGGTGGTCATCATGCCCGCTGGACACTCGCATCGGCTCCGAGGGCGAGTCCAGCTTGCATGCCGCCTAGTGGCCACAATGGGAAGCGACGTAAGGTAACGTCGTTTTGCCCTGCCGGGCCAACCTGCCGCAGTGAAACTGCAGCGGCTGGTCGGCAAGTGGTTAAGTAACCATTTCCGGGCAGCTTGAATTACTGAAATGTAATTAAAGATTAAAAAAGAGAAAAACCCTCACTTAAGGAATGTAGTGGTTTCTGGAGTCAAAATCAACAGAATACAAAAAGAGAGGAAAGGGGTTCCACATAGAAACTTACTGCAGCATGTGTATAGTTAGTTTTTTTTATTGTTACAACAAGTTTTAATATTTACCAAAAAACCAAAACAAACCTTCACCACAGTCATAAAAACATTTGTGACAACATTGTCAAGAACAGATAAAAAAACTGCCAGGGCTCACAGAAATTCATCCAATCATACCTTGGGGCTAATGACAGATGAGTGGGGGCAAGCCAGCAGGTCAAAAAATAGTCACCAGCGACAGATGATTTATTGCAAAGGCTGCAAAGAGCGGACCACTGATGTCACACAGTCCATAACTAAATATACCATGAATGGATGTAACAATTAAAAGGTAGAAGTTGACTGAAGGCTGAGATGAGATAAAGCCACTGGGATACACGTATAAAGAGCTCATATAGCTAGAGACATGCAGGCAAAGGGCATATTAGCAGCGAAGAGCAAATGGTGAGAAGCAGGCAGATATATTCATAGTAGAGAGGTGTCCACACAGCGGCATTGAGTTCAAGCTCTTAACATGCAGATCCGGGAACAGTGTCCCATGAAACAATCTCACCCATGGTAAAGCTGAATCTGGTAACTGCTAGATATGCTGCTTTAAAGCGGCTGCAGGGCGTGTTGAACTCCCCGTGTGTGTCTCCCGACTGCTGCAGGTGTCGGCGCGAAGGTAGAGCTGATGCCATATTCAAAGTCCTCATCCGTGCTGTTAGATCCCCTTGAGACAATGTGGAGCAGCAAATGTAGGTAGCCGAGTGAAAAAGCCGCGTCTGATGTTGATGCATTTCGCTCACTGGGTCACGTGAGCTTCATCAGGACACCGTGGAAGACAATCCTCAAGTTTATATTAGATAGCGGGGCTCCGCCCCATCAAAAATGCGCCGCTATTAACTACAATATTATAGAATCCACATCATGGTTTGAAAGGTATGATTGGATCAATGTCTGTAAGCCTGGGCTGTTTATCTGTTCTTGACGACGTTGTCATGAATGTTTTTATTACTGTGGTGTGGTGAAGGTTTGTTTTTGTTTTTTTGGTAAACACTAAAACTTTAACTATACACATGCTGCAGTGAGTTTCTATTTGGAGCCCCTTTCCTTTCCTTTTTTTTTTTTTTTTTTTTGTAGTATTCCGTTGCATTATTGAAATGCCCTTTAGGTTTACACTTAACCATACAGTCAGTGGTTACTTTGGACTAGTGCTGAAAGAAACCAGTACTAAAAAGTGGGAGGCTGCTGCATGTGTTTTTTTTTTGTTTTTTTTTTTTGTTTTTTTTTAGAGGTTAGAAACTGGGTAAGCCTCGATTCACACTAGAACACAGTGCTGGAAACCTGCGATCCATGTGCACTTACCGCACCATGTTTAAAATGCACTGCGGTTGTGATCTGCAGCGGGTGGCAGCGGGTGTCAATAACGACACCCAAATGCGGGTCACAAATGCGGTGTGCTTGCCTGCATTGGATCGCATGATACAAAAGTATCATACAATCCAGTTGCAGTGGATTTCCAAAAGTAGTGTGTGCGTTTTAAAAATGAATGGGCTCAAATCGCACTGCACTGAATTGCACAGAAATGTGCTGCGCATTCCTGTTGGATTCAGAGTGTGAACCGAGGCTTGGTGTCCTTTTACACACATGCCATCTGTTCCATCATGAAAACTGAAAAAATAGTAAACTACACATACAAATGGAATCCTTTTACATCAGTTTGTACATCCATTTTTAGTTCAGTTTACTTAATATCTGTTTGCGTACTTTTTTTTCACACTACTTTTTTATTTACGAAAATGGTCAAAGGTGGACAAAAGTATAAACAAAAAATGTTTGTTCCCTTGAAAGTATCTGGACATCATTCATTTATGTCTGCAGAAAAACAGAAAAGGATGCAACCTGCTATTTTTTTTTTTTTTCTGTGGATGAAAGTGGATTTACGTCTGTTTACATACATATGCCTATAGACATACATTTTTGCTTCAGTCTGAATCCGTTTGAAAAAAGAAAACCTAACGTCCAGACTGTGAACACTCCTGTGAAAGGGCCTTTTACACTAGGGCTGGGAGATTTTCTTTAAAAAAAAAAAATCTTCGATTCTCTTAAAAAAAACTCGATTCACGATTCGAATCAAGTTTTTTTTTTTTCTTTGGAAACCGCGCCAGTCCTGAGGCGCTGCAGGCATGAGCCTTTTAGGCAAGGCCGTGGCTTCAGCCTAGTCTGCGCTGTCTGGCCTCGCGGACTAGGCCGAAGCCGCGGCCTCACCTAAAAACTCCTTGCCTGCAGCTCTTCAGGCCCGGCGTGGTGTCAGCGCCGGTCCGGAGGCGCTGTGGGCATGAGTTTTTAGGCGAGGCTGCAGCTTCGGCCTAGTCCGCGGCGTCCGGCCGTAGCCGCGGACTAGGCCGAAGCCGCGGCCTCACCTAAAAACTCATGCCCGCAGCGCCTCGAGACCGGCGCGGTGGAAAAAAAAAAAATCTAAAAAAAATCGATTTGCTTAAATTTTGAATCGATTTGACCTCTCAACTCGATTCAAGATTTAAATCAATTTTTTTCCCAGCCCTACTTTACTTTAGAATCTTAGCGGCCAGAGAGGTTAGTGAGTGAGGGCTTGTAAAACTTTTTTCTGCTTGTTAAGATTATCCAAATAGTTTATTGTCCATAGACTGGGCACAAGTGCACTTTAAAGCTGAACTTCAAACAGTTCTAAATTAAAGCTGTTCTGTAATCATGAATACCTTTTCTAAAAGTACTATAAACCTTCCTACTTGCACCTTTTGTTTTTCCACCCACACAAGATGTGCATTGATCATATAGTTTTATGGTTTAATTTGTTGGTCTGTACAAATATTTACATTCCAATGTTAGAAGTTTCTGTTCAAACATGAGGCATGTAATGTGGCACTGCACAGGTTAATGCATTGTATGCTAAGACCGTAGACTTCCTATGAGAGGCTATAGTCTTGTGTTCTGCAGGTGAAAGCTGCATAGTAATGAGACCTGGACTATGCGCAGGCAATGAAGGGAAGAGATGTGTGCTTATCACATTAGAGCTCCCACATTTTGTGATGCAGCACAAGGAAAATGACGAGGCATTGATTGGGCCAATAGGGACAAGCTAGGTGCACAATAAATAAATGGTTGTAGTGGAATTGATCAGACACTACAAACTGCAGCCATAGCATGTGAGCCCATCATTACAAGGTAAGGCAAACAAACAGTACAGGGAACATAAATACCTCGTTAAAATTAAAAAAAAAAAAAAAAACATTTCGGAAGTGTACAGTGCCTTTTTAAATGCAGTTTTCAACTACCTGAATAAGTATTTGCATCTCACTTGGTGTCAACCTCTTGCAGTCCCCTGTACAGCACGATGAAGACTCCAAATTTAACCCAGTTTTTCTGGGCTTTATGTACCTACACTGTGGCAGTTGTACCTTTCTGCCAGTAGTGCTACTTCATGGGTATAGAATTGTTGTCCAATCTCACCATGCTGTCCTTTTTGGGCATGGGTTCTCAACCTGTGGCCCTCCAGATGTTGCAGAACTACAAGTCCCTTGCATCATTGCAAAGCTCATAGTTACAAGCATGACTCCCAAAGGCATGATGGAAATTGTAGTTTGGCAACAGCTTAAGAGCCACAGGTTGAGCACCCATGCTCTAGGGCAGGGGTCTCCAAACTATGGCTCTCCAGTTGTTCAGAAACTACAATTCCCGTCATGACTGTGAATGTCAGAGTTTTACAATGCCTCGTCAGAAGTGTATTTCCGCTGGAGGGCCGTAGTTTGGAGACCCCTGCTTCAGGGCAATGTTTCTCAACTCCAGTCCTCAAGTACCCCAAAAAGGTCATGTTTTCAGGGTTTCCATTATTTTGCACAGGTGATTTGTTCAGTTTCACTGCCTTAGTAATTACCACAGTTGTTTCATCTGAGGGAAATCCTGAAGACATGACTCGTTGGGGGTACTTGAGGACTGGGGTTGAGAAACCTTGCTCTAGGGCATGGGTGTGCAACCTGTGGCCCTCCAGCTCCTGTAGGACTGCAAGGCTGACCGTTACAAGCATGTCTCCCAAAGGCAGAGGCATGATGGGAATTGTAGTTCTGCAACAGCTGGAGGGCCACAGGTTGCGCACCCATGCCCTAGGGACACAGATGCTGAGCTCTACAGTATAGGTACTGAATTTTACAGTAGTGGGCTTTTTTATGTTCAAGGTTTAAATCAGTAGTTTCTCTTTAGGGCCTTTTAGCTGTCAGTAAAATGAACTTGTTGCCCCCCTGTAGTGCCCCTTCTTGCACATGCCTACATGACATTGAAGTGTCTATTAACATTTTGTGTATACCGATAGTGTGCTCCAGATTTTACCCATCATTTTAAGCAGACCTAGTCAGACATTTACTTTAGGTGACCCCAAAGTCCAGTCTGTTACCTTTCTGGTCCTTTAGCCACATCTTTTGTCGTGGTAGCAGGAAATGGGAGAGCCTGTGGGATCTCGAGAGAGAACACTCCATGTTGCAGGTAAGTAATAGGGAGGAGTTTTTGGCTTCTACCCAAGGTAGGCATCTTGGGAGACAGGTGGGCATAACTGTGTTCTTTGAGAGGCTTAGCCTTCTTCATCCATGGCCTGTGAAAATCTGGCAAAAATCAAGAGTCGTATATAGAGGATTTCTGAAGTTCCGAGGTTGTTCAAGAAGTGGTAGATGTCTCCTCACCCATTGGAGTTGATTTACTAAAGGCAAATCCACTTTGCACTGCAAGTGCAATTGGAAGTGCAGTCACTGTAGATCCGAGGGGGGCATGCAGGGAAAATAAAAAACAGCATTTTTGCTTGCACATGATTGGATGATAAAATTAGCAGAGCTTCCCCTCAGATTTACAGCGACTGCACTTCCAAGTGCACTTGCAGTGCAGAGTGGATTTGCCTTTAGTAAATCAACCCTATTGTTTCTTTTGATACATTTAGCCTTTTGCATTTCAATGACTAATGGTAACCTTTACCAAGAAAATATGGGGCTGCACTATTCTGAAAATGCTAGTTGCTTGGCAGTCATGCTGATCATAGTTTTCAATATGTTAAGTCACTGACCATGAAAAAGTATGCAGATCAGGAGTTCTAACTTTCCTGTGATTGCTCTAGCTGCATGCCTGTTCTGTGTCAGTGACTGGAAAATATTTATGCTAAAGACAGGTAAGGACCTAGCATTTTTTTTTTATTCTTTATTTGCAAAGAAATAAGATAACAGCATTAAACAAACCTCAATACAGCGTGCACAGCAATGTTGTTCAGACTGTAAATACATATTGACCGGTTAAACCCTGTAAATCAAACAATAAGGCCTGACTGTATAAGCTTGTATAATCCTGATCTGAGTTGCCGGTCTTTAAGTTAAAGAGGCTCGCTGTGTCCCGCTTAATATTAGGTTCTACCTTTTTTTTTTTTTTAAATTAAAGAATTGATATGGGTGAAATTACGACCCGTGGGTCATCAATACTATCGAGGAGAAGAAGAAGAAAGAAAACAAAAAAAGGATGTGCAGTAAAATGAGAGTAAGAAAGCTAAAGAAGGAAGAAGAAGAGGAAAAGAAAAGTATTGAGGGGGGAGGGGGAAGGAGGGAAGGATAGGGATGGCAAGGTAGGAGAGGGGGTCCCTTCCTCCAGTCTCACCGTCAGTTTCTTAATGTTCATCCCGGATTTCCTAATTACTAGGTACTTAAGTAACCAGCCTTGCATACTCCTCGGAATAGAAGAATTCGAGCCAATAGAACCACTTCTTGGAAAACTGTTCTCCAAGTCCCCTGTTGGTTGCTACAAGGTCGTCCATTTTGTAAATTTTAGCTATCTTCCTCAACCATACTGCTATACCCGGGGGGCTCCGTCCGTTTCCAGAACAGGGGGATGCAACTTTTTGCTGCCGTGACCAGTAAGGGCAGAACTGATTTTCTGTATGCCTTGCTCGGTATTTCATGGTGGTGTAGTCGAAAGAACTCGGAAGTCTTGGGCAGCTCCCGATCTGTGAACTTCTGTGTGATGCGGTATACCTCCGACCAAAAGGGGGCCAGGAGCCTACAAGACCAGAAGATATGAAGAAGAGTACCTGCCTCCTCTCCAAATCTCCAGCATACGTCCGTGCTCTGAGGAAACATCCGGTGCAACCTGGCCGGTGTGTAGTACCATTGTGACAAAACCTTAAACCCTGCTTCCTGTTGAGCGGAACAGATCGAAGTTTTATATGTAAAGAGAAGTATTCTCTCCGCCTGTTTCTCATTTAGCCGTAATCCCAAATCTCGTTCCCATTTGGCTAAGTAAGGAGGTGTGAATCCTTTGGGGGGTGAGATAAGGAGTTGGTAAGATAGTGAAATGACATGACGCACTGGTTCCTGCTCTGAGCAGAGACGCTCAAAAGCTGTCAAGGCTCTCAAGAAAGGCACCGGATGAGGCTGCGATCTAAGGAAGTGAGCTAATTGGGGCTTTTGCCAGAAGGAGAGGCTCGACAAAAGGGGGTCCCAATAATGTCCTCCCTGGCCATCCACTTCCTGTTCCTGGTGAAGTGGCGAAGTTGACATCTGTCACTCCCCTTTAGTTCTTGGAATCTGGGATCACTCATTCCTGGGCTAAAAGCAGGATTCCCAATTACTAGGGTAAGTGGTGAAGGGGTGGGCGCGATCGAGTGCTAGCGAAAGATTTTTTGGGCCAATCGCCACGTCTCTCCTACTGTAGGATGGTCTGTTATACGAGCTGATAGGTTCTTCTGGCACCAAGGTAATCCCTCCAATTCCACCCCCGACACACATCGCTCTATTTGGATCCATTGTTTTAGTGTCCCATGGCGACACCAATCAATGGTTCTCGTCAAGTGGCAAGCTGCATGATAAAGGACCACATCTGGGAGAGCTATTCCACCAAGCATTTTTGGTAAACGCAAAATTGACTGGGCTAGCCGCGGGGGGTTCCAAGCCCAAATGAACATGACCAATGCTCGATTCGCTGCTCTAAGGAAAGCGCTCGGAATCTTGACGGGGAGGGTCTGAAGGTGGTATAATAGTCGGGGCATAACGTTCATTTTTACTATACTACATCTACCAAACCAGGAGAACATGCCTGTCTGCCACTTCTGTATGTCTTTTTTGATATCCCCCAAAAGGGGGGGAAAGTTGAGGGGGAAGTTATCTTCCACCTTCCTAGGCAGACAGATGCCCAAATATTTGATGCAGGAGGTTGCCCACTTAAAGGGGAAATCTGCTCGCAGCAGATTGGCCAAAGAATTTGGCATGGAGACATTTAAAGCCTGCGATTTTTGGAAATTGACCTTAAAGTAAGACAGCCTTCCGTATTTCCGTAATTCTGACATCAGATTAGGTATGGAAACTAGGGGGTTAGATCTAAAAAAAAAAAAAAGCAAGTCATCAGCGAAGGCTGCTATTTTGGGAGACAGGGAGTTACTCAGATGAATCCCCGATATGTTAGGGTTGTCTCTCACCGTACGGAGAAAAGGCTCCAAGGACAGGATGAATATCAAAGGGGATAAGGGGCAACCCTGCCTTGTCCCGTTAGCAATAGCAAAGGGGGAGGAGAGCTGACCATTTACCTTTACCTGGGCCGAGGGCCTGGAGTAGATCCAGTGCATCATCCGCTGACCTAACCCTATGCGACGAAGGGTCTCAACCAGAAAGCGCCAATTCACCCTAGTACCTAGCATTTTAAAACAAAGGTCAACAATGCAAACCTCTGTTTTTATTAGAACAGCTTTCCTTAAAGTTAAAGGGGTTGTAAAGGCAGAAGGTTGTTTTATCTTAATGATTAGGATAAAAAGCCTTCTGTGTGCAGCAGCTCCCTTAATACTTACCTGAGCCTCCTCTCTGTCCAGCAATGTCCACAAGTGTCTCGCCTGTCTGAGCCTCTCTCTTCCTGATTGGCTGAGACACAGCCAGTCAGTCAGCTAGCCAATCAGGAGAGAGAGGGGGCGGGCCAGGTCACGCCCGGTGTCTGAATGGACACAGGGAGCTGTGACTCTGCTTGGGTGCCCCTATAGCAAGCTTCTTGCTGTGGGGGCACTCGATAGGAGGGAGGGTCCAGGAGCACAGAGGAGGATCTGGGCTGCTGTATGCAAATCCTCTACAACAGTGTAGGTAAGTATACCATGTTTGTTATTTTTATAGAAAAATAACAACAACAAAAAACAAGACTTTACAATCACTTTAACTGATATTACTGTCAGTGTATAGTTGGCACTATAAGGTATTTTACTTTATTTTGGATAGCCACGTGGGAATACTGAATTCAGGTTCATGCTTCAAAGTGGTTGTAAACCTCAGACATAAAATATGAAGAAAGCATATCCCTCTATAGTGTGTACTTGTCTCAATTAAGAGCATCAAGTGTCATTTCTGTCTGCTGCTTTGTTTCTCTACTATCAGCATGAGTCATTTCTCAAATATTTTCCTGATATCAAGAGAAAAATAGTGACAGGGGAGGCTGCTTCAGCTGATTGACCACCTCGGCTCTGTTTCTGGGTGCTGTGCGGAGGGGGGGTGGATTGTTTGCCGCCCCCCCCCCCCTCCCCCCCAAAAAAATATACCACCAGCTGCCACTGGTGCACCCTATGCTACAAGCATCCATGTGTGTTACATGTGCATCAGTTGCT
Organism: Aquarana catesbeiana; assembly: GCF_042186555.1. Lineage (NCBI taxonomy): Eukaryota > Metazoa > Chordata > Amphibia > Anura > Ranidae > Aquarana > Aquarana catesbeiana. Next base: position 223,025,193 of record NC_133334.1, on the reverse strand, counting down.
ACATAGATTGTTGCAGCATGGAGCATGCTGCAATATTTCCTGTGTTAAGTCTACTGTTTTATATACAGTTGTGCTCAAAAGTTTACATACCCTGGCAGAATGTATGATTTCTTGGACTTTTTCAGAGAATTTGAATGATAACACGAAAACTTTTCTTTCACTTGGTGGTTAGCGTTTGGCTGAAGCCATTTATTATCAATCAACTGTGTTTACTCTTTTTAAATCATAATGGCAACAGAAACTACCCAAATGACCCTGATCAAAAGTTTACATAACCTGGTAATTTTGGCCTGATAACATGCAGACAAGTTGACACAAAGGGGTTTGAATGGCTATTAAAGGTAGCCATCCTCACCTGTGATCTGTTTGCTTGTAATTAGTGTGTGTGTATAAAAGTTCAATGAGATTCTGGACTCCTGACAGACCCTTGCATCTTTCATCCAGTGCTGCACTGACATTTCTGTTTTCTGAGTCATGGGGAAAGCAAAAGAATTGTCAAAGGATCTGCGGAAAAAGGTAGTTGAACAGGGAAGGGATATAAAAAGATATCCAAGGAATTGAGAATGCCAATCAGCAGTGTTCAAACTCTAATCAAGAAGTGGAAAATGAGGGGTTCTGTTGAAACCAAACCACGGTCAGGTAGACCAACTAGGATTTCAGCCACAACTGTCAGGAAAATTGTTTGGGATGCAAAGAAAAACCCACATATAACTGCAGATGAAATACAGGACTCTCTGAAAACATGTGGTGTGGCTGTTTCAAGATGCACAATAAGGACTCACTTGAAGAAAGATGGGCTGCATGGTCGAGTCGCCAGAAGAAAGCCATTACTACGCAAATGGCACAAAGTATCTTACTTACAATACGCCAAACAGCACAGAGACAAGCCTTAAAACTTCTGGCACAAAGTCATTTGGAGTGATGAGACCAAAACTGAGCTGTGGTCACAACCATATGGAGAGGAGTCAACAAGGCCTATGATGAAAGGTACACCATTCCTACAGTGAAACACGGAGGTGGATCGCTGATGTTTTGGGGATGTGTGAGCTACAAAGGCACAGGAAATTTGGTCAAAATTGATGGCAAGATGAATGCAGTATGGCAGGAAAATTAATCACAGCTATGATTAAGCGCCATTAACTGTGTGAAATGCGTCAGCTATCATCTGGACCCGTCTCTCTGATTGATGTATGGATCAAATTTTATTCAATAAAGGCATTATTTTGGAGTGCGGCCGTCCTTTTTCCATTTTTCTACCATTTGACTTTGCTGAGCCAGCACCCTTCATCTCCTGTATATTAGGATGGTGTGAGCACAAGCGATACCACCTGGAGTGGTAATTACCTTGTTTTGATCAATGCAGTATGTTATCAAAAAAATACTGGAGAAACATTTGCATTCATCAGCCAGGAAGCTGCGCATGGGATGTACTTTGACATTCCAACATGACAATGATCCAAAACACAAGGCCAAGTCGACCTGTCATTGGCTACAGCAGAATAAAGTGAAGGTTCTTGAGTGGCCATCTCAGTCTCCTGACCTCAATATTATTGAGCCACTCTGGAGAGATCTCAAACGTGCAGTTCATGCAAGACAGCCCAATAATTTACAGGACCTGGAGGCTTTTTGTCAAGAGGAATGGCCAGCTTTACCATCTGAGAAGATAATCGCCTCATCCACAAATACCACAACAGACTTCAAGCTGTCATTGATGTTAAAGTGGGCAATAAAAATTGAGATGGAATTACAGGCCTATTTTCGGGATAACTCTTCTTCGGATACGTCCCCTACAATAAATTGGTCAGCTCATAAGGCTACTATACGGGGTAAACTTATTCAATTAGCGGCCAGGGCCAAATGAGTCCGGGAACATATGATTAAACAACTAGAAGCTGACCTAGACAGGCTCATGAAAGTGCAAGGTATGGCCCCTCAGGTTGAAAAGACAGAAGCATTTTTCAAGATATTCCACTGCCCCAGCTTACACACACTCATGTAGAACTTATGGATAAAGAATTCACGGAATCTGAGATCAGAATGGCCATAAAAACTATACATCCTTCTAAAGCCCCAGGCCCAGGTGGCTTCTCAGGCTATTATAGGAAATATTAAGAAATTCTGAACCCCCATCTGTGCTCCTACTTTAATGACCTGAGAAAGGGTAACAGGGGGTGCAGGGGACACTGTTATAGAAGGGAAGGGGGGCCAGAGGATACTACTGTGGGGGGGGGGGGGTCTAATGTGAAGGGGCAGTAGAAGGATACTTCTACTGGGGGGGAGAGGACACTGCTGTAGGGGGGAGTGATGTGAAGGGTGGCAGAGAACACTACTGTGGGGGGAGGTGATGTGAAGGGGGCAGAGGACATTGCTATGGGTAGAACTACAAACCTTGGCTGTCCTATATTGTTTTAGCAAAGGCAGAATTCTGTAATTTTGCGCATACATGGTTAATTTTAGTCTAGTTAGTTTGAGGATGTGAGCTGGAGTTGGGATTAAGTCTGTTAGTGTATTTAAATCTGCTCGTACGTCTAACATTCCCCTCCCCCAGACTGACAATGCTGCCATCCAATGGTGCCCTCTGTGCTCCTTCATCCAGAGTATAGGCACTCTAATACAGGAGATGTGTTACTGGTCAGATCATCAGGTGAAACAGGGAGAAAAGCTTAAAAACAGAACATGAATGCAGCCACCACATCTAATGACTGGTACTAATCTACAGTACTAAGATCACTAAACAATTGCCACTTACTGCACAGTGGGGCTCTATGACCAGTGAGGATATTGAAGTCTGACGTCAGCCCTTCTAAACTGTAAACTTCTTCCTAACTGCCTCCCTAATGCCCCCTTTCTCAAAAGGTGTGGATTGGTCCTTGTACTGGAAACTGATGTGCATTAAGGCGGTGTTCATTGCAAAAGCAACCATTTATTATTTAGCAGTTTACCATTTCTTAGAAATGGTGGCTGTATTTGTTTGTTTTTTTTTAGGCTTTCTTTTCTTCGTTTTTTATCTGGTGATCCAGCCAGTAAGTCTGTTTTCAGCAGAACATGCTCTCCTGCATATGTATCAGTTAGAGTGTTGAGACAAACTGTTTACCGGCAGATGCTTACAATGATCAACCTAGCTCCCTTGTTACCTCCTCTCATGCTCGCCTTCAGGACTTCTCCAGAGCCTCTCCCATCCTCTGGAATTCCCTGCCCTGGTATATCTGATCAGCCCCTAACCTGTCCACCTTTAGGAGATCCCTGAAAACTCACTTATTTAGGGAAGCATATCCGACACCCACCTAACAACTGTCCCCGAGCCCCATCAAATCATTCCTTGCATCTATTACCTTTTGTACCACCACCCCCTCCCTTTAGAAGGCCCTCCTTTCCCTTCTGTATTGAAATGTAAAGCACTGCATAAACTGTTGGCGCTATATAAATCGTGAATAATAATAATAATCAACCTTTATTTATTCATGTAAAACCTTTATCCCGAAAAGGTAATTAAACTGTTGCTGTAACTGCAGTGTGAGCTGGAGTTGGGCTTAAGTTTGTTAGTGTATCCCCTCCCCCAGACTGACAATGCTGCAGTCCAATGGTGCCCTCTGTGCTCCTTCATCCAGAGTGTAGACGCTCTAATACAAGAGAAATGTTACTGGTCAGATCATCAGGTGAAACAGAGAAAAAAAGAGCCTAAAAAGACAAAATGAATACAGCCACCACATCTAATGATTGGTAAGCTGCAAGATATTACATTTTTTATTTTTGGGTTTAATGCTTTAAGAGCTGGGAAATGCAAGAATTAGTTTGCAACAAAAAACACTTCATTGTTTGTAGTTGAAACCAACCACCAAAGGCTAATATTCAGAATGAACTGATACATAATTTACAATAATTAATAAAGAGCCAGAGCAATTTTAGCCCATGATATGCACAATATCACACACAAAACTTAATCTGCTTTGTTAGTACAATTAAATGGATTTGCCCTTCTTACTGCTATGGGAGTAAACTAGTTATCAACATTTTCTAAGCTGGATATAGATTTCATTTAATATAAAAGACACAAGTATGAGCTTTTTATAGCTTCACAAAATGAAGACCCTTTGGAGCTTAGGTTACTAGCAGTACATGGTTAACAACTGAATAAGATCGACTTGAGTCTTTTTTTAAACTTGACTAAAAACGTAACAAGATGGTCTTGTTTTGCCATTTTCTACCTAATACTACCTAACAATCATACATGCAGATTACATGACTGCATAGCCTAGAAGTACATTACATGACAAGATATCAAACTCTTACAGACAGCTCTCCAGGTTTTAACTTCTGAAAACTGAGTCAGAGTGCACAAGTGTACTTGCAGTCCTGAATTGGGTATTCTTATTTTAGCTCCCTGAAGGCTTCCATTTCAGGCACCATAACCCGCAGCTGTTTCATTTGCTTTCTTGAAGGGTGACAACTGTTCCGAAGTGCTCAGTGAGACGGCATGAAACAATAAAAACCACGTTTTCACTAATTATGGTATAGTGTTGATTTATTAAAGGAGTAGAGACTGAAAGTAGTAAATATGGTGAAACTTTCCTTATGTTAGCGAAAATCCTGTTTCTTTTTTTCTCGCACAGGATTGGGTATTCAAAGTGAATAATGTAAATGAAATGTACTATCATTCACTTTGCAAAGTGAACATAGATTTGCTAAATTAAAGAGTAACTCCACCTCTCTGTGAAAAAGAAATGAGCAAATACAATAAAATAATATAGCGTATACAATTGCAACTCAAGTCTTACTGTAATTGAATGTTATTAAAAATCACCTTTCTCTATCAAACTGCAGCCTCTGTAATTTTCTGTAAAATGCAATTCAATATGGCTACCCGGAGGCTTTCTGTATACAGAATGTGTACAGAACACCCACCAGAAATGTACTTTCCTGCTTGAGTGATTGGCTCCCAGTTTTTCCCACAAATCTGCACTAAGATACAAGTCAGATTTTTGGCATCCCTTGCAACAAAATGTTTGTTTTTGGTGAGATACTCCCAATAGGAAATAACGTCTAAAGGTATGCAGACCCTGCAATTTCCTCATTAGGCTTCATGTACACGGGACGTTTTTACAACCTCTCCTGAACGATTTAACTTGAGGGCCATTTCACACCAGATGCAGTTCCATTCAGTTCTGTGCGCTTTTTTTCTGCACTAAAAATGCATGCACAGTGTTTTCCATGTATTCCAATGGCTCTAGTTCACACCATGCAGTCAGTTTCGGGTGCAGAAACTGACCGGAAACTGACTGCATGGTGTGAACTAGAGCCATTGGAATACATGGAAAACACTGTGCATGCATTTTGTACAGAAAAAAAGTGCACAGAACTGCATGGAACTGCATCTGGTGTGAACTGGCCCCAGTAACCCACATTTAAAACGCCGCATTTAGCAGCGTTTTGACGTATTTTCCTTTAGAAGCGTTTCTAAAAAAAAAAGTTATTTTTTTTTTAAATGGTCAAACACTAAAAACGCCTATAAACGAAATGCGGCTAAACGCGGGTTATCACATTTAGCCGTGTTTGGCATCTAAAACGTTGGAAACTGCGGCGTCTGAAATCATTTTTTTGCCTTCAAAAAAAGGCCTATAAACGGAACTGCCTAAAAAGGACAGTAAACGAACCTGTGTACATGGACACATAAGATAACATTAAATGAGTTCAGGGGCGGATGGAAAAAGTGTCCAACTGCCTCTGAACGTCCGTTTAGCAGCAGCAGTGTACATGGGGCCTTAGAGCCCTGCAGCAGCTGACTAATAATTATAAAACCACTCCCGTACAGATTCACTCTGAACAAGGACACAGACAAGCTATTTCTTCATCACCGTTTCATTTCAGAAAGCAAGGGCCATCATAGTGTACCCAGACATTTCTTGGAACACCACCATAAATCCACCAAAGATTTAAAGGTTTGGATCATTGAGGCCACTCCTTGGGACCTCCCTCCGAGCATTTCCATAAGCTCTGCCAGAGGGAGACGTATTGGATATACGCCTTGAATGTTTTGTCCCACAGAGGTTTGAAGGAGGAGCTGGAAATTCATACTCTATTATAGTTGTTATAAGATCTAAGTGGCATCATGCCACTGCATCTGCCCTAGCCCCTAAGCATGCCCACTTAAGCCAATTGGCACCATCGATTTTGCTTACGTGCCAGTGTGGATATAAAGTGGAGGGAGACCCTCCTGCAGAGACAGCCCTCTGGATATATCCACTCATCCACCACAATAAGGCTACTTTCACACTGAGGCGTTTTAGCGCTAGAAATAGGGCCAGTAAAGCGCCTGAAAGACGCCTCCCATGCCTTCCCAGTGTACAAGCCTGAGTACTTTCGCACTGGGGTGGTTCGCTTGCAGAACATTAAAAAAAAGTCCTGCGTGCAGCATCTTTGGGGTGGTTTGGGAGCACACTCCTAAATCGCCCCTGCCCATTGAAATGAATGAGCAGCGCTGCCGAAGCACCTGCAAAGTCCATTTTAACCCTTTCTTCGGACGCTAAAAGCGCCCCGCTAGCGGCCGAAAAGCACCGCTAAAACTAGCGCCACTTTCAGTGTGAAAGTAGCCTTACATTGTCCCCGGTGTATCATGTTCATATGCTCACAGCAATGACCATATTGTATAATATTTTTTATATATCGTTTTCCTTACTTGTGATGTTGCTGAAACTTGCTGTCCCCTGTTGCACAGTATTTACATCTGTCCAGTTCCCCTTATTATACTTGTCATATTTCCCCTATTTATGGTTTTTCTGACACCTGTAGTCCCATGCTGCACACCTTGCATCCCATGTGAGTGTCTAAATATCGTAATTTAATTTATCTATGTTCTACTTGTTGCAGTCCTGTCCCAGTCAGTGTTTATGTCTTGTGTATGTTTACCTTTACTGCAGCAAGTTTTTTACTTTATTTTACTCCATTGCATACTGCCTTGTAATGATCTGGCAGTCGTTATCATTCCCACCCCCTGCCTATTTGTCTCACCCCTGACTCTTATATAAACCCCTTCCCCTTTCATTACTCCATTGGTTTGAAGAAGGAGTGACTGGGCATGCTCCTAAACATGTCCCGCCCACTCTGTCATTACTTCCGGTTTCCTGTATTCCATGCTGGCCCTGACAGCACGGCTCTCCATCTTGAATCAGAGACACAGGGGTTTATTTAGTAAAGCTGGAGAGTGCAAAATCAGGCTCACTTCTGGATAGAAACCATTTTATTGCCAAAGTTTAAATGAACAAGCTGAGGTTAGTTGGTTTCAATGCAGAAGTGAGCCTGATTTTTTACTCTCCAGCTTTAGTAAATAAACCCCACGGTGTTTCCCACCGCTGGTCGGCTGGAACTTCTACCTGCAGCTGTCTTTACTCCCAGGAGGCATCCCAATGGATGTTATGGATTCATTGATATGCCTGTTTCTCACCTCCATTTTGTAAGTGTTTTAAACCTTTCCTTGGCATTTAAGTGTTTTATTACGGCACTTAGAATCGCCTTCTTCTCTGCTATATTTCTTCAGAATAACAAAGGGTAGGAATCTATAACAGGGTTTGTTAAAATCTCTGAAATGTACCTAGATCACAAAGAGGGGAATGTTTTTTTCCCAACAAAAGTGTGCTTACTCTTTCATTTTTAGTTACAGATTGTGTGTGTGTGTGGTTGAGATTAGAACACCTGTGAGTACAATGTGAACCAAACAGTCAAGATTAAGGATGAGCTCCGGCGTGTTCGCACACTCCGCGCGCAGAGCCCGCCAGGAAGTCGGCACGGCACTGCGCTAATCGCAGGCAGTGAGACATTTCCCGATCTCTGCAGCTGCACATCGGGAAAATGTCTCACTGCCTGTGATTAGCGCAGTGCCGTGCCGTGCCGACTTCCTGGCGGGCTCGGCACGTGGAGTGTGCGAACACGCCGGAGCTCATCCTTAGTCAAGATGTGTAGTGGCCACCAGGGGCTCAGTACTCCCACACCACACAAGGACAGAGTGAGTGATGTAAAGGTAGTAGGAAATAGGGGAGAGGTTGGGAAGGAGAGAAGAAGGATCCAAACTGGGCAGAGATACAGAATGCATTCCAGATGCAATTGAAATTCTTCTTGCAAATTGAAATACGTTTTGAGTACCTGTCATGCAAATTAGCTGTTAGTTCCTCCATTCTCATAAGAAGGCTCAATTTGTCAACTCATTCTCCTATACTAGGAGCAGATGTGGACCTCCAGTGCCTAGGGATCAGTGCCCTACCTGCAGAAAGAATAAATCACCAGAGGCCCTTCTTTGCCACCTTAAAGGGTCCTGGAATGATAGAAAGGAGGGCTACTTCTGGGGTCTCTGGGCATTTCACACCCATGATACATGTGATAAGACCAAAGATAACATGCCTGATCGGTTGAATTTGGTGTCAGGACCACCTTCTGTGCCCCACATCTCTCACAGTCAGAGACGATTCACAGGTTGAGCTGCACTACTGAGCCAGCAGGTGGTGCTGTTGCATTGTTTGGCGCGGAAGTGCAGATGCTGAGCAGTGTGGTGTGTGGGAGCTGGGGACTGGACCGGACCCCCCCTCACTCAGACCGAGAGAGGCAGTCGGGTGGCCTGGGGACTGAGAGCAGTGGCAGGCAGAGGCGGCTCTAGGCTTTGTGGGGTCTTAGGCAAAACCTAGACATGGGGCCCCACTCACGCGCATAATGAGAAAAATAATTCAAGCGATAAAATTTTTTTACTGTATAAATTGCATATATTAACAGCTTTAATGTGCTGGTGTCGGTGCTCTCTATCTCGGTGCTGGTGTCGGTGCTCTCTATCTCGGTGCTGGTGTCAGTGAGGGAGGTAGCAGCGGAGAAGCCAATCAGCAGGCAGTGCTAGCGCAGGATGCAGAGCGCCAGGCCCACCATGGCTGAGGGTCAGCACTGGACTGGGCTGGGACCTTCTGACCCCGCAGTGGAGCCCTGCATAGGTAGGGGTAAGGGCAGGGTGGAGGGAGGGGTCAGGGGCTGTCAATCACAGGTTTGCACACACACACAGGACTGAGCTGCCCGGCCTGTGGCACTGATAACCAGGAGGAAGGAAGTGGGGGGTTGGGGCAGGGGTGGATATAAAGGCCAGTGGCTGTGGTTAAGGGATACTGAAGGAGCAGGGATGGGGGCTGGCTCTCTCTTATGCTGGTGGTCACTGGCTGCAGAAGGGGTTGTGCTGTGCCTCTCCCTGCAGCTGGAGCCCCGGATCTCCCCTCCTTGATTAACAGCTCCAGAGAGGGGCGGCCCGGACACCTTTTTAGCTCTTCTCTCCTACCTCCCACTTCCATCGGCTCCATACAGCCCTGGCGAGGCTTCCTCCCCAGTGGGACCCTCCTCTTCCCCTCTGCTTACCAGTCAGATGCTGGATGCCTCCTCCGGGTGTGCGGGGATCGCTCAGCGCAGCATTCCAGTGGGGGGGTAAAGTGAGGGGGGGAGTCTGCATCTCCGGAGCAGCGGGAAAATTTATTTGTATTATTTTGCTCCGGCTGTTGGAATGACTCGCCTCCCCTTCTCCTCCACCAGACAACACAGGGCTGGTCCCGCCTCCTCCCCAAGACACAGCCACGGCTCCATCCTCTCTCTCCACGGAGCTCACAGACATTAACCTTCTGCTCACCGGAGCGCATTGCGGCATTGTTGTCAGTAGAGGCGGCTCTTCAATTAGGCAAATTAGGTGGTCACAAGGCCCCTGTGAGTGTGAGGCCTTAGGCGACCACCTAATTAGAGAGCCGCCTCTGGCGGAAGGCCATCGGGAAGGAGGAGCCGGAGTGACTGAGGACAGTGCCACGCCATAGAATCCGACAGGGGAGGCGGGACTGGGAGACCGAGAGGTGGAAGGTTGACCTGGGTAAGTGAAACCGCAGACCAGAGGGGGAGTCTGACAGACAGACCAGGGAAGTGTGACAGGCAGGCTGACCGGGGAAGACTGTAGGTGCTGACAATCCCTGCAAGTGCCAGATTACAGGGGTGGCTGAGCAGGAGCAGAGTGGTTGCAACTAATAGAAAAGACCGACTGACTGTGCGTAGTGGGGAAGCTGGCTGAGGAGGGTATAGTGTGAGTAACCGAGTACTACCGAGTATTGTTATTTACTGAAGTATTGCTGGGTAACTGAGTATTGTGGTTTAACTTAGTACTGTTGAATAACTGAGTATTGTGGTGCAACTGAGTATTGTGAGTTTTGTTGGGTAACTGAGTATTGTGGTATAACTGAGTACTGTTGAGTAACTGGGTATTGTTGAATACTGTTGGGTAACTGAGTAGTCTGAGTATTGTTGGGTAACTGAATACTATGGTGTAACTGAGTATAACTGAGTATTGTTGAATAACTATTTAGTACTGAATAACTATTGTTCAGTACTGTTGAGTGACTGAGCATTGTTGAGCACTGCAGAGTAACTGTGTGTGACTGAATTCCAAGGAAAAAATGTGTGCTGAGAAATTAGAGTCAGGAAGCTAGTTATCATCTAATCAGACAGAGTAAAATTTCCATTCCCCATTAAATTAGTGGGTACGATTCCCGGCGGGTGTGGAGATGCGACCTGGTGCACATTTTGTGGCATGTATGCGTTCCTCGATCATACAATCGAGGGCGAATACTGCTGCGCAAAATGTAAGCACGTTGCTTCTCTGGAAACCCAGGTCCTGAATCTAGGGAAGCAACTGGCAACATTAAGAAGAATCTCCATACTAAAGGAGAGTTGGGAACGTACCCAGCAGGTGCCGGCAGGGGCCAGCACAGAGGCGGGTGGAGACAGAGGTGCAGGCACCAGAGCAGAGCAGATGGGTGACACTCAGGAAGGGTAGATGGGAAGTGTCAGGGAGGCCGGTCTTGGGCTGGAACATCCCAATAAGTATTCTGTGTTGCGTGATGTTGTAGAAACCAGTCAGGGACCAGCATTGCTGGAGCAGAGTGAAGCCCCTAGCTACCAGGGGAAAAACTCCTCCAGTGAGGGTGGGGATAAAGCCAAGGGTAAGGAAAGACAGATTCTGGTGGTAGGGGACTCAATCATTAGGACAGAGAGGGCTAGCTGTCAAAAAGACCTGAAGCGCTGAACTGTATGTTGTTTACCAGGCGCTCAGGTTGGGCACATCACAGATCTGGTGGACAGATTATTGGGAGAGACTGGGGAGGACCCAGCTGTTATGGTACATGTTGGTACCAACGACAAAGTCAGAGAAAGATGGAGTGTCCTAAAAAACGATTTTATGGACTTAGGAGCTAAATTGAGGAATAGGACCTCCAAGGTAGTATTCTCAGAAATACTACCGGTACCTCGAGCCACACCACAGAGGCAGCAGGAGATTAGGGAAATTTACAAGTTGCTGAGGAGCTGATGTAGAAAGGAGGGGTTTGGGTTCCTGGAGAACTGGGCTGACTTCTCACTCAGTTTACTGGCTCTTTAGCAGGGACGGACTGCACCTAAATGGGGAGGGTGAAGCTCAGCTGGGAGAGAAGATGGCTGAAAAGTTAGAGGGGCTTTTAAACTAGGTCACAGTGGGGGACCAGATGTAGAGATAGCCAGCGTGAAACAAGGTTCAGAGGGTAGTATTTGGGGCATTAGCGGTAGGGTGACAAGAGTACCTAAACCCAAGGTAAGTAATTTAAGAAATCCAAATTGCAGCCTCATAACAACCAACAAAGAGATAGTATGTGACCGAACAAAACTACGAGGCTTGTACACTAATGCTAGAAGTCTGGCTAACAAGATGGGAGAACTGGAGCTGCTGATGTACGAGTAGGATTTAGATTTTAAGGGAATTTCAGAGACTTGATTTAACAGCTCTCATGATTGGCTGGCAACCATTCAAGGGTATTCCCTATATCACAGAGGTAGGGAGAGTAAAAAAGGGGGAGGGGTATACATGTACACCAAGAATTTTTTTTTTTTTTTTTTAAGCCCATGGCGTGTGAAACACACTCAAAAACTTCACCCGGTGCCAAAAAAATGTGCACACACATAAAGAATGAAGCACAAAAAAGTGCAACGGGTACACAAGCCCTCTAAAATCAGAGGGCCTTGCCCTGAATCCCCCGGGGTGTTAGGCTTCTGACGGGGACAAGGATACTTACACTTGGTCCATCTGGCCGAAACCAGACGGACCCCTTTCTCTGGAGGGACTGCCGAAAAAGACCCCCTCAAGTTCTCAGCGGGGCTCCCCCGAAGGGAGACCCCATGAGAGAGGGCGAACCAAGCCAGAAGGCCATATCTACCCCCTCCCAAGACTTTCAGGGCAGGCCTGAGGACCTGCAACCCTACTCATCACACAGTGCAAAACATGTACAATACAAAAAAACAAAAACGTGACACACACAAAGGAAATGAATAAAAAGAAAGTGGGGGGAGAAGGAAGTAGAGGAAAGTGAAAAGGTGGCCATTGTGCAATACAATGGCCAGGCCTTCCGGCCAGGATTAAAAAATTCCTCCAGTCCCAGCCAAAAGGCCCGGCCCAGGAGGCAGGTACAAAAAAAAGCATGTAATGGTGCAGTGACCACGGTGCCTTAAATCAAAATGACCCTCACGCACAGGGATTTTCAGGCACCCCCGGACTGCCACTCCAGGGGCACATACACCATAGGCTTTCGGACCAACCCTGACCAACAGCCCAGACCACAGCAGCCTCCCCCAAGCCAGGAAGGCATGAGGTTCTGGAAGCTTGGTGAGAGCCCTTTACCATCAGGCCCCACCGTCGCTCCCATCACTCCTACCTAATTACATTCGGGAAAAAGCGCTCCTCCCCCTCCAGCTAGAGAGGAGTGGGTGTTCTCTCCCAAAAAACTGACCGGAGCTAGAGCTACCCCAATCTATGCCAGAAGGCCAGCGACCCAACCCTCTGGATCAGACCGAGATGCAGAACCCATCCTCACCAGGAGAACCCTTCTGGACGGCTCGGACTCGGGCCCCGCTGACCTCTCGGTGGGCGTCCAGACACCGGCACTGCCGAACCGCCCTTCCAGGTCCAATGACACCATTGGATTTGCATGTGTCCTCCCCATTCTCGGGAGTAACACAGCGCCTCCTCTGGAAACTGATAAGAACAGATACTATACTTGATCTTAGCCAAAAGGCCGAGAAGCAATAAAGTAGATAAAAAGCATGAAATTCTTTAAGTATAAGAATAGTAAGAAAGGGAGGCCAGATCATATTGGTCCCATAAAAGTATGATGAAGGGAATCTGGTTACAAAAGAAGGAGAGATGGCGAAGGTTTTGAATATATTCTTCCCCTCAGTCTTCACAAGGGAAATGGGGGGATACAGTAACCAAGACGGTAAAGTTAATTTTCATAGCATGTCACAGGAAGCACCCTCATGGCTAACAGAAGACAGAATTAGAAATAGATTTGAAAAAATTAACATGAACATGAATAGGTCACCGGGACCAGATGGCTTACACCCGAGGGTCCTTAAGGAACAAGTGATAGCCAGACCATTGTTCCTAATTTTTGTGGATAGTTTATTGACTGAAATGGTACCAGCTGATTGGAGAAAAGCCAACGTGGCACCAATATTTAAAAAAGGGCAGAGATAAATCCCTGGGAACTACAGGCTAGTTAGCCTAACATCAAAAGTCTGCAAGCTATTGGAGGAGATGATTAGGGACTATATACAAGATTTTAGTAATAAAAACGGTATCATTAGCAGTAATCTGTATGGTTTGATGAAGAAATCGCTCTTGCCAGACCAAGCTATTAACCTTCTATGAAGAAGTGTGCTGCCATCTAGATAAAGGAAGGGCTGTAGATGTGGTGTATCTAGGTTTTGCAAATGCACACCATACAGTTCCCCACAAGCGTTTACTGTACAAACTGAGGTCTGTTGGCATGGACCATAGGGTGAGTACATGGATTGAAAACTGGCTACAGGGGCGAGTCCAAAGGGTGGTGATAAATGGGGAGTATTTGGAAAGGTCTGGTGTGGAAAGTGGGGTCCCCCAGGGCTCTGTCCTGAGACCAATCCATTTTAATTCATTCATAAACGATCTGGAGGATGTGATAAATGACTCAATCTCAGTTTTTTCGGACGATACAATGTTAAGGGGTGATTTCCTTCAAAATGGAAAGATCCTCTCATCAGGCCATGAAGTGAAAAAATATTCCTAATTGGACAAGGATAGCAAAAAAAAATAAATAAATAAAATCTAACTGTGATTTAACCCTTCCATGCCCTATCCAAAATTAAAATACACTTGGGTACCAGCAAGGATGCTATCTACAAGGAGTTTGCATGTTCTCCCTGTGTGTGGGTTTTCTCTGGGTACTCTACTCTCCTTCCACAATCCAAAGATGTGCTGTTAGATTTAATGGCTCCTGCCCAAATTGGTCCTACTTATGTTTAGGTATGCATATGAGAAAGGGACCTTAAGCCTAGTACACACTGCTAGTTTTTTTTTTTTTTCGTTCAACCCAGTGGGCTAAACAAAAAAAAACTGACAGCTCAGGTCGGAGCTGCTGTACTAACAATCTGATGTTAGTACAGTGATCTACCCTACTATTCTATTGTGTTCTTAGAGGGGGATGCCCCCTCCCCCACCAGAACACTCCGGCACTGATCGGGAGCTGGTCGGCCGGCTGACCGGCTGCAGTACACACGTGCTGAATGTTGGCCAGTTTCTATTGATCTATTGAATGGCCCATGTATGCGTGGCTTTAGAATGAGTTCCTTAAAGGCAGGGACTGATGGGAATGTACAATATGTAGTGTGCTGCAAAAATTATCAGCATTATATAAAAATACCTGTAATAACAATAATAAATGTTTTGGTTTTAGGTATACTTTAACTTTACCTAATTAACTCCTTTCTCCCCTTATCCACTTTTTCTGCTGGTTTTTATTTTTATACCTTTCTGCTATTAATATTATTTTTTTTAATTATTTTTACCTAATTTGTGTGTTATTTTTTCTAGTGTTGAATAATAAGTGTATGCGTATAACTTTTCAGTTGCAAAAGCTTTGCCATCCTTTTGTACCTGGTACTTAATTTTTGTATAATTTTAAATGGGACAAATTATAAAATGTAATGTGTACTTTCAGTGGCGTCACTAGGGGGGGCCAGAGGGGGCCATGACCCCCCAAAATAATATTGTGCCCCCCAATTAAAAAAAACTGACTCTGGGAGCAGTCCGGAATGCAGGGGACTGGGACAGACTGAACCTCGGTAGCACTGGCTCTGACTTTATTTCTGAGCCACTGGTTGTTAGAGCTGCCTGGCGCCTAGCAACCAGTGACGTCATGGCTGCGACTCCCTCTCTGCCTAGTGTTAAAAGCGGAGGAGGACTTAACTTCCTCCTCCTCTTCGCCTAGGGCTCCTGGGTTCCAAAGCAGCTGTCCGGTGTTTTGTGGCCGCCTGGGTGGGATGGGTGGCTGGGCAGCACATAGGGAAACCGAACCGTCCATTTCTCTTCTGCCACCGCTGAACTCCCGCTTCTCCTCCTGCAGGTATTTAGTGTGGCAAGAGATACATTGACGTATTGGTTACTCTATGTGCTGCCCAGCCGCCCCTCCTACCCAGGTGGCCACGGTCATATTGCACGGGACAGGTGCGAGCACAGCTATTTATAGAGAACTATAGGCTACCTCTGGTTTCTCCTCCGGGTGAAGTGCAGCTTTTGTGCATGCAACCTCCTCTGGCTGACAGACCTGATGGTTTCTCTCCCAGCCTGCAGCTACTGAGCTACACGGGCTGACCAAGCTGGTGGGTAGGGCGGGGGTGTGGCCATCTTCCCTTACATGCACAGATGGCTGCTGAAAATTGTACCGGACCATGGAGGAGGAGCATAAATGGCGACCCCGGGAGGCTTCACCTCAATCCATATGGTGAGTGACCCCTGCAGCAATTCCCTCCATGTGCAAGTCTTCAGCTCCCTACTGTGGTTAGCACACTTTATGCTCCCCCCGATACTGGTGACTGCCCCCCCATATACTGCTCCCCCCAAAACTGGTGACTGCCCCCCCATATACTGCTTCCCATTGTATAATGGTCACTGCTCCCCCCGGATGCTGTATAATTATTTATTTAGATTGTATTTTATTATTATATTTTGAGGCCCGTATATTGCTCACTGCTCTCCCTCCACACTGTATACTGCCCACTGCTGTTCACCTGTATACTGCTCACTGCCCCTCCCCCCATGTATAAGGCAGACTCTCCGAAATATACTGCTCCCCCTGTATACTGCTCACTACCTCCCCATTGTATACTGAACCACCCCCTCCCCTGTATACTGCTCATTGCATCCTCCACTATATACTGCTGCCCCTCCCCCCAGTATACTGCTCCCCTCCACTATATACTGCTCCCCCCGTATACTGCTCTCCTCCACTATATACTGCTCTCCCCCACTATATACTGCTCTCCCCCACTATATACTGCTCCCCTCCACTATATACTGCTCCCCCCATATACTGCTTTCCTCCACTATATACTGCTCCACCCACATACTACTCCCCTCCACTATAAACTGCTCCACCCGTATACTGCTCACTGCTCCCCCCACTGTATACGGCTCCCCTCCACTATATACTGTTCCCCCCATATACTGCTCCTCCCACTGTATACTGCTCCCCTCCACTATATACTGCTCATTGCTCTCCTCCACTATATACTGCTCCCCCCGTATACTGCTCACTGCTCCCCCCACTATATAGACTGCTTTCCTCCACTATATACTGCTCCTCTCCACTATATACTGCTCCCCCGGACTATATACTGCTCCCCCTGTATACTGCTCCCCCCATTGTATACTGCTCCCCCCGTATACTGCTCTCCTCCACTATATACTGCTCAATGCTCTCCCCATTGTATACTGCTCCCCCCTTATACTGCTCTCTTCCACTGTATACTGCTCTCCTCCACTATTTACTGCTCCCCTCCACTATATACTGCTCCCCCCTATACTGCTCACTGCTCCCCCCCACTGTATACTGCTCTCCTCCACTATATACTGCTCCCCCCGACTATATACTGCTCCCCCGACTATATACTGCCACTGCACCCCCTATTGTATACTTCTCCCTCCACTATATACTGCTCCCCTCATTGTATACTGCTCTCCTCCACTATGTACTGCTCCCCCTATACTACTCACTGCTCTTCCACCCCATCCTCTCACACCCCTCTCTTGCATGCAGGCAGGGGGAACCAAGTGGGCACTGACTAACAAGTGACAGCAAGTGAGCAAGCACAGCCACTGAACCCATCCCCCAAGCACTGCCACTCATCCACCCCTACCCCCACTGATCCCATTCTCCTAATGAAGGATTACAGGTCCCAGCATGAACTCCTGCGATCTCAGGGGTTCATGCTGGGACTTGTGGTCCTTCAATTTTGGAGGGAGTCACATCCTTAGATCTGAGGCATTCATGTTGGAACTTGTAGTCCTTCATTTTTGGGGATGTGTGACCCCCAGAAAACTGAAAGACTACAGGTCCCAGCATGAGCCCCTCAGAGCTGAGGCTGTGACACGGCCCCCCAATGGAGGGGGTAGGAATTAGGTAGGTCAGTGGTAATGGTCAGTGTAATGGACAGGTAGGTAAGTGTAGTTGAGCATACAACAAATGTGAATTTGTAACAAGACCTCTGGAGTGCATTCTATTCTTGAAAAATAACAAACAATATATATATTGCGTTTTATAGTTGCCCCCCTAATTTTGTCCCTGTCCCCCCATGTGCCCCCCCTAAATATGAAAGCTGGAGACGCCGCAGTGTACTTTATATTTATAGTAAAACTAAAACTTTGTTTAAAAACTAAAACTGGTAAAAAAAAAAAAAAAATTACTTTTTGTCTATAGATTACATAGAAAACAAAATAATTTTTGCAAGACAAACTTGACAAAAGAATGCCTAGTTTGTCCCAAAAAACACAGTAGGGATTACTTTTTTTTATCTTAAAGAGGAGTTTCAGCCTGGGGAAAAAATTATAAGTCAGCAGGTACAAATACTGTAGCTGCTGACTTTTAATATAAGGACACTTACCTGTCGAGGGAGCCCGCAATGTTGGCACCCCGAGCCGATCCGTCTATTGGCTCTAGATGCAGCTGCTGGCATCTTCACTAAGGGAAACAGGCGGCTTTAAGGCCTGTTTCCTACGCTAGTCACGCTGCGCTTTCTGAATGGTCCCTTTGTCTTCTGAGACCTGTGTATCTCCCAAAAGACAGTGATGCGGCGATCTTACACGGAAGTAGCAGTGGGTACCTTGGTTTGACAGGTATCCACTCCCCCCCGCCCAAAGGTGGCAAATGTGGCAGCGGAGTGGGGAGGAAGCAAACAAGCAGGGCTTCCCCTATTGGGTGGAGCTCTGCTTTAAAGTGGCTGTAAAGGCTGAAGGTAGGACCCGAGAAAAGGACGATCAGGGCTGCTCTGTGAAAAATCACCTTTACAATCACTTTAAATAATGATAAAGCGATATTAAACCCTTGTTTTTTTTTTTTTTTTAAATAACAAACATATTATACTTACCTGCTCTGTGTAATGGTTTTACACGGAGCAGCCCGGATCCTCCTCTTCTCGGATCCCATGCCGACGCTTCTGGCTTCTACCTCCTGCTGGGGTGCTTGCTGTGGGGGCACCCATACAGGCGTGCTTCCGACCCGTAGCTCTGTGTATCCATTCGCACACGGAGCTGCAGCTCCGCCCCACCCCCTCTGTCTTCTGATTGGCTCACTGGCTGTGATTGATAGCAGCCAATGGCTCCCGGTGCCGACAAAAGCCAATCAGGAGTGCGAGTCCCTGGAGAGTCAAGGCTCTGGTGGACATTGCTGGATCGAGAGGGGGCTTAGGAAAGTATTGGGGTTTTTTTTTGCTTTCATGCGTAGAATGCATGAAGATAAAAAAAACCTTGTGCCTTTACAATCACTTTAATGCCCGATAAGCAGGCCCATAGTGGAAATGTAAAAATTGCACTGGTTCATAAAGGGTATACAAGTATGAGAGCTAAAGTTGTTAACTAAGTCAACCCCATTATGTGTTTAATGTAGGTATTTTTTTTTAAATGTCCTGGTTTGTCCTCTGTAAGGATCAATGTGGAGCTGCTGCACTCAGGAATCAATCAGGTACCATTCTTAAATGGAATAAAGAATGGTCTCCTATGTGCTGTACACTGAAATATAGGAGAGCTAAAATCTTTTAGAAGGCAATAAAATCCAATCCTATACTTATTTTACACTGAGTGCTGTATACAGGATCATTTCACAGCAAATAGCAAAATGATAGCTTGAATGTGAACTCTCTGTTTTTATATTGTAAAAAGGTTACAAAATTACTGCTACTTACAGTAGTTTCAGGACTTTATGCTCCTTTCACACAGGGCCGGATTTAGCATGTCTGATGTGGGGGTGCAGTAAAAAATGTCACAGGGGCAAAGGATGCAAGGTCAGCAGGGCAGTGTATAGGAGTCAGTAAGGCAGTGGTCAGTAAGGCAGGGTCATTAGGGCAAAGGATAAGGTCAGCAGTTTGCATGGCAGTGTACAGAGGCCATTAGTTTGTTGGACACGGTACAGGGGATAGAAGGACAAAGGATAGAGGGCAGCAGAAGAGTGCTCAGTGCTTCAGAAGGGCATTGTACAGGAGGTCAGCAGGGAAGAGGATGGGAGATCAGCAGGGCAGTGTACAAGAGTCAGTAGGGCAGAGGAGAGGAGTCAGCAGGGCACAGGTCATGGTTCAGCAGGGCACAGGAGAGGGGTCAGGGTGGAGAACAAGGGTTATCAGGAAAGAAGGCAGGGGTCAGCAGGGCAGGGTACAAGGGGTTAGCAGGGTAGAGGACAGGGGTCAGCAGAGAAAAGGACAGGGTCACTGCTGGCTGGGCACTCAGCAGATCTCCTCCTATGTCCCCACACAGGACATAGCTGAGATTGGATTCCCTTACAGACACTGGCTGAACCTGCACAGTGTGTAGCTGGCTACTGCAGCTGTGCTTCCATTCTAATCTGTGACTTTCACAGGGCAGAACTGCAACATAGCCGCCAGCTTCACACTGTGCAGATTGAGCCTGTGCCTATAAAGCAAATTACCTGAGGGCCACAGGACGAGTTTTCACTTGGGCACTTGGGCAGCTCCCAGTGTTGAGGGCTATTTAGAGGTTACTGGATGAGCACAGGGGCAGGGTAAATGAGGTGTATAGGGGGGGATAGATGGGATGATCATGTGGAGGTCAGCTGGGGGTGTCAGGGTCTCTTACCGTGACCTCAGCGATGGGCCGATGGCAGCTGCCAGCTCAGGCTTAGCAGGACAGGTCCCCCTCCTTGCACACCGAGCCAGTGAGTCAGACTCAGCCATGATGGTGTCCAAGAAGATCCCACTAGAAATTGTAGTTTGGCTGTAGTCAGTGGCGTCACTAGGGTTGGTGTCACCTTGTGCGGTAAAACATGGTGTCACCCCCCCCCGTCTAGGCTGCACAGCACCATGCAGGCAGCGCACTGTCATGGGGCGCACCTCAAACCAGCCTCTGTAAATGATAGTATAGGGTGGTATAGTGGCAGGTTGGGGTGGTATAGGGCAGGTTAGGGCGGTATATGGCATGTTCGGGTGGTATAGGGCATGTTGGGGTGGCATAGGGCAAGTTAGGGTGGCATAGGGCAGGTTGGGGTGGCACAGGGCAGGTTGGGGTTGTACAGGGCAGGCTGGGGTGGCACAGAGCAGGTTGTGGTGGCACAGGGTAGGTTGGTGGTACAGGACAGGTTGGGGTGGCACAGGGCAGGTTGGGGTGGTGCAGGGCAGGTTGGGGTGGCACAGTGTAGGTTGTGGTGGTATAGGGCAGGCTGGGGTGGCACAAGGCAGGTTGTGGTGGTATAGGGCAGGCTGGAGTGGTACAGGGTAGGTTGGGGTGGCACAGTGTAGGTTGGGGTGGCACAGTGTAGGTTGGGGTGACACAGGGTAGGTTGGGGTGGCACATGGCAGGCTGGGGTGGTACAGGGCATCTTAGAACTCTATGTAGTGACAGTGTGCAGAGTAACTTACATAGCATGCCTCATGCCTGCAGATAAAGACCCGGGCGGGTGGGCAGGGCTGCTGTGTCTTTCCTCGCCTCTATCTCCTTCAGCTGCGGCATCATCCATAGTGAAGGAGTCTGTGGGAGGGGTGAAGGAGGCAGCCACACCCCCAGCCCTTCCCGCACCCCCCATAGCAATGCTAATGGTTGTATTTAGGCTGGCTGCGCTCGCTTCTCTCCAGACTTTACCCGCCGGGTGCAGGGAGCTTGAGCGCACAGCCGTGGACTACAACTCCCAGAAGCAACAGCGGCGGACGTCACGTGATGTCCCTGACGTCAGCTAGCGCAACTGACTCCGAGTAAACCAGGAAGAGAACAAAAAAAAAAGATCGTAAGCAAGCGGCCGTTGCTTACCTGGAAATGTATCAGCATGCATCGGCCCTGCGGACCAATTGTAACCGCTCCGCGGGCCGTAAATGGCCCGAGGACCGGTACTTTGAGACCCCTGCTATAAAGGAATCCAATCTCAGCTACAGTTGTGCTCATAAGTTTACATACCCTGGCAGAATTTATGATTTCTTAGCCATTTTTTAGAGAATATGAATGAAAACACAAAACCTTTTTTTTCACTCATGGTTAGTGTTTGGCTGAAGCCATTTATTATCAATCAACTGTGTTTACTCATCCAGTGCTGCACTGACGTTTCTGGATTCTGAGTAATGGGGAAAGTAAAAGAATTGTCAAAGGATCTGCGGGAAAAGGTAGTAGAACTGTATAAAACAGGAAAGAGATATAAAAACATATCCAAGGAATTGAATATGCCAATAAGCAGTGTTCAAACTCTAATCAAGAAGTGGAAAATGAGGGGTTCTGTTGAAACCAAACCATGGTCAGGTAGACCAACTAAAATTTCAGCCACAACTGCCAGGAAAATTGTTCGGAATGCAAACAAAAAAAAAAAACCACAAATAACTTTAGGTGAAATACAGGACTCTCTGAAAACCTGTGGTGTGGCTGTTTCAAGATGTACAATAAGGAGGCACTTGAAGAAAGATGGGCTGCATGGTTGAGTCACCAGAAGAAAGCCATTACTATGCAAATGCCACAAAGTATCCCACTTACAAAACGCCAAACAGCACAGAGACAAGCCTAAAACCTTCTGGCACAGTCATTTGGAGTGATGAGACTAAAATTTAGCTTTTTGGCCACAACCACGAACGCTTCATTTGGAGAGGCGTCAACAAGGCCTATGATGAAAGGTACACCATTCCTACTGTGAAACACTGAGGTGGATCGCTGATGTTTTGGGGATGTGTGAGCTACAAAGGCACAGGAAATTTGGTCAAAATTGATGGCAAGATGAATGCAGTATGTTATCAAAAAAATACTGGAGGAACATTTGCATTCAACAGCCTGGAAGCTGCGCATGGGACGTACTTGGACATTCCAACATGACAATGATCCAAAACACAAGACCAAGTCAACTTGTCATTGGCTACAGCAGAATAAAGTGAAGGTTCTGGAGTGGCAATCTCAGTCTCCTGACCTCAATATCATTGAACCACTCTGGGGAGATCTCAAACGTCCAGTTCATTCAAGAAAGCCCAAGAATTTCCAGGAACTTGAGGCTTTATGCCAAGAGGAATGGGCAGCTTTACCATCTGAGAAGATAAAGAGCCTCATCCACAAATACTACAAAAGACTTCAAGCTGTCATTGATGTTAAAGGGGTATTAAGAACTGGGGTATGTAAACTTTTGATCAGGGTCATTTGCGTAGTTTGTTTTCATTATGATTTAAAAAGAGTAAACACAGTTGACTGATAATAAATGGCTTTAGCCGAACACTAACTGTGAGTGAAACAAAAGTTTTTGTGTTATCATTCATATTCTCTGAAAAATGGCCAAGAAATCATAAATTCTGCCAGGGTATGTAAACTTATGAGCACAACTGTATGTGCTTTGTGGGGGGAGGAGGAGGAGATCTGTTGAGTGCCCTGTGCAGGGACTGCTGGGACAAACACACCTAGCACCCACGGCAAATATGACTAACTGCACCCCCCACCCCCAATGTATGAGCAACATGTCTCAGCATAAATCCCACCTCTCAAAAGAAATACATCTTTTCCAAGCACTGCTCACCTCCTGGCAGCAGGAAATGAGGGATTGCAGACCAGAAGTGACGTCATACCAGGAAGAGTATTGGTTTTTATAAATGCTGGTGAATTTTAACCTAAATGTAAGCCTCTTTTTGTATAAATAAATTGGTTATTGATGATTTTACACTATTGGGAGCATCTTCTTCATTTCCACATGGTACGGGAGTAACTGCTACCGCGGGTATGGTGCTCTTAAAGGAACCCATACATCTGTCCTCCAGGAAACGCATCCAACAGTAGACAAGCACCCTGGTGAGAAGGAGGCCACACTGCAGGACGCTCAGCACTGGGTAAAATCAGGAGGTAACATGCTGAATATGATTACATATGCATTGTACTATATCATTAAGGTGAGAGCACTGGGAGCACAGTGGTGACGGAAAGTGGTCACGAAAACACTGGTCTAATCTATTTTTCTAGAAATGGATTTCACATTATTTTAAGAAGAACTATCACTTTACACAAAAACGATTATTATTTAATATTTTTTATTTTCATTTGTATTCCATTTTCATGTCACTTTTTTATATATTTTTTTGCATAATATATTGATACGTATTGTATATTGGCACAATATCACATTATTGTACTTTTGTTGATATTGCATATGGTACTTTATATTAGTGTTGCTGATATGATTTATATGTTTAGGTGTGATTTATTTCAGTCCGTGTATAGTCCGATCTGAGAGATATCCCATGTCAGCTTCTGTAATGAGGATTGCTGTTACAGGAGTGGGGAGAGCACAGCGCAGCTTGTACCTCCTCCTGGATCTCTGTTACTGGAATTTCTCCTGTCAGGACTTTCACATCACTGTTCACGTTGGTTATTCAGTGCCAGGCTGTCCCTTGTCCCAGCTGGGAGTGTGGGGATGGAGAGCTCCGTGGATCATGCACAATGTCCATGAAGGGAGGCACAACCAAATTCAGGGGGGGCACAGCTCACACCAGCACCCCCATAGATCTGGCCTTGCTTTCACATGGGCACTATGCATGAACAGATACCCTGCTGAAACGAAGCAAAATGGAACAGATGTCACTTTTGTGACATCCATGCCTTCTCAGTTATAAAAGCTGTAGCTTTCTGGACCAAAGTTAGATTTATGGGTGACCATATGTAAAGAACTTACATCTGTTTACATGAGCTCAACAGTAGTGCAATGGTAGTGGATGAGTCACAGGTCCTTGTTACTTCCAATAAAGGCACAGACTTTGCTGCCCCTTAAGGGTCAGGGGAGAACCACCTGTAGTGCCCTCTGTCCCCATCGTAGTGTCCTATGCCATCCCCCTCCACTGTAGTGCCCTCTGCCCATCCATTGCAGTGTCCTCTACACCCCCCCCCCCACCGTAGTGCCCTCTGCCCCCACATTGCAGTGTCCTATTCCATCCCCCTCCACTGTAGTGCCCTCTGCCCATCCATTGCAGTGTCCTCTACACACCCCCCCCACCGTAGTGCCCTCTGCCCCCACATTGCAGTGTCCTATTCCATCCCCCTCCACTGTAGTGCCCCTTGCTCCTCCCCATTGCAGTGTCCTCTGCACCCCTCCCCCACACAATAGTGTTCTATGCCCCTCTCTGTAGTGCCCCCCATAGCAGTGTCCTCTGCAGCCCCCTACCCCTCTACAATATTTTCTTCTGCCACCTGATAGCAGTGTCCTCTGCAGCCATCTACCCCCCCTACAATAATTTCCTCTGCCACCCCATAACACCATCCTCTGCTTCTTCCATCCCAGTAGTGCCCTCTGCCCATCTATAGCTGTTTTCCCTGTTGCTCCCAACACACAGCTGTAGGTAGCTCTCTCTTACCTTACAGTGCTTGTACATGACAGAGGGGTTGAGAGGCAGCACGGTGCTGAATGGAGCTGCTTTAGTTAACAAGCTGATGATTGGTTGCTAGGACCGCCTAGCAACCAATCACCTGCTAGTTTGCAAAGTTAACTAAAGCAGCTCCTGGACCCGCCCTCCATCCAGCACGATGCTACCTCTTAACATCTCTCTGCTAGTAAAGAGAGATCAATGCCGGCGGAGGCTGGGGAAGCATCAGCACAGCCCTGATCGTCATCTACCTGTTGGCTTCCCACGATCAACAGGTAGATCGCGATTGACGGGTTGCCAACCCCAGCAGGTTTTCCTGGTTCCTACAACGTTTAGTACAATAATGGTCCTCTCAAAGACCCATAGCAAATAAAGGTGTAGGTGTTCTATAGGTCCTGTGTAACCAAAATAATCGAGTGAGTCTACTAGACTCACTTGGTTGAACTAGATGGACTTGTGTCTTTCTTGAACCTGACTAAATATGCAACTATGTACATGTTGTGGGTAAGGACCCTTTCAGTAACAAGGTCAAAGTTGCATCCCATTGCTCATCTGAGATAATACCCAGATCCTTTTCCTATTCACATTTGCATTGAAGAGGATATTTTGAGATATATTTAAGTAAGATATGGGTTTACAGATATTCACCCCCATTAGTAGAGGTGGCTTGTATATTGAGATATTGGAAAATTGAATTCAAATACTTAC
This sequence comes from Aquarana catesbeiana, assembly GCF_042186555.1. NCBI lineage: Eukaryota > Metazoa > Chordata > Amphibia > Anura > Ranidae > Aquarana > Aquarana catesbeiana. The sequence continues at coordinate 222,999,570 of NC_133334.1, read as the reverse complement.
CATAATTTTCCTTTCCTGACGAGCTTCATGGCAGCACAGCTGGGTATAGGCTCCGCCCCCCCATGCCTCCAGGACTTAACTCATATCAATTTGACAGAAGAAATAGGGAGTCCGCGCTAATGGGTGTAATTAGAAGCCTAGGTGGGGAGTGTATTCCTAAATTGATAGACTACTGCCCTCACATACGCTGACTCCACAGGGGGTGGAATGAGCGGAAAAAGTGAAAAAAGAAAAGTGTGTGAATGTGGCGCTGTCCCAGAGTTGTAAAAGAAATGTCTGCATATATACAATTATATCCAAAGTGTCATGTGTATATTCCTTTAAGTGAAATATGTATGGCAGTTATTACCACTCCTGTGGATTAAAGTGACTGGTGATTTAAACATAACATTTATGTTTAAATCACCAGTCACTTTAATCCACAGGAGTGGTAATAACTGCCATACATATTTCACTTAAAGGAATATACACATGACACTTTGGATATAATTGTATATATGCAGACATTTCTTTTACAACTCTGGGACAGCGCCACATTCACACACTTTTCTTTTTTCATATCAATTTGAGCCCACCTACAGCCTCTGCGTTCTGTAACTAGTCCTACCAATCTGGGTGGGATCTGTGCTGCCATGGAGCTCGTCAGGAAAGGAAAATTACGGCAAGTATTTGAATTCAATTTTCCATTTTCCTGATGGCTCCATGTCAGCACAGCTGGGAACTAACTAGCCAAAACAGGGGAGGGATAATGCTACACACTCCTCAATTCTGACTAAAAAAACAGAAGCCAGGATGCCTCTGCCAAACTCAACTGTCATTATGCCATGAATATTTTGGTGCCCATGTACCTGTCTTGCAGATAGTTTCAGACACTCGGCCTGCTGCCACTCTCAAGGTCGAGACCCTTATAGTGAAGGGTGCTGTGATTCTCCTGGCACAGCCAACCCTTTCAACTTGTAGGCCAAGGAGATGAGCTTTACCAACCAAGAGGCAATAATCTTGCTGGAAGCCGTAAAATCATTATGTGTTCCACCTTGAATGACAAACAGATGCTACGATTTCCTGATGGCAGAAGTCGCCTTGATTAAACATTTTCAAGCTTGGCCCACATCCAGTGGATGAATTTCTTGAGTACTCCCCAAAAGGAAAGTAGGACAACCTCTTGTGTGATATGGACTGAAGGTCAGTTCAGGCACAAAATTTGAGCATTGGCATGAGTACCACCCTGTCTGGAAGTACGCCAAAACCCCAAGGCCACCAATGCTGACTCTTCTGGCTGATGTTATTACCACCAGTAAAGCAGTTTTCAGTGAGTGGTACCACAGGGTGATTGAAGGCATCGTCCAACAGCAACGGGAGATCCAATTTCGGAAACAATTTGAGGTTTCAATCAAATTGCATCTTGAAAAATAGTATAATTAAGTGTTGGATGCCCATTGTATGGCAGGGAAGGCAGAGATAGCCGAAATGTATGCCTATAGCATACTTACGCATAGACCTAAATCAAGTCACCCCTGCAGGCATTTCAGAACAGCCTTCTGAAGAGTTCAGTGTAAAATCTTGATCAGCAAGAATACTGGGAATTTATGCCATATTCTACTATAGGCATGGTTAGCGCTGTCCTTTCTTGTTTTCATAAGATTTTTGTATATATATTTTTTACCATCAACTGATGTTGCTGTTCCTATGTTAACATCTAAATTGACATTTTCAGCACATGTATGTGCTTTTACGTCCCTTTTGCTTGAACAAACTTTGGCCTTGGTCTTCACTATTTAACATTATCCCTTTTGTTTTCCCTTTAGATTTCCCCTGGGTGTGATTGGCCAGAATGGTTGCCCGACACGGAAAGCCGCCCAGACCTACTATCTGGGCGGTGTTATGAGAGGCTGGCTGGACGCCTGACATCTCCGCCCACAGCCTCCATCTTACTACTCTGGCGGACATGTGTGGTCCGCCGCTGTGGTATATCGTGTCGGTGGGTCAGGTGTGTGTGACGCCGTCCCAACGTGCTTGCGTCCGCGCACTACCAATTGCACCAATCTACATCTGATATATGGTATTTATATAACAACTTTTTACCCCACGCCCTATATTTTATTATTTTTTTATTTTTTAACATCTATTACAGCCTTTTGGACTTATCTTACTTCCTTCCTTACCCTCAGGGATTCCATTTTTTGCCTCAGAATACCACTCTGACCGATACGCATCCGCGGAATGCGGGGGAAAACACCCTCTGAATGAGGCTATTACCAAGTGATACATTTCATATTATTCTATGATGACCATGATGTTAAAGGGACAGCAACCCCACCAGCATTAAATGTCCAATGCTATCTTAACCTCAGGTTTTTAATGCAACTTAACGAAACATACTAACAACTATCCCACCACCCAATACTATGTAAGTGATCTGTCGATTATTTAACTTCAAGTGGATAATTGTATGTATCTACATGTTGTGGTAATTTTCTTATCATTTTACATTTTAATTACCCCAGATGAACTTCTTTTCTCTTTTCTTCTACACCCCTGAAGAAGGACTAAAATACTTTATATCCCGAAACGCGTTGGGTGTAAAAAGAGTTTCTTCATATATTCACCGTGTGGTGACAGTAATGAATTTTTTCAATATGCTAATGTCTCGTTGAATACAATGTTTTAATACAACTTGTCTTTAAATAAAAATTTGTTAATTTTTAATACTTTGCTATACTCCTTTAATACATGTAATTTCTTAAAAGTGCCTTAAAAGTCCGCTTAGGGGAACCCATCTCTATATGTATCTGTCTATTGGATGTGGCACTGCTCTTTCAAACCTAGGGGGGCTTGTCATCCCCTATTTTGTTTTTGTAAGAGTATTTTTCCAATCTTCACAGAGCATTCAAAATCCATTAGCCTCTGCCTCTCTAGACTCAGGCCAGCAGCCTAAGCCTGTTGGATGCTGGATGAATGGGACTTTGGAGAAGATTTGATCTTACAGAGGAAGTCAATCCTTGACACTTAACAGGATGAGCAAAGGGTACCAAGGCCCCTTCGGCCAATCTGGGATCAGCACCAGAACTGTCACCTTTCCCCGCCACAGCCTCAGCTGGAAGCTGAGAATCAGAGGGAGCAGCAGAAAGACTGTCTTGGAGATCCACTCTGCAGTCAGCACCTCCACCCCAATTGCTTGCGGATTCTGGGCCCTGGAATGGAACTTCAGCAACTTGATGTTGACTGGGGATGTGAGCGGTCTGCCTCTGGAAGAAAAATACCAAGTTTTGTTAGTTCTCGAAAGACTCACAGTAGTCTAGACCATTCATTGTCGTCCAGACTTGTCCTGGACAAATAGTTTGCCTGAAGATTCTTCTGACCAGGCACATAGGCCACAGATAGCTGCAGAAGATTGACTTGGGCAGATTCTAGAATTAGAGAAACCTCCTTCAGAAGGGAGAGACTGAGCCTTGTTTCCAGATGTAGGCCACAGTGGTCGCGCTGTCCAACTTTACCAAGACAGGCTTACCCCGGAGCACTGGAGACGATTTAGTTTCTTCAACCACCAGTTTAGGCCACTGGTCCAGAAACCCGGCTTGAATGGGAGCGAGAGTTAAACTGAGCCTACCTGAGCCGCTGGAGCGAGGTGATTTTTATGGCTCAATCTGAGACGTGAAGGATGAAAGATCTCCAAATATGGCCTAAAATGCTTGCCTTAATGGACCACATGTCAATCACCAAAGCCATACCTATGGTCCACAGAGGAGCCACATAGTGCCCCTAAGGCATGTATTTGGGAGGAACAATCCAAAATAACAGAAAGCATCCTGACATGGAACTCTTTACTGACTTACTGCATTAGCTTCCCAGTTTTTCCTGGACTCCCAGCCAGAAATGCAGAAGCTAACTTCTCTGGAGTGAGAATGAGCGTGGAAACTGACTCTTGAGTTTTTCGGTCTCCTTTAACTCAGCAGACATTCATCTTGAGGAAGGAAGACAAACTGACCACTATTAAATTTAGACTTGACCTTACCTCAAGAAAAATGCAGTGATAGCGTTTGTCAGAGGTGGGGGACTCGAGTCACATGACTTGACTCGAGTCGGACTCGAGTCACCTGTTTGAGGACTTGCGACTTGCTTGACAAAATTAAATAAATGACTCGACTTGACTTTGACTTGCCACTAATGACTTGCGACTTGACTTTGACTTGGGCTATTTGACTTGCAATGACTTGGCACCACCAGTGCTGTGTCTTGGCCTAGGCAAAAGCCGCCCCCCAGAAAAGAAAGCTCCCCCGAGTCCCGGCTTCTGCCCACACAAATACAGCTTGCTAACATTGTGGGCGGGGATCGCATAGGTGTCCGCGAGCGGCGCTTGCAGTGTTCGCGGCCGCCGCAGACTTTTTTTTTATTTGATGATGACTGCACTGCAGTCTCTCCTCCTAGGCTGTACAGGTCTCTGTATTCTGTCCGGCCAGGCCGCGGCGCCGCCCCCCTCCTGCTGCGGAGTGATCTCTGAGGGAGGGGCTGGGCTTCTGTGCAAGTGTGCAGAGCCAGCAGTGTGAGTCGCGGGCCTCACGGTGGGGGAGGAAGAAGGAACTGGAAGTTGCCCAAGGAGCCAGCCAAGCCTAGCCGACTGACTGAATCTGAGTGGAGTCCAGTCCAGCAGCCATAGAGTAAGTCATGGCAGACTATTATTCTTCTACTGAGTGGGCACTGGAGCAGGGACAGTCACACGACTCAGGGAGGAACTGGTCTGAGAATGGGGGTCAGTGCAGTGGTCGTCGCAGCACAGAAGAAAAAGCACACAGCCGAGGAGGAGGAAACAGATTTGCAGAAGCTGCAGGTTTGTTTGATGCAGTGCCAAGCAAATGCTTCCCTGAAAACTTCCCTGCAAACTTTGCAGGGAAGCATTAGCTTGCTTGGCACTGCATCAAACAGACCTGCAGCTTCTGCAAATCTGCACTAGTGATGTAGTAGCTAGCAGGGCCCTGGCCAGTGGCCTGTACTGATGATTGCAGGATGCAGTTATGATTGCAGATGCAATCAATCATCACTATCATTGCACATGCTAAAACTATGAAACCTAGGTAGGTACAAACCTTCTTTCCTTGTTTTCTCCTCCTCCTCGGCTCTGTGCTTTTTTTCTCCTGCGCTGCGACGGCCACTGCACTGACCCTCAGTCCCAGACCAGTTCCTTCCTGAGTCCTTCACTAATTAACTATTACTTGTGCGAAGTACAAAGTGCTCAACGTGAATATTACATAAAAATCATATTGCTGAATTAAGTGCTCCACGCGTACTACAAACTCATTAAACAGTCCACATCCAGTGAAAGTTCATGTACTGCAGTGCTCCATGCATGCTGAAATCAATGCAAACTTTAGCACTGGTCACTGTATTGGTGTCACTGGTGCCCAAAAAGTGTCACTATGAGTCACTAATGTAATATTCTAATCTGGAATGATAAACGTGTCACTGTTTTAAACAAGGTTAGGTTAGGACCGTATATATATAATACATTAAAAATAGTTCTGTAAGTACTAGTGTACTAAGCAGCAACACCTTATTTTCTGGCAGTGCCCGGGCCGTCCCGACAGCAAACTCTGGATCCACCCCTGACAGATCAACGCACAAGGCAGCTATAATGGAGGGAGCGATTCCAAAAATAATTAAATTTGGATTTAAGGATTATGTTTTAGATGTTGGTGAAAAGAAGAGAACGGTGATATGCAAGGTCTGCAACTCAAAAATAAGAGACACGTCCACCACAACATCCAACTTCATCCGTCACTACAAAACCCACAAAGAAAAGTAGGTACAGTAATGTCACGTGTATGTATGTATGTATATATATATATATATATATATATATATATATATGCAAATTAGGCCTACATCCCACTTTAGGTGGGAGCAGAGTGTATTGTTGTTCAAATCAATAAATCACATAGCTAACTTTTTTTTCTATCTCTCTTCTGTTTACTCTATAGATATGAAGAGTATATCCATACCAAAGGGACTTTTGATGATACCCAGCCTCAAATCTCACAATTCATCGCACAGGGGACTGTGCAGCTATACCACTGCAACCACCAGCAGCAAAAGGCAATTACAAACTCAATCCTGTCAGACCTCATTATAAACTGCAACATGCCACTGTCCATCATTGAACATCAAAGCTTTCGTCGCTTTTTGTCAATAGTAGACAACAAGTACTCTCCAGTAAGTAGAAGAACAATTACTGGCAAGCTTGACAATCTGGTGGCAGATAGGAAAATGAAGCTGAAAAATGAACTCGAAGTGGTAGATCATCTGTCAGTGACTGTAGATATATGGTCAGACCGCAGGATGAGAGGCTTTCTTGGAGTCACAGTGCACTGGATCAACATTGAGGATGACCGTCTTCATTTAAAATCACAGTTGCTTGCGTGCAACCGCTTCAAAGGTCCCCATACAGGGGAAAGAATTTGTGAGGAATTTGAGCATATATGTGAAGAGTACAAGATTAAAAAAAAGGTAGACCACATCATCTGTGACAACGCCGCAAACATGAAAAAAGCATTCACTACATGTTTTCCAGGACAGCTAGATGAAGACGATGACCTTGATGATTCAGACATTTGGAATGACCTTTCAGTGGAAGAACAGGAGATGTTTGACAATTATTTGAGTGCAAAAACCCAGACTAGACTTCAATGTTTTGCACACACGCTTCAATTGGTAATAGGTGATGGACTTAAAGAGACTAAATTAGTCAATGCAGCTCTCGCCAAAGCTTCCAGGTTGAGCTCCTTGTTACACACAAGCACCTCTTTCAAGGAAAAATTTGAGGAGGAGTTTGGACAGCGTGCAATCCCTGCCTCTGTTACCACACGCTGGAATTCCACACTGAGGCAATTGAAATCAGTGGTCAGCTGTGACCAGCTGAAACTGACTAGAATGCTTGAAGATGGGGGACACAAAGAGACTGTATTCACAGCTAGAGAGTGGAATCAGATTAAGGAACTCGTGGATGTCCTTCAACCTTTTGGAGAAGCCACAGACCTCTCACAGGGAGAAAAACTTGTGACAATAAGTGCTGTTGTACCCTGTATCCTTTCTCTGAATCACCACTTGGAAAATCATAAAGAGAGCGTGCACTACCTTGGTGGCTTGATCTGTAGCCTGCAAGAATCACTCCAAAGACGATTCGAAGGGATCTTTGTCAATGTGAGGATGGCAGATGAACAGAATGATGTAGCAACCTTACCCTTCTCTGACCCTCTATACCTAAAAGCTGCTCTGCTGGATCCTTCATTTGGCACCATGTGGTTGACCCATGATGTTTTGGCTACCAAAAATGTCAAGGAGGCTGTGTCTGCGATGATAAAAAGTATATTATGTTTTTGGTAATAACCCGTTTGCAGTAATAACACCTGAGTGCATTGAGTCACTGTTTTATGCTTGTGTTTTTTTCAGACTTGATTCTCAAAGAGGACTGCAAGCCCACCCCAACAACCACCGATGAAGACGAGCAAATGCCAGTGGCAGAGTCAGAGAGTCAATCTGGGCTGTTTACAGCATACCGCAAAAAACAGAAGAGAGATTCATATTCCAGTCCCCAAATTCAGCTGAACCAGTATTTAGACATTTGTGATGGACAGAGCTGCCTTCAGTTTTGGGCCATGAACAGGCAGGCACATGCTCCCCTCTTTGTTCAGGGTAGCGGTAAGAGTAATGTCAGTCCCTGCATCAAGCGCACCTGTTGAACGTGTGTTTAGCCATGGTGGGGTGATAATGCGACCCCATCGCTCACAACTGAGCGAGAAAGTACTTTCAAATTTAATTTTTTGCAAATGCAATGCATGTTAAGTGGCTATTCTGAGAATAGCCACTTAACATGCATTGCATTTGCAAAAAATAGTATTCCGAGAAGTGAGAATACTATTTTTGCAAATGCAATGCATTTTAAGTGGCTATTCTAATAACTAAAAAAAAAGGAATAGAAGTAGATAGGCGCTGTTTCCAAACCTGGTGAATTCAAATGTGTTATTCCCTTAGCGGGAGGGCAGTATGGAGTGGGAAAGATTGTAAAGATGTTGCCTATAGTATTTAGTGAATGTTTATCCCGTGGAATTACTATAAAGGTCCTGGATGTGCATAAGTCAAGTTGGTTGTCTGACTTAATAAAGTGCAGTGTGTGCTCTAAAAAAGATATAACTTAATCCGTATAAATATAATATATCCATATATAAATGAACCCTATTTTTAAATTAAAAATATTTGTGCAAAATTATGTTATCCATAAACGTAATCGATAATGTACATATGTAGTGAACAAACAAATATATATAATCAAGTGCTTTCAGTGCTGCTACAAAAAAAACCCTGGATTCTGATGGATATTCCAATGAGTAAACCTTTCAGTGCGTGCCTTAATCCGTGTTCTAATAGTGATTGATTGCACTCACCAGATCCTAGCAGCACTGAAAGCACTTGATTATATATATTTGTTTGTTCACTTCATATGTACATTATCGATTTACGTTATGGATCACATAATTTTGCACAAATATTTTTAATTTAAAAATAGGGTTAATTTATATATGGATATATTATATTTATACGGATTAAGTTATATCTTTTTTAGAGCACACACTGCACTTTATTAAGTCAGACAACCAACTTGACTTTTGCACATCCAGGACCTTTATAACACATTTGAATTCACCAGGCTTGGAAACAGCGCTATCTACTTCTATTCCTTTTTTCTTATATCTTCCTCCACCTAGTGGAAGTAATCGGTAGTGGAAGCAGTTCCAACAACATTCTTTAATTTTTAAATTTTTATTCCATTGCATGCATCCCATTGCGCGGGTGTTTCTCCCTCTTTTTTCTATTCTAATAACTAAGCTCAAAGTTTGAACTTGACACAATGCCAAATTGCCACTATCTGGACACTTGAAGAATGGTGATGAGAATACTATTATTCTCATCACCATTCAAGTGTCCAGATATTGGCATTGTGTCAAGTTCAAACTTTGAGCTTAGTTATTTTCCCCCTCAGCAAGGACTACATTTTTTTAGGCTTGTTGGCCATTTAATTGCTGAGTGTTCTGCTCCTTGTCTGCTATTTGGGCATTCAAAGTGTTTCTTTAATATGCCAAGAAAAAAGCACTAAGAAGTTTTGTTAATGTTGAAAATAAAACAAAACCTTTCCTGAAAACTGACTTTTAACTCATTTAAAGGATGGAAATGGGGTAGATCAGTATTTTGACTTAATTTGTGACTTGACCAAAATAAATGACTTGACTTGACTTGCTTGACTTCTAGCAGGGACTCGACTTGACTTGCTTGCTTTTCGCCACAGTAACTTGGGACTTGCTTATGACTTGAAGGTTAAGACTTGAGACTTGCTTGTGACTTGTGACATGTGTGACTTACCCCCATGTCTGGCGTTTGTCCTTGAAGGCCGCAACATCTTCTGATGGTAAGGACATGTATATGGCCAATCCCACAAGGGACACACACTAACCAGAGGGGTGATCTCAACCCCTGGACATCTTTCAGTCCAAAAGGGCATAACTTTCACATCCGCTGTGACGACATACTCCAATCTTGTAGACCGAGCACTTGATCCATCCAACATAAGAGAATTGTCAAGTTGTCCTCTGAAGGTAATTCAAATACTTCCAAAGCTTCACTTCTATTTAAAGGCATTTCACCAACCTTACCAATCTGGACAAAGGTCGCCCTCATCTTCCTGTTCAGAAGAGACCACAGATTGATTGCCTGGGAAGGCTTGAGACTGCTCAGTAACCCTTTCACAGGGTGAGTGGAAACACTCCTTTAGCGTGTATTGACCACAAGCTTAATGAATGTGACAACCTGTTAGGTGTCGTCAACCTTATTCTTGGTTGCTTGAACAAAGCAGAATTATACAGTAATGTCCATCCAGAAATTCGGAAAATGGGCTGTTTCACCTGGTATGACTAGGCAGCTTCTCATTGCCAGAGCAGATAACACTTTCAAAGGTGAGCAGAAAACACTCCTTTAGAGTGTATTGAAAACTTTTTTTTGAATGTGACATGCTATTGGGTGTCATCCTTATCCCTGGCTGCTTGAGCCAGTGGGATACACACTGTCATGCCCATCCCTGTATTCCTCTTAGAGTCAGAAGAGGGATGTTTGCTTGGGAAAGCTGTGAGACTGCTCCTTGCCAGAGAATTCAACCCCTTCACAGGGAAAGTGGGAATAACTCCTTTAAGTGTATTGGCCACTTGTTTAATAAATAAGACAACCTGCTAGGTATCATCATCCTCATCTCTGGTTGCTTAATCAAAGCAAAATTCACACAGTCATGTTCCTCCACATCTTCTTTATTGAAGAGCCTGAAGAGGGCTGTTTTGCTCTGAGACAGGTAATTACCAATAGATAACCTTTCCACAGGGTTTATTTAGCATGCCATTTAACAAACCAGCCCATAAAAATAATTATATGCAGTAAACTAGTTAGCTTAGTAAAAAAAAAAACACTGCTAGATGGAGACTGAAGCCTCCATCTGCAGCCCTGATTCAGCAGGTGGTTCATGAGCTAAACCTAGCCCTGCCAGGAATCAGGACATAATGAAAAAGTTTGCTCAGAACAGTGACAAAAAAGGTAGGAATTTTCACCAGAATTACAATAATATTCTGCAAAGTACACAAACCAAGGGAATTGTAGACATCATAAACATGCTTCTCCCCATTTTTTTTTTCTTGAAAAACTGGAGAGCACATAGAAATATAAAAGGATATGCCATATCTCAACAGGCCAAGGCTGGCTCTAGTAGTCATTCACAGGTGACTCCTCTACCTTCTCTGGAAATGCTGGTCTTTTGAGGGGGTTGGCATATTGGCAACAGTAAAGCAAACATGAGAAGCCACCAACAGGTTATTGTCATGTGTGAACAGACAAAGTGTTACTTTGTGTACCTGTTATGCAGAGTAAGGATGAGCTCCGGCGTGTTCGCACAGCCCACGTGCAGAGCCCGCCAGGAAGTCGGCACTGCGCTGCGCTAATCACAGGCAGTGAGACATTGTCTTGAAGTGCGGCTGCAGAGATCGGGAAATGTCTCACTGCCTGTGATTAGCACAGCGCAGTGCCGACTTCCTGGCGGGCTCTACACATGGGCTGTGCGAACACGCCAGAGCTCATCCTTAATGCAGAGTACTCCCTGTGGAGGAACTCAGGCTATACATAGAGGCTGCAGGGAGCAAGGCACCACAATACCCAGCAATGCAGAATTCATTTGGATACAAAACATTTTTCAAATTTAGCTCACTCATCCTCTGTCATCCGACCGTAAACACCAGCACAGCGCGGGTGCACGTGCATAGGGGAGACTTTGCTAATGCCGCCGCTCACTTTACATGGACCTAGCGGACCCCATACAAGGCTGTTAGCCCTGACAAAAGCCGCCCCGAGGACCAGCAGCGGGGCTCCCTGGATTATGGGTCATTTAGCCGAGACACCAGGGACTGCGTTCAGTCTAATCCACACATGGCCGGACAGCCAGGTAGAGGAGCACATCTAGGTCCTGCGCATAGGAGGAAAAAAGAAGAATGCCGAGGCTGTAGGTGGGCTCAAATTTATATTAGTTAAGTCCTGGAGGCATGGGGGGGCGGAGCCTATACCCAGCTGTGCTGACATGGAGCCGTCAGGAAAGAGTAATGCCACTGGCGCAATGACTATATTCAGAATAAGACTTTGAATTTTTAATGCATGCTGGATTTGTAGTCTTCTTCAGGTTTTAAATGTGTTCTCATTGGGGAGATTTTCTCTCACTTTTCTGTCCTTTTGACACCTGTATAAGAAATGAGGGCAGAAGTTCTAATCCTTCCTTGCGCTAAAAAAATGCATTTTTGTCTGTGTTTCTGTTGAATAGATTTCCCATTGCAACCTGTCCTGAAGTGAGGGGAAATCTACCTTATAGGGACAAATGGCAATGAAACCAAAAGAAAATAAATGTTTTAGCTGGAGTTGGGCACTAAATACAGTATAAGGGCACATCAAATAGCTGTTATAAGGATCTGCTGTAAAACAGGCATAATCCTGATTTTATGCAGTTATAATTTACCATGTTTACTATTTAATGCCCACTTTTTTGTTTTAAATTATTTGTTGCTGTGTTTTTCATGTATTAATTATCGCAGCCCATTTGATCCCATCCTTATTTTGCTGCTGAACGGTAAGGCCCCCGGTAGGGAGATTCACACTCTCTATTTCTCCTGCTTACCATTATCATTGAAAGTGAAAGTAAAAGAAAACCAAAAAATTTGGGTTGTCACCAGAAAAGTAATAGAGGGGAACTTTTCCAATGGGGACACTAGTTCTGGTGAACTTTGGTCCCCAATGAATTCCCTTAATTTGCTGAAATTTCCTCTCACTTCCTGTTTGGCTATGGGACAGGAAGCTAAGAGAAATCTTCGCAATGGTACTCAGGGGTTATAACCACCCCTTACTCTATCCAAAATCAAAAAAGAAACACAGAAAATTGTTTCATACTTACCGTGTTTTCCTGGTGCCTCCATGGCAGCATACCTGTGAAAAATAACTAGCTGAAATGGGTGGGATGATGCATAGTAAAAGATTTATTTGAAAAAGGATTTACAATAGGCAAATGCCGGCCTGATAGCTTGTCTGCCAGTTCCTACAGATGAGAAAGCTGCCGGGTCTACTCTGTAACATCTCGTAAACACATGTTGGGATGACAATGATGTTACTCTTTAGATCGTTTTGATGGATATGTCTGCTATGGCTGTCCAAGAAGCAGAAAACAACAGGGTGGCATACAGCCCAACTGAAGAGGGGATTCTAGACCCCTAGCCCTGTACGCCTTCTTAACCAATTTGAATATCCATTTAACTATTGTACTAGAGCAGGGATCTGCAAACTATGGCTTCCCAGCTGCTGCAGAACCACATGTCCCATGAGGTATTTTAAAGCCCTGATATTCACAGACATGACTAGGCATGATGGATACTGCAGTTCCAGAATGACCGGAGGGCCACATTCTGGAGTCCTCCGCCCCAGATGATACTTCTTTACCCCTTTTTTTTGTTTTTTTTGTTGGGGGTATTACAAATAGGTTAGCTGAAAGTCTGTAGGGAGTTGTGGCTTGAAGATAATGTCTTAGTACCAAAGTAATATTATCTTCGTTACGAAGGCCAAAATTGGAACTGAAAAGATTGGCAGGGCCCAAGGTTCGGAGATAGTAGAGGAAGAGGAGAACATAGGGATGAATCCATGTACCATTCTAAGTTCCACCCTGAATTCAGGCTCTGGGATCAGAATTGTCTTTTGATCCCAGAGCCTGAAGTTCTGATACTCCCCAGCCTGATGCCATCGCCACAAAGAAAAATAGTTTCCAAGTGAGATTCCACAAGGATGCTGAATCAGATGGGGCAAAAGGCTGTTTGGATAAGGGCTCCAGAGCGATAGAGAGATCCCAAGTGGGAAAGACTTGTTTTAATGGATGAGCTTATCTTCTTGACTGTCTGTCAGGGCTGGGCTCAGCCCTTCCTTCTCTGAGCTGGCCGCTTAGCTGTCGGCTAATTGCCAGCTCCTATCTCTACAAAGTGACTCACCTGTTGATGATATTCTGCTCGTCAGTCCTGCCTACTTAAGCCGTCCAGTCGAGATGATTCCTGCCTTCGCCTTGGTCACATCTCTAAAGACGCTCTCCTGTGTTCCTGTTAAAGACTTTCTTGGCTGACATTCCTTCTGGCTCCATATTCTGCTTGCTGTTCTACTACGCTGATCTCTGGCTCCCTGACGTTTTGGTTTGTCTGACTATCCGTTCCGGTTCCTGAACTCTGGCTATGTTTTGACTATGTTTACTCTGTTTACTTTACTTTATTATTGTTAAACAAGTGAGATTTAAATGTATTTCTGTCTCAGTCTGATTCATGGTTTCTGACAGTAGGCGAAGGCCATGAATTCAGAAGATGCAGTCAATCCAGTCGTTGGTAATATTTTTTCCAGGTTGGATGAGCAGGATCACCACATGGATCAGTTTGCCATGGCATTGCAAATGCTCCTGAGTCGCATGGCTCACCTGGAATCTCCCACTGTGGCTGCTCCTGTACAACCTGTGTTGCAGGCCGTCCCTGCTGCTCCAGTCTCTGTGCAGGCACCCACCTCGAGTATTACCTCTATAAGAGGTATGTCTGGTTCCGTTCCGCTTCCCCAGCAATTTGGGGGCGATCCAGTCCAATGCAGAGGGTTTCTCAACCAGGTTGAGATATACTTTGAGATGCTGCCCCAGGCATTTCCCATGGACAGAAGCAAAGTAGGTTTTGTGATATTTTTGCTTTCTGAGAGAGCCATGGCCTGGGCAAACCCTCTATAGGAGGCGCAAAAAAACAGTTGTCTTGAGTTACCCTGAGTTTGTTGCTTCCTTTAAAAGGGTATTTGACATTTCTGCATGCTCCACTTCTGCTGCCAAGTGCCTCATGTCCATTAAACAGAGTACGAGAACTGTTGCCGACCAATTACGCCATTGAATTCTGTACTCTGGTAGCAGAGGTTGCTTGAAACAATGAGGCCCTTGTGGCTGCTTTTTCTCATGGTCTCTCAGGTACCATCAAGGATGAGATAACAGCCCGAGATATACCCACTGAGAAGTTGATCACGCTTGCCATCCTCATTTACTCCAGACTCAGAGAATGACTCTCTTTTAAGGAGCTCTTGCGAAAGCCTCCTGTATATTTGTCTCCGAGCTTTGCAGTCCCACCCTTGTCTCCCTTACCTCCCATGTCTCCTGGTACCGAGTCGGTCAGTGAAGAAGAACCCATGCATTTGGGCTTCACACGTCTCTCTGCGGATGAGAGAACCCTTAGGAGGAGGGAGAGATTGTGCCTTTATTGTGGCCAGGCAGGTCACTTTTTTAAGTCTTGTCCTACCCGTCCAGGGAATGACCGAACCTTGAGGTCCTGTCACGGACAGACCTTAGGTGGCGTTTCGTCCCCAGTTATGCAGAAGGATAAGCCCCTGGTTTCGGTTACACTTTCTTGGGCTGAGTCGTCCGTCGAGATACAGGCTCTAATCGACTCTGGGGCCACAGGCCTGTTCATTGATGCTGCCTTTGTATCGAAGCACTTGATTCTGCTACAGCTGCGTGTCACTCCACTTGCCATTGAAGCTCTTGACGGGAGACTTCTACAGCCTGCCCATGTGACTTATGAGACTGTTCCATTGTCCATGGCCGTAGGGGCTCTTCACCATGAGATAATCCAATTCCAAGTTACTTCCTCACCTAAGTTTCCGCTGGTTATTGGTTGACCTTGGTTACAGATGCACAACCCCTCTTTTGATTGGCTCCGTGCTGAGGTTCTCTCCTGGTCGCCACAATGCAGTAAGACATGCTTCCAGAAGGTAGCCAAGGTCCTGTGCACTTCTTCTCTCTCCTCCCTGCCGGAGGAGTACTGCGATTTTAGCGATGTCTTTGACAAAGCTCAAGCCGGTAGTTTGCCTCCACACCGGTCGTATGATTGCACAATTGACCTTCAATCTGGTGCCATACCCCCTTGTGGCCGGGTTTACCCTTTGTCGCTCTTGGAGATTAAGGCCATGGAGGAGTTTGTTGCAGATGCACTTTCTTGAGGTTTCATCCGCAAATCCTCGCCTCCTGCTGGTGCTGGTTTCCTCTTTGTGAAGAAGAGGAGTGGTGAACTGAGACCTTGTATTGATTATAGGGATCTCAATCATTTCACGATAAGGAATGCCTATCCGATTCCATTGATTACGGAGTTATTTGACCGCCTCAAGGGAGCAACAGTTTTCACAAAGCTTGATTTGAGAGGGGTATACAATCTCGTGAGGATTAAGGAGGGCGACGAGTGAAAAACTGCGTTTAATACCAGAACAGGCCATTATGAGTACCTCATAATGCCTTTTGGCCTTTGTAACGCCTCGGCAGTTTTCCAGGAATTTATTAACGATGTCCTCCGAGATTTGTTGCAGTTATGTGTGGTGGTTTATCTCGATGATATCCTCATATTTTCCAAGTCCCTGGAGAGCCACCACACAGATGTCTGTCGTGTGCTTCAGAAACTAAGAAAGAACAATCTCTATTGTAAATTGGAGAAGTGCGAATTACATCGTGAACAGGTTATATTGCTGGGTTATGTCATTTCCACTGCTGGTTTTTCGATGGACCCAGAGAAACTTTCAGCAGTCCTACAGTGGTCCCGACCCGTGGATTTACGTCCTCTGCAGCATTTTCTTGGCTTTGCCAACTATTAGCGGAAGTTTATTCGTAACTTTATTCGTAACTTCTCGTCTCTGGTCAAGCCCCTGACTGATATGACCAGAAAGGACAGTAACCCACAGTGTTGGTCTCCGGAGTCCATTAAGGCCTTTAAGAGTCTCAAGCCTGCCTTTGTTTCTGCTCCTGTGTTGGCACATCCTGATCCTACTTTACCTTTTATCCTTGAGGTTGATGCTTCTGAGACTGGAGTTGGTGCCATTCTGTCTCAACGTCCTACCTCTGAGAGCGCTATGCATCCTTGTGGCTACTTTTCCAAGAAATTGTCATCTGCGGAGTGCAATTATGAGATTGGTGACAGAGAGCTGTTAGCGATATTTTATCCCTGAAAGAATGGAGATATCTCCTCAAAGGTACCACTGTGCCGGTTCTCATTCTTACTGACCATAAGAATCTCAAATTCTTGTCTGAGGCTAAACACCTCTCTCCCAGAGGAGCGCGATGGGCACTTTTCTTGTCTAGTTTCAATTACATTGTCTCATTCTTACTCAGTAAGAACCCCACCCTGGGAAGAATCAACTCTTTTGGGCCATTTCCTAACAATTCTGGTGGCCTAGTCTGCGTGCTGATGTAACTGCCTTCGTAGCTGCCTGTTCCATGTGTGCTCAGCGTAAGACTCCACGACACCTTCCAGTGGGCCTCTTAAACCCATACCCAATGGAGAGAGGCCCTGGACCCACCCGTCTATGGATTTTATTGTGGAGTTACCCAACTCCCAGGGCAACACAGTTATCCTTATGGTGGTTGACCGGTTCTTGAAAATGTCTCATTGTATTCCACTTAAGAAGTTGCCCACTTCTAAGGAACTGGCTTCCATTTTTGCTCAGGAGATCTTTTGCTTACATGGGCTACCCAAGGTGATTGTCTGGGACAGGGGTAGTCAGTTTGTGTCCCGGTTCTGGTGAGCCTTTTGTGCACAGTTGGGAATTCAGCTTGCTTTCTCCTCTGCGTATCACCCGCAGTCTAATGGGGCCGCAGAACGAGCCAATCAGTCCTTGGAGCAATTCCTACGTTGCTATATTTCTGACCATCATAAAAACTGGTCAGACCTGTTACCGTGGGCGGAGTTTGCTCACAATAGTGCCTTGAATTTTGCTTCCCGATTGTCCCCGTTTATGGCAAACTATGGTTTTCAGCCTTCCATGTTGCATGACTCATTTGTTCCGCAGAGTATTCCTGCGTTAGAGGAGCATCTCCATGGTCTTCGTTCCACTTGGGCACAAGTCCAGGAGGCTTTGCGACATGCTAATGATAGGTACAGACTCCATGCTGACTACAGACGCCTGCCTGCGCCTTCCTACCAGGTTGGGGACAGGGTCTGGCTGTCATCTCGCAACCTCCAACTTTGTGTTTCCTCTCTGAAGTTCGCACCTCGGTTTATTGGGCCTTTCCGTATTCTTCACAGGATTAACCCAGTGGCTTACGCATTAGACCTTCCTTCTAATATGCCTATCTCTAATGTATTTCATGTCTCCTTATTAAAACCTTTGGTCTGCAACCGCTTTACCACCTCGGTGCCTCATCCTCATCCTGTACAGGTTGAGAACCATGAGGAGTACGAAGTACAGTCCATTGTTTACTCCTGTAGGTTCGGTGGGACGCATTCAGTACCTGGTACATTGGAAAGGGTACGGTCCGGAGGAACACTCTTGGGTCTCATCCTCGGACGTACATGCCCCTGTCCTCCTCCATGATTTCCATAGACATTTTCCCCTCAAGCCTGGTGGTCCTCCGAAGGGGAGGGGTCACTGAGAAGGGGGTACTGTCAGGGCTGGGCTCAGCCCTTCCTTCTCTGAGCTGGCCACTCAGCTGTCATCTAATTGCCAGCTCCTATCGCTCCACAGTGACTCACCTGTTGATATCCTGCTCGTCAGTCCTGCCCACTTAAGTCGTCCAGTCCAGATGATCTCTGCCTTCGCCTTGGTCACATCTCTAGAGACGCTCTCTTGTGTTCCTGTTAAACACTTGCTTAGCTGACTTTCCTTCTGGCTCCAGATCCTTGCTGTTCTACTATGCTCATCTCTGGATCCCTGACGTTTTGGCTTGTCTGACTATCCGTTCCGGTTCCTGAACTCTGGCTATGTTTTGACTATGTTTACTCTGTTTACCTTTTGTTTTTTTATTATTAAACAAGTGAGATTTAAATGTACTTCAGTCTAATTCATGGTTTCTGGTTTCTTTCATGATTTCTGACACTATCTTGAAGAATTTGATTATTAAAGGATCTTTGGCCCATCTCTCAGTAGAGATTGCCACCAGCTGTACCTTTAAATTGCTTAATCCTAAATCAGGTCTGTTTGCAGGAAGTCAAGGAGTTGGGAGGAAGAGGGCACATCAGGATTGAAGTTTTGCCATTAGCAAAAGATATAAACTTATTCCAAACCTTGTCATACGTATTGTTCGTTGAAGGCTCCGGTGCTTTGAGCAGAGTTGAAACAACTCTGGAGGAACATCCTAATCATTAAAGCCTCTGTGTTTTAACATTCTAATGTGAAGGTTCAATCTATGAGGATTCTGATGAGTGTGATGCCTCAAGCCAGAAAAAAGGGTATCAGAGGAATATTTACCGGAGGCTGGACAATAAGAAAAATTGCCCTAGGGAATCATGGGTCTCTCTGCAAGGACTGTTATCACCGTTATTGTCGATATTGCAATTCTCGAGAGAATTTGAGGGAGGAGGCCTAAATTAGATTGCATGCCCAAGGACTTGACAGGGCATCTATTGCTTCTGCCCAAGGGTGAGGTAGATGTTAAACAAATCTCCGTAGCTTGGTATTGCTTGCTGTAGCAAAAGGATGCAGTTCAGGAAAGGTCTACTGGCCCACAATCCAACTGAATAACTTCGGTTGTAGGGACCATTTGTTGGGATCCAGGGTTCCACTTCACTTAGTAAGTAACTGTTGTGGGTTCCACCTTGGTGATGTATGTATGTATGATATTGCAGCTCAATTGTCTATCCGAATCAGAACTGATTTGTCCTTGATCTGAGAGCGCAAATGTTGTCTGCGAGATAAGCCGCCTGGATTTTCAGGATATTTGTGATGATGTTTGCTGCATTGAACGCCTATCTCTCTTGAACCAACATCTGGTTGCAATGTGCCTCCTAGCCTATTGCATTGGCGTCTGTGGTAACTGTGGTCCAGAAGACATGCCTTAATGGACATGGCTTTACAGGCATCTCCCTCTTTGTCCACTAATGCAGACCCCGTGCATAAAACTTGTTTGATATATGAACTGGGATAGACGCTTCAGGAATTCTAGATAAAAGGCACCTGAGGTATCCATGTGTCTATGGGATCATCTGGATACAAATAGACAAAAATCCCTATTAAGTTGAGTTAGCTCGAGGCAGTTATGTAGGACCATGTCCTTACTCTCCTTACTTTCTGAATGATCGCCCACACTTTCTGAGATGGCAGGGACACCGTCCCTTTTGCGGTGTTGAATTAGGCGCCTAAACTGGAGAAAAGATTACTCTTTTGATGATTTATCATCCAACCGTATCTTGATCATGTAGGCCACAGCATCCACCTCTGTTCCACTAGCTGGGCTGGATCTTTTCATAAAAGGAGGATATTGTCTTGTTAGTGATAAGAACTGAGACCCAGTTCTCGTAAAGAAGCTTGGATAGTGATCCGAACCCTCGTGAGAGCTCTGAGGGAAGTGCAGGGTCCAAAGGGGAGACTCTGGAATTGTAGATGGACCTGGTCGACCGAAAATCTCAGATACTCAGATAACAGTTGTAGTATGGGTGCGTGCAAGTAAGCATCCCTGAATCCCCAGGGTATATCTAATATCTTATTCTAATTTACCATTAAAAAAATGGTATTTATACTAATTTTGTTTTGACACAGTGTCAGCTGCCCGTAGTTCTGACCACAATACCCATATAGTACCAATACCATATGGGTATTACCCATATAGTAGTAATAACCACAAATAATACCCACAAGTAGTGACATTGATCTTGCAAATTATTGAATTGTATGCATCGCCGCCTCACCGGTGAAGTCTGCAGAGAGCCATAATTTGTCCAAAGCCTTGACTAGATTTTCCCTAGGGACATTTTGATGAATTACTGTTTCCATGTTTTTGGTCCATGCCCACATGGCTTTGGATACAGATGATAAGGCAATTGCTGACTTCCAGGCATTTACCCGCCATTTGGTAAGCTTCTTTAAGTTGGGGACTATTCGTCTGTCTAAAGGCTCCTCAACTGAGGCTAAATCATTGATTGGTGAGATGAAATTCTTTGTTATACGAACCACTGCCGTGTCTACCTCTGGTGGATGGTCTGGCATTGCAGAATCTTGTTTCGACAGTGGATAAAGTTTTCCTAAGCAATTGAGAGGAAAAAAATTTTTTTTTTTTCAACAATGACTCTGACATCATCCATCAGAGTAAGCCTAGGTTTCCACTATTATGACCTGAAAGTCGCACAATTTTACCACAATTTTTTGCCGCTATTTTGATGCAACTTGAAACAATGCCTGTGTATTCTTGAGGTCTATGAACCTCAAGAATCGCATCAAAGTGGGACCAAATTAGTGCAGGGACTACTTTGAAGTTGCACAGATAGGAACGGCACTCATTGGAAATCATGGGATACGACCTGTCATGCGTCTTTGCAGTCCCAAGTCGCATGACAAGTCACACTAGAGGAAACCAAGCCAAAAGGAGGAAACCTGCTTCTCTAGAAATGAGAAGTACATCTTTAATTTTTCAGATGTAGTCTTGGCTTCCTCCCAGCCAATAGCTGGCGTTACAGCCTGGACATAGGGCTGAACTAGGAAAAGGTTGAAGTCGGAGGACCGAGCTCTTCTGAGGTATCCTAAGATGGCCCACTATCATCCAGATGTCTAGGATATTTGCTGCGTGGTGAGAGGATTCTTTCGAGGATGGGCCAGGAAGAGTTAACTTCTCTGGAGGAGGTTATGCTAATTGCTGCAATGTAACTGCTATTGCTCATTCCGCTATGTAACCCCTGCCCATCTTTTGAGTAGGACAGCTTACCTGTTAACCCTCTGACTCTCTGTCTGCTGCATAGACTCCAAAACAGCTTTTGCAGACCAATTGGCTGGTAATGGGATGACCCCGCATGCTTGGCATTTAGGATTTGAGAGTTGTTGAATGTGAAGAACTATGTCTTTTCATAGATGAACCCTCGCCGCTTGCATGGTATCCTGATCTGGATGGTGTGCCCTGGTTGGGGCCTTCATAGGTTTGTTTATGTCGCCTTGATATCCGCTTGGACTTCTTCTGGCATACAAGGCTGAAATACATAAATGTACCAGCATAAGTGCTCTCTTTTTTTTATTTTACTCACCTGGACGGTGGTCCCTACCTTAAATGTTGGACAGGGTTTTTTTCGGTGGCATACTGCTTATTTAGGCAGCAGACAGAAAAAGAAGCTAGAGAAAGATAAAGGAGTTAGCGACTGACAGGGTCCCCTCCAGGAGCTCCCCGCATAGGCAACCTCCTCAGATGACAACAGGATGCCATGCTGAAAGCCCCCAGTAATAAACAATGGAGAGGGGAGGGACATCTGTGGAAGATACAACTCTCTAAAAAAATGATTTTGACATACAAGGGCAAAAAATGTAAAATTTGCCCCTATTCAAGATGGTCGCCACAACCTCAGGCTAGACCGTGCAAGCGTGGTCAGCTGCACTAGGACCTATGCGGCCCACCCGACTCAGCCCGGCCCACCGAGCCAGCTCCTGACATCCGCGCATGCCCAGAGCGGGCAGGAAGACGCTGAGTGACTCAGAAAAGCCAGTGGCAGGTATGCACCGCGCACTATAGCAACCAGGAATGAAGGTACAATATCAGAAGGAGGGGAAGGTGGTGGGGGAGGAAGAAAGCGAAAAAGAGAGAGGAACACAAGGAAAGGAAAGTTAGAGAGAATGGATGACAGAAGGGAGAAATGGAAGGATAAGGCTAAGTGAAAAATAGATATAGCTGCTTTCTCTGCTGCAGGCTTGAGCAAATGCCAGTGTATAAATACAGATAGGAGCTCTTAGTTAAGAGACAACTGCTGTCCCTAAAGGCCCACAGAATGGACTCCCTATCTTATTAGCGCATTTAGCTGCCCAAGAATAGGGACTGCACCTGGGAGAGGCTTGAACCCAGCTGGAAGCTGCCGACTGCAGAGGTTAGGGACGTTTGACCACCATTCACTGAACATGAGGTATGAGGAAAGAAAGGAGAAACGCTGTGAGTGCACTAATCCTTTTCTTTTATGATATTCACTGGTCCTGAGGGAGGAGCCAAGGCAGGGCTTGTCACAGGTATGCTGCCATGGAGGCACCAGGAAAAAGTTTTGCCTATAGTTCTACTTTAACTTAAAATGAAGCCTAGCTGAAGGCTGAATAATATGTTCGTATAATGATGGTCAAAAAATAATTCACGACAGCGTTTCAGTGTTCTTTCATTCAGTTGGACTGACTAGTAGAAAATGGAATTTTGGACAGGCAGTTAAAATTTTGCAAATACCACCTTCCCCTTTGATTCTTACCTACTGATCAGTTCATGTCTGCACAGAAAAAGACTTCATTAAAGGTTGAAGGAAAGACAAAAATTTACAGTCAAAATGCTGGTGAATGTTCTTTCCTAGTAATTACAAAACAGTCAAATGTTGTAAAATATGCAAACTGGCAAGGAACAGACAATTTAAAAGTACAGGTTAGATTTAATAAGGTGTATTGTGGTAATGACTGTATTATGAATGTTACTGATAACTGTAATTACCCAGAGAAAAGTATAAAAATATGGGTTTATAAAGAAAACAAAGTTCTAAAAGAAGATTAACAAATGAGTAATTTCTGAGCAAATGGAAGTGGTAGGACATCAAGTTTAGGAGAAATAAATACCCGATACTGGCAGACTTTTGTTTTTCCTTTACCTTTTTATAGAGTGTAGCTGGTAGAAAATTATTTTATTAAATGATTTACAGTAGCTCCAGGTTCATGGGGGAAGAACGTGGGAGGGGATGTTTGTATGTTTTTAGCTCATTAAAGCACCATGCAACAGTTAGGAAAAGAGTAATGAGCCTTTTTCAGGTTTTGAGATATTACCTTTAAAGCAGTACTATACCCAAAAGCAAATATTTATTATATTGCAGATGTGATGCCTGCATTCGTTTTCAACCAGTAAGTCTGTTGTTTTTCAACAGAACAAGCTCTCCTGCAGATGTATCCGTTACAGGGATGCGGAAAATCATTTACCACTGACAAGGGTGCTTAGTGTAGCGCTGGTAGATTTTTAATCTACCGCTTATATGTAAATTTAGTGGGTCATCTGTTCTGTACATAGTTCAGATTTAATCTATGGCTAAATTAGCTTCTGTTCTAGCCTTGGTTGTGTTGCGTGCAGTTCCACTCCGTCGCCTGTAGATGTCGGTGTCACTACAGACCGGAGCTGGAAAGCAACAGACTGAGGTGTATTGAGTGCTCTTCTTTCTCAGAAGTAACTCGGCAGAGGTTGTCCCCTGCGGTGCATTCTGGGAAGAGGTATTTAAGGGACAGATGCCATGTTTCTTGGTCTCTTTCTTTCCACCTGCTGGCCCTCCTGTCCATCAGGTATGTGCTAGGAGTTCTACCTCGTGGTCCTCTGGGCCGGAGGACTGAGTTGCTACAGCATGTGGGTGGGCCCAGAAGTCTGTCTGGGGCCTACTAGAACTACTGCAGAGATGGTCCTGTGCTGTCTGTCCTGCGGGAAGAAGCCGGACAATTGAGAAGAATCCAGGGGAGGACCCGTCTTGGAAGGATCATGTGGAGCGCTGGTCTGGAGAGGGGCCAGGTGACTCAATTGGAGGACGCATCTTAAGTTAACCTACCACATAGTACTGCCGGGTCGGGTTAAAGGTTCTGGTACTGTGTTGCTGTTTATCTAAAACTACTACATCCTGTGGCAGAGGATCGTACAGTTTTGTTCTACCCAAGTCTGTGGCAGAAACTTTCTGTTCGTGCTGCGCACCGGCTGCTAGGTTAGTGAGAGAGGCCTATCCAGGCAGGCAAAGATTTAATCCTCAACTGAAGATACATTCATCCCTGAGATTTCAATTCCTTAGTGCTACACCAAGAAAAGGTATTTGAACTTCCCTGCAACTCTTCTTCTACATCTTTCCTGCTACTTCTTCCAGTTATCTCCCATTAAAGCATTGGAAAAGTACTAAAGTGACTGGTGCCTACATTGTCAGATGATAATCTCAACGTGGACTCTAATGCCCCGTACACACAGTCGGATTTTCCGACGGAAAATGTGTGATAGGACCTTGTTGTCGGAAATTCTGACCATGTGTAGGCTCCATCACACATTTTCTATCGGATTTTCCGACACACAAAGTTTGAGAACAGGTTATAAAATTTTCCCACAACAAAATCCGTTGTCGGAATTTCCGATCGTGTGTACACAAATCCGACGGACAAAGTGCCACGCATGCTCAGAATAAATAAAGAGACGAAAGCTATTGGCTACTGCCCCGTTTATAGTCCCAACGTACGTGTTTTACGTCACCGCATTCAGAATGATTGGATTTTCCAACAACTTTGTGTGACCGTGTGTATGCAAGACAAGTTTGAGCCAACATCCGTCTGAAAAAATCCTAGGATTTTGTTGTCGGAATGCCCGATCAGTGTCTGACCGTGTGTACGGGGCATAATTCTGGTATTGGTGAAACTACAAGTAAAAAGGTGACAGTAACAGCCCACTTTAAATCAGCAGCTCCACCGTGAGTTATTGCTACATTAGAATGATCAGATTTTATTTGTTCCTGTAAAACCTTTATCCCAAAAGGAAAAGAACTGTTTGCTGTAAGTGCTTATAAAGTATTATCTGGAGTTTTGTGTCAGTGTGTTAGCGTATCTATATCTAAATCTGCTAGTACATTGAGCACTCCCCTCCCCCCAGACTGACAATGCTGCTGTCCAAAGGTGCCCCCAGTGCTCCTCCCTCCAGAGTGGGGGCACTCTAATATAGGAGGTGTCTTACTGGCCAGATCACCAGGTAAAAACAGAGGGGAAAAAAGCCTAAAAACCAAGAAAACAAATGCAGCCACCACATCTAATGATTGACAAGCTGCAATATTTTTTTGGTTTAATACAACTTTAATGGTAACCATGAAAGGTGATTCAGAGGTAGAGGGTGAATATTTTTTCAAATTGCTTAGCAATTAGATGGATACAATTTTAAAAGCTAAGAAATTCATGACATGTCCAGTATATATGTGTAGGGCTACCCCCGCAAGGGCCTGCTGGTTCTTGATTCCCCCTATTCCTGCATAGCCAGGCAACATGTATTTCAAACTTGCATCCAGACACAAGAAATCAGTCCATGGGCTTGTTTTTGTTGTTTTATTGGGGGAAACAACTTGGATAGGGTAAATGGATTATAGGATGCCCAACTTGACTTGAAAAACAACAGACGAGGACAAACTTCCTTCACTATGTACACAAAAAATGAAGATCCTTGACTATACTCCCTCCGGACTAATCAGTCTCTATGGATCAATGGCAAAGTTCTTTATGAACCCAGAGCTCTCAGTCCCCTTTAATGAAATAGCACAGCGTCCCAAACTGTATGCAGGAGTATAGTGTCGCCTTAGTAGTACTAATGTTCATATAAAAGAACATCTGGGTAGCAGCGATCATAACATGATTTCATTTAATGTTGGCTGTAAGCAACATATACATACGGGAAAGATAAAAACACTTAACTTTAAGATAGCAAAGTTTCCAAGGATGAGGGCTGCTCTCCGAGACTTAGACTAGGAGGGAATATTGACATGGATGAACACAGAACAGAAATGGGAATTCTTCAAAGCGACTGTATCTGAACACACTGCAAAATATATTCCCATGGGCAATACGTTTAAAAAGCTAAAAATAAAACCTACTGTATGTGACTCAAATCCAAAGAAAAGAAGAGATATGAGAATTAAGAAGTGCGCTAGCCTGCCAACATCCCAAATAACATTGTAAAGAAAGAAAATGCAACAGAGTGCATTAAGGGGACGCCCCCTTGGACATTTAAGGGCAGAAAAAAGTAATAGAGAATAAATATATGTAAAAGGCACAAGAGTGCCAACTTTAATTATACAAAAGTAGATTTAAAAAAAAAAAAAAAAGGTTACCAAGATTCACTCTTAAAGACAATATATCAATGAGTTAATGTAAAATTTAAATATACAATTTATATCACCAAAGCTAACAAAATGCTGCTCAATTGAAATTAGGTTCAGTAGAGGATTGATAGCTAAAATTTACATCCTGACATGTTTCGGAAAATCGCATTGAAATGTATCTTTCCTTCTTCAGGGAAAGTTTTTACAGCTGGGTAAATTATTCTCTTGTCTGTAACACAAATACATGTGTATAAATAGTAATGTTGACATATTAACATAGCAAAGACCTTAGAACATTGTCTATAGCTTATTATGCCATTATACAGAGTAACAGGGTGTAAAGTACTTACATATTTTTGACTCATTGAGAATTTTGAAAGATAAAAACAAACAGAGAAGTACATGCTGGCTGCATAAGTCCACACACACGGCAAAAAATTGTCCGTGTGTTCATGAGCTGATCCGCTGAAGTGCATTCACAAGAGATGCCTGATTTATTCAACAGCGATCAAATTATTGCCACTGTGGAGACAGATGTAACAAACGGATAATTAAATCAAAATTCCCCTTATCATAAAGATAATCAAGAAAGTAAAAGAAAAACTGCAGCAAACACAGGTACACAGAGCTATGTCCACATGTAGCCTGTCACATTTGTATTATTTACCTCGAGTTGTAGAGTTGTGTATGTTGCTGACATGACGGTGGTGGCCAGTGAACTGACACAAGCCATCCGGGTGTCAGCATTTAAATACCTGATCTCATTTGGCGATAGCCAATGAAGCAGTCCATTCCACCAGATCAGCTGCATAGAATGCAGCTGATTGCGGAAGTTGAGGCATCTCTCTGACGGAGAGGCACGCGGCGTAGCCACGCCCACAAGAGCGTGATGACATCACGCACCACCGGCGGGTAGATGCTCGCCGCTTGTCAAGGAAACAGCAGTGAGAGTGTAAACAAGCTCCTCCTGGCGCAATGGAGCAGGGGTGGAGACAGAAGCTAGTCTGTCATAGGCCCATCCTGCACCAGTGGAGCTTAACCGCCAGGTGTCTGTGTATATGCAGAGCGGCATGAACACTGGGCTGGGGGCCACCTAGTGGAGAAAGATGTAGTAGCAGCCAGCAGGTTTACATGAAAGAACAGAAATAGCAGCAATGGATACAATGGTAATATATAAAGCTTATATATAAAACACAAAGCGCTGTGATGCTAAATAGCTGATAATTACACATGAAACCAAGTGAGGCTGCTATCAAAAGAGAGTGTTTTCAGAGTCACTTAAAAAGAATAAATAATGATATTTGAAGCGCTTCACAATGTGCATAAAAATGAATATATAAGAATAAATATAAATAGTCAGCCGCCTTAGACAGGAGCAGATTCAGTGCAGTACACTGTGTGAAACTGCTGATCTGCACAGAGCTTCCTTGGCTCCTCCCAAGAAATCCTTGAAAAAGTCACGTGACTGTGATGTAACGCGTGGGAGGAGCCAAGGAAGCTCTGTGCAGATCAGCAGTTTCACACAGTGTACTGCACTGAATCTGCTCCTGTCTAAGGCGGCTGACTGCTATAGTAAAACCTGCATATGCCTTATCATTATAAGGCACACGTGAGTGGATTGAAGTTTGCCTGTGTACCTTGGTATCCTAACTATTGCACAATGATTGTTTTTTTCTCTTATCTGCCTGTTTATGATTCCCACATTGGTTGTGAATAGAAGCAAAAAACACATTGGTACTATCAATGAGCACCTTAATTAAGCAAGTGTTTTTAAACAGCTTTGCTAGTGATCAAAAGCTCTATACCAATCAGGATTCTACACCTGTATAATTGAACCTTCTGAATACATCCCTATATATTTATTTTTATGTGGATTTTTTATGTGAATTTTTTACACATTTGGTGTCACTAATTTTTAATAATTTTACACTATTTTGATTGCTGGATTTTATAGGAATTTTTACTCACCGCTGGATTTATTTGACTATTTATATTTATTCTTATATATTCATTTTCATGCACATTGTGAAGCGCTTCAAATATCATTATTTAATACATAAAGCTTGACATTGAGCATCAAAAACATATATCAATGGATTCCAAAGATAACAGATATTGAATTACTGAACGTCATTATCGTGATCTATACACAAGAAAAAAGTGAAGGATTACATATATAATAATAGCTTCCTAGGGTGTAATTATTTATTCTAGATACAATTATATATATATATATATATATATATATATATACACGTCAGTACCTAAATAGAGATGACATAACTATATTAAACATGTCAGAAAACTAATCCTGCATAAAGAAAAAAGAAAAGAGGTTTCAAGGGCTTCATTCAGGGAGTGTGTTTCAGAACCAGGGACCTCAGAGATTTAATTCACAGAACCCAGAAGTAAATCCAGGAAGGAATGATCGAAAATTGAAGGCCTCGTTTATTCCAGGTGGTGAAGTAGCCTGTAGATTGAATATCCACCTTAGTTCACATTGGAGGAGGCATTTATTAAAATCGCCTCCTCTTGAATGGAAATGGATACGATCAAGTCCCGGGAAATAGATCCTGGGAATTGAGTCCGGATTACCAGGGCCATGTGTCGGCCAATAGGTACATCCGGATCTTGTTTACGGACAGTCAATATGTGCTGGTAAATTCTTTTCCAGAACTCATTAATCGTCTTCCCGACGTAGAAACACCCACATTCGCATGTGAGTAGGTATACCACGCCGGGAGTCTTACAGTTAATATAGTGCTTTGGACGAAAGTGGTGTTCATTTGGTAGATCTATATCCTTATGCCTGTCCATGTATTGACAATATGAGCACCCTCCACAAGAGAAGGTGCCTAACATTTTACATGTATCCCCTCTATGGGATTTGTATTCACTCATGACCACCTTGTCACCCACAGAGGGCGTTCTCCTATATGTCACAGCAGATGTATCTGCCACGAATGGAGATAATGAGGGGTCCATAGTGAGTAAATGCCAGTATTTTTTTAAGATCCGTTTCAATTGTTTGTGCTGTGTTGTATATGTAGTGATGATTCTAGTTGTATCATCAGTGGAGGATTGTTTTTGTGTAATGAGTAAGTCCTGACGGTCCAGCTTTATCGTTTTTCTATATGCCTTTTTAAGGCAAGAGCCAGAGTACCCTCTTTTGAGGAGTCTTTCACTTAGCTTGTCAGCCTCATTTTTGAAGGTAATATCATCTGAACAGTTTCTATGTACTCTAAGGTACAGACTGTAGGGTATAGATGCTAGCAGGGGTTTAGGATGAAAACTAGTCACATGTAATAGCGAATTCCCTGCTGTGGGCTTGCACTAATGAGTATCAAAAATGTATAAGCCCTGCTGTGGGCTTAATTAATGAGTATCAAAAACGTATAATGGGTTTGGATGAGAAATTGGATAAAATTGAAACACTTATGTTGCCTCTCAAAACACACTCTCTCTATGCTGAGTCTGAAGAAAAACTTAAATGTCACTTGGAACAATTTAATAAAAATGTTCTAATCAAAAAAGATAAAAAAATGACAAAGGGATTGAAAGGCTTTCGAAGATAGAAAAGCCTACAAATGGCAATCAAGTCAAACCAATGCTAGATTTTCGGTTAAACTTGATAGAAATGCACGCACTAATAATCATGATTTTCATGTGCACTCACGTACTTTTTCTCCTTCACAGTTTCCCTCTCAACATAGAGGTCGGAAACGTCAAAAACATCATCGGTGTGGTGATGAATGACATGATCAATCCTCCCATATAGAGGGTTCCCTTCCAAGGACAGGTAATGGTAGTCACTTTTGGTCCACTACCAATAGTGACATATCAGATACACCCACTTCAGCCAACAGTTCTGGGTCTTCTCTGCATGTACCCACCACTTTAATAGTTACACATTCACAATCTGTGCCTCCCGGCACTTTTTTAGACCAAATGAGAGGCTACTCACAGGCCCACCAAAAGATAACCCAATCCCATCCACCCAAAATCCACAAAATCAACAAACAAAAACCACGTTAAATGTGGTCAATTTATCTGCACATCCACTTACCCCACATGAGATGGATGTCCCTGCACATGGCCTCACTTTCTGCCCAGACTTTTGTCTGGACAGATTTGGGGCCATCAAGGACATCCATTTCTTTATTCGTAAAATTTTACTAAAAAGCCTATATGCGAAAAAATCAAATCCAGATTCTGGACAACCCAGCCAGGACAAGCAAGCACTGGATGATTTGATTGTTCTATTACAAGGATATGCAATTAGCGGACCTCCAGCTGTTGCAGAGCTACAAGTCCCATGAGGCATACCAAGACTCTCACAGCCACAAGCATGACACCCAGAGGCAGAGGCATGATGGGACTTGTAGTTTTGCAACAGCTGGAGGTTCGCTAATTGCATATCCCTGCTCTATTAGAAGAGAGCGAATCTGAAGACCTCATAGATTCAATTGCTATAGAGGCCCTCCTTTTAGCGGTTGATGACATTTCCCTTACGCAAAAACAAGCACATGCCCCTGCCTTATCACTGAAAAAGAATCTACCTTATACCCATCACCAAGCTCAAATCACAACGCCTCTGTCTTTTTAAAACTTGTAACAGCAGATATTAGGAATATGAAAAACTTTCCTAAACCACATGGCAATTTTGATCGTGATGAACGAGCTGCACTTGATGCGTTGGCCCGTAACCACGACATTGTGATCAAACCATCCGACAAGGGTGGCAATGTGGTCATGGACAATGTCCAATACATCGAGTCGTGCATGAACATACTCTCTGATTCTGAGTGGTACCGACCAATTGAACGTTCCCTATTTGACAAATTCACTCGGGATTTTTATTGCTTTGTGGATACAGCATTCCATCAAAATGTCATAACCAAACATGTGTGGGAATTCATCAGAACAAGTTACCCTAGAGAAGCTACGTTCTGTGCTTTTCCAAAATTACATAAACAAAAAAGAAAACCACCTGGTAGACCCATCATCTCTGGCTGTGGCAATCTCACTGAAAACCTCAGCCGAGTGGTAGATAATCATTTAAAAACACTTGCTGAATGCCTGTCATCCTATGTACGTGACACCATACATTTTCTGCAAACCCTTCGGGATCTGCACATCTCGGATGGTGTCCTACTAGTCACCATAGACGTTGAGTCCCTATAATGCAGCATACCCCACATGAAGGGTCTCGCGACGATGCATCATGTACTGTCATAATTCAGTGAATGTAAGCCTGAATATACAGAATTTATTTTGAACTCTTTGGAATTCATACTACATCACAATGCTTTTTGCTTTGATGGTTCCCACTACCTCCAGGTATAGGGCGTTGCGATGGGGACATGTTGTGCCCCATCGTACGCCAACCTGTACCTGGGGGAGTAGGAACATTCACTGCTTACCAATGATTTATTATCCCATGTACTTACATGGTGACGCTATATAGATGATGTGTTCTTCATATGGGACTGCTCAGTGGAGCTCCTATATGAGTTTCTAGTTGCTATCAACAACGAATTTAACCTTAGTTTCATGACGTCACATAGCACAACAGAAATTACATTTCTGGATGTGCTTGTGAAAAAACAATGAGATGGTAGCCTTTCAAGTCAGTTGTATCGTGAGCCCACAGCAGGGAATTCGCGATTACATGAGACTAGTTTTCATCCTAAACCCCTGCTAGCATCTATACCCTACAGTCAGTACCTTAGAGTACATAGAAACTGTTCAGATGATATTACCTTCAAAAATGAGGCTGACAATCTAAGTGAAAGACTCCTCGAAAGAGGGTACTCTGGCTCTTGCCTTAAAAAGGCATATAGAAAAATGATAAAGCTGGACCATCAGGACTTACTCAATACACAAAAACAATCCTCCACTGATGATACAACTAGGATCATCACTACATATACAACACAGCACAAACAATTGAAATGGATCTTAAACAAATACTGGCATTTACTCACTATGGACCCCTCATTATCTCCATTCATGGCAGATACACCTGCTGTAACATATAGGAGAGCGCCTTCTGTGGGTGACAAGGTGGTCACGAGTGGATACAAATCCCATAGAGGGGATACATGTAAAATGTTAGGCACCTTCTCTTGTGGAGGGTGCTCATATTGTAAATACATAGACTGTGGAGGGTGCTCATATTGTCAATACATGGACAGGCGTAAGGATATAGATCTACCAAATGGACACCACTTTCGTCCAAAGCACTATATTAACTGTAAGACTCCCGGCGTGGTATACCTACTCACATGCGAATGTGGGTGTTACTATGTTGGGAAGACGATTAATGAGTTCTGGAAAAGAATTTACCAGCACATATTGACTGTTCGTAAATGAGATCTGGATGTACCTATTGGCCGACACATGGCCCTGGTACATCCGGACTCAATTCCCAGGATCTATTTCCTGGGACTTGATCGTATCCATTTCCATTCAAGAGGAGACGATTTTAATAAACGCCTCCTCCAATGTGAACTAAGGTGGATATTCAATCTACAGGCTACTTCACCACCTGGATTAAATGAGGCCTTCAATTTTCGATCATTCTTTCCTGGATTTACTTCTGGGTTCTGTGAATTAAATCTCTGAGGTCCCTGGTTCTGAAACACACTCCCTGAATGAAGCCCTTGAAACCTCTTTCCTTTTTTCTTTATGCAGGATTAGTTTTCTGACATGTTTAATATAGTTACGTCATCACGCTCTTGTGGGCGTGGCTACGCCGCGTGCCTCTCCGTCAGAGAGATGCCTCGACTTCCGCAATCAGCTGCATTCTATGCAGCTGATCTGGCGGAATGGACTGCTTCATTGGCTATCGCCAAATGAGATCAGGTATTTAAATGCTGACACCCGGATGGCTTGTGTCAGTTCACTGGCCAGTGGCCACCACCGTCATGTCAGCAACATACACAACTCTACAACTCGAGGTAAAGAATACAAATGTGACAGGCTACATGTGGACATAGCTCTGTGTACCTGTGTTTGTTGCAGTTTTTCTTTTACTCTCTTGATTATCTTTATGATAAGGGAAATTTTGATTTAATTATCCGTTTGTTACATCTGTCCCCACAGTGTCAATAATTTGATCGTTGTTGAATAAATCAGGCGTCTTGTGAATGCACTTTAGCGCATCGGCTCATGAACACACGGACAATTTTTTGCCGTGTGTGTGGACTTATGCAGCCAGCATGTACTTCTCTGTTTGTTTTTATCTTTCAAAAATTCTCAATGAGCCAAAAATATGTAAGTACTTTACACCTTGTTACTCTGTATAATGGCATAATAAGCTATAGACAATGCTCTAATGTCTTTGCTATGTTACTATTTCAACATTACTATTTATACATATGTATTTCTGTTACGGACAAGAGAATAATTTACCCAACTCTAAAAACCACCCCTGAAGAAGGAAAGATACATTTCAATGCGTTTTTCCTAAACACGTCAGGATGTAAATTTTAGCTACCAATCCTCTACTGAACTAATTTCAATTGGGCAGCAATTTGGATTGTTAGCTTTAGGTGATATAATTGTATATTTAAATTTTACATTAACTCATTGATATATTGTCTTTAAGAGTGAATCTTGCTAACCTTTTTTTAAAAAAAATCTACTTTTGTATAAATAAAGTTGACACTCTTGTGCCTTTTACATATATTTACTCTCTATTACTTTTTTCTGCCCTTAAAAGTCCAAGGGGGCGTCCCCTTAATGCACTCTGTTGCATTTTCTTTCTCTACAATGACTCACATCCAAGGTTAAAAAAGCTATAAATATTAAGAAAAAAGGTTTTAAAACATATAAAAATGAAGGAACACTATCATCGTTTAAATGTTACAAAGAATATGTAAAAAGAAAATAAAAGGATGTAAAAATTCAAAATGGACAGATTGCAAAAGATAGTAGGACAAACCGCCAAAAATTCTTCAAATATATTAATAGTAAAAAGGACAGGCATGAGCATTTAGGCCCTTTCCAGAATAATCTGTAGTGGGTGACTGGGGACAAAGAGACAAATTTATTAAATACTTTCTTCAGCTCTGTGAGCATGGGGGAGATCATGTTCATAATGGGGATGATATTGACACAGCCCCAAAAAAGATCCACTATGGCTCAAAATTGATACGATACAGAAATATTTAGACAGAATAAAGGTGGATAAAGCACCTGGACCAGATGGCATACACCCACGGATCCTAAAAAAATGTAGCTTTGTCATTTCAAAGCCATTTTTTCTAATTTTTAGGGACTCTTTAATGACTGGGATATTACCACTGGATTGGCGTAAAGGCCAATGTAGTGCCTATATTTAAAAAAGGATCAAAGTCTTTATCAAATAACTATAACAGCTTATTTATCTTTACTTATCTTTACGTAACATTGATCACGGGTGATTTCCATGCATACACTATGGGTATTTTAGCCGCTAAAAGAATGAAAAATATGAGAGTTCGTAGATGCCTGGGGATCCCCTCGGGCAGGTCAGTAAACTGCACGGTTTTGCCACCTCTGGGTACATTCTGTCCCATCACTGAGTATATCAGGTTGAACATACTGATCCAGAAGCGTCGGACCTTCGGGCAGGACCACCAGACATTAAACATATCACCTTCCTGACCGCATCCCCGAAAACATATGGGTGAGGTACCTGGATATAATTTTGCCAGCCTTGTCGGGACAAGGTACCAGCGAGATAGCACTTTGTAATTTGCCTCCACCAAGGAAGTGTTAAGTATGCCCTTGTGCACCATGGTCGACCATTTTGTCCACACCTCCTCCTCAACTGTCTCCCCTAGGTCCGATTCCAATGCCGTTTGGTAGGAAGGTTTGTTACCCTGATTGCTGAACAGGGCATATAACTCTGTAATCTCTCCCCGTGGTTAGGGCCCACGTATGCACCTGTTCTCAAATAGGGTCCTAGTAGTTATGTCACCCTGATCAATTATTGGGGTTTGCATGAAGTGGATAATTTGGCATAGACGATAAGTCTCCGCAGGGGGTATTTGTAATGTTCCTTAAAGTAGCTACGGTAAGTTGTCCTAGCCCCTTATGGTCTATAAAGTGTGCTATTTTGTAAAGACCCTTGTTGACCCACCATTTTAACTAAAGAATTTTGATATGGATCCCCAAGAGCCTTATTAGTCTTTAGAATTGCTGGAAGATAATGAAGACCTGTACTAGAACATAAATGCTTCATACACATACTCATACTTCATACACATACATTTCACGCTGCCATAATACTATAAAAAAAAACTTGGCTTTGAGACAACTTTTCAACACTCTGCTCAAGAACAGCAGACTTTTTTTGTTAATTTTGTTTCTTTCCCCCCCAGCACATTCACCAGAAATATAATGAAGCTTTAAATTGTACTCTTTATGACATCTTTTTGACATGTAACATTTCTTTTACAGACATCATCTTTGCATCTTATTCTTCAACCATGTGGATGCACAAGATAGAATCTCTTTCATCAAACAATCCAAATCCAATCAAAGAAGGCTTTTTTCTGACTTAAATATCACTGATCAAAGTTCTAAACTCTGAATGGTAAAGTCTAACTCCAGTTGAAATGTATTTTTTTTTAAATATTGTGTGAAAGAGAAAAAAATGTGGCAGATTATTTCATAATAATGCTTCAATTATTTACCTATTTATTTTTATACTTGTCAGTCTGTAGATGGATTACTTCCTTGATCTAACTTCACTTATCATTCCCGTTGTATCTCTTCTCAGCAATGCTTTATTCTAAAACAGATTTTCTCATTAATAATTGGCTTGAAGCATTATGTTTTGAGATGAGATTTTTCTACTTAATGCTTTAAGGATCGATTTATAGACACACTAATTAATCACATATTGATACTTCTATAATAGTAGTCTGCTTTTAAACTATTACACAATTCAATTGATTTATTCATATGATATCTTTTTTGTTTTGTGACGAAGTTAGTTACATCCAATTGATGTACAATATGTAAAATCCAAGATGATTTAATTCTGTGTTATCTTTAACTTCATGTTTTCATACTACAATGTAAATGATTTTTCTCCATTCAAAACAGTTCTGTTTATAGGTTGTAATACAAATTTACGCCCTCTAGATGGTGACATATCTGAAGATTATGAACTTTCATATAAAAAGCATGACCTTACCTTTGCTGAGTTGTAAAGCTGTGTCTTATTTTTCTCTAGCTACAAAAACTTGTCAGGTGACTATACTGTCAAGCATGGTGGAGACTATCGCATCTTTTTTGATAAATGTGCTTCTTTTGTTCAGATATAATTCTGAGTTATAACATTTCAATGTAGTTCATGAAGTATCCAGTAAGTGGCAGCAAATCCTTATGAAAAATTGCGGCGAGGCATTACCGCTACAGAAATACAATTATTTATCCACAAGAAGTAAAATGGAAAAATGAACACCAGATCTGAAATGTTGTTTTCGAGCTCTTGATTGTTAATAATTAAAATTTAAAATGTAAGCCTGATCATTTCTTATAGAAAGAAGGCTCAACGTTAAAAATGATATGCAGTCTGAGTAACTAGAATTTACTGTCTTCCATATCCATTAGTATGAAACTTTGTTCTTTTCCGACTCAAGGCTCCTAAAAGCTTTGATTGGCAATTACTGCATCAATGCTATTTAATTATATTAAGGCGGAACTTCACCTTAACATTTGGCACATCATCATTTTTTGGGGGGAGGGGGAGCGGGTTCCTGGTTTTGACAAATACCCGCTCACCTACTTCTGAGCGGAAATTCCCCCCTAACTTTCCCAACAGCTTTCTAGGACACGTCACAGGTCCCAGAAAGCTCCCAGACCAATCAGATAACACAGCGCGGCTCGCACATGCTCAGTGAGCAGCCAGCTGTGAAGCCACAAGCAGTCACAGCCAGCTGCCCACAGTTAGTATGCCAGTGCCTGGGGCTAGGAGTCCACATTTTGTAGCTGCTGACTTTTAATTTTTTAACAGATGACTGAACAACTGCTTTAACCTCTTCCGGACCACCCACCATACATATACTGCGGCAGGGTGGCCCGGCTGTGCAAAATCACGTACCTGTACGTGATTGTGTGCACGCAGTGTAGGGAGCGTGCACGCGCCGCCGGAGCGCCACTCCCACTGTGATTGGACACAGCGGGAGCCAATCAGCGGGTCCAGAGGCCGCGATGGCCGCCGTGACCCGCCGACCATTCACAGGAGACACGGAGCAGCAGTGTGCCTGTGTACACAGGCACACCACTGATCTGTCAGTGAGGAAAAGAGAGATCTTCTGTTTCTGCTAAGCTGAAACACAATCTCTGTTTTCCTCCAGTGTAACACTCCCCCCCACACAGTTAGAAAGCACTTCCCTAGGACACACTTAACTCCTTGATTGCCCCCTAGTGTTACCCCTTCCCTGCCAGTGTCATTTATACAGGGATACAGTGCATTTTTTTTAGCACTGATCACTGTATTGGTGTCACTGGTCTCCAAAAAGTGTCACTTAGGGTCAGATTTGTCCACCACAATGTCGCAGTTCCGCTAAAATTCGCCGATCGCCGCCATTACTAGTAAAAAAAAATAAATTAAAAAAATGCCATAAATCTAACCCATAGTTTGATAACTTTTGTGCAAACCAATCAGTAAAAGCTTATTGGGATTTTTTGTGCCAAAAATATGTAGCAGAATACCAAGTGATCTAAACTGATGAAGAAATTTGATCTTTTACATTTTTTTATTGGGAATGTTTTATTGTGGTACAGCGTTGCAGGACTTCGCAATTTAAAGTTAAAGAAATGCAGCGCCGTATCGCAAAAAATGTCCTGGTCAGGAGTGTGTCTATGGGAATGTTTGACCATTCTTCCAGAAGCACATTTGTGAGGTCAGGCACTGATTTGGACGAGAAGGCCTGGCTCACAGTCTCAGCTCGAATTCATCCCAAAGATGTTCTATCGAGTTGAGGTCAGGACTCTGTGCAGGCCAGTAAAGTTCCTCCACCCCAAATTTGCTCATCCATGTCTTTATGGACCATACTTTGTGCACTGGTGTGCAGCCATGTTGAAACAAGAAGGGGCCATCCCCAAAATGTTGCCACAAAGTTGGGAGCATGAAATTGTCCAAAATGCCTTATTATGCTGACTCCTTAAGTGTTCCCTTCACTGGAACTAAGGGACTAGGACTCTGTGCAGGCCAGTCAAGTTCTTCCAGCACAAACTCGCTCATCCATGTCTTTTTTTGGACCTTGCTTTGTGCACTGGTGCGCAGTCATGTTGGAACAGGAAGGAGCCATCCCCAAACTGTTCTCACAAAGTTGGGAGCATGAAATTGTCCAAAATGTCTTGGTATGCTGACGTCTTAAGAGTTCCCTTCACTGGAACTAAAAGGCCAAGCCCAACCCCTGAAAAACAACTCCACACCATAATCTCCCCTTAACCAAATGATTTGAACCAGTGCACTAAGCAAGGTCCATTAAGACATGGATGAGCGAGTTTGGGGTGGAGGAACTTGACTGGCCTGCCCTCAACCCAATAGAACACCTTTGGGATGAATTAGAGCGGAGACTGCGAGCCAGGCCTTCTCGTCCAACATCAGTGTCTGACCTCACAAATGCGCTTCTGGAAGAATGGTCAAACATTCCCATAGACACACTCCTAAACCTTGTGGACAGCCTTCCCAGAAGAGTTGAAGCTGTTATAGCTGCAAAGGGTGGGCCAACTTAATATTGAACCCTACAGAGGAAAAGTGAGATGCCATTAAAGTTCATGTAAAGGCAGGTGTCCCAATACTTTTGGTAATATAGTGTATAAACAGTATACTATTTTAAATTGATATTATTACGTATTAGCGTTTCTATGCACAATTACTGGAAACCTAGTGCAAACTTCTTTAACTATGTTTTTTTCAGAATTATAAGCTTCAAATGTCATACAGGGGTATTAACAAAGTTCTGCCCAGGATGACCAGAAGCTCTGAAGGCAATATACTTATTTATAGATAGGAGGTTTGCAAATGAGATCTGAGTCTAGCGTGATCCCAGAGCATGATCCTGTGCATCTGACATCAGTTGGTGAAGTGGAACAGGTTGCGCCAATGGATGTCGACGTTTCCTGGTCCTCGATCACACAGGATGGCAGGGAATGACGTCCAGAGCCATCTTTAAGGCAAGGCAAAAGGGGCAGCTGCCCTGGGCCCCATCATTGTTGTGGTGCCCAAAGCAGCTGCCTCACACTTGCCAACTATCCCAGTTTAAATTCTCTTGTCCCTTGAAGGTTTAGTCCTGTGCTGTGTCCCGATATCTCAGGGTGAAGTTACTGTTACTAATGCTGCCCAGCTCTGCCCTTTTGCCATATACAGATGACTCACCTGCAGACTCTGTGTTTACATGTAAATAACCTGCATTGATATGTAAATAGCAGTGGCATTGATATCTAATTACCTGTAGCAGCGGTGCGGCGGCTTTGATATGTTAATAGAGGTGGCATTCATATGTATATAATGCCCCCCGGAGGTCAAATCCACCATCACCTTTGCTGAATGCTGAAGAATATGCAGTAACCTCTAGCAACCAATTAGTGAGCAGTAATAATGTGTACTAACCTCTAGCAACCAATTATTGAGTAGTAAGGATGTCCAGTAACCTTTAGCAACCAATCAGTGAGCAGTATTGATGTACAGTAATCTCTAGCAACCAATCAACAAGCAGCAGTCATGTGCTGTAAGCTCTAGCAAATAATCAGTGAGCCATAATGTGTGCTGTAACCTCTAGCAGCCAGTCAGTGAGCGGTAATGATACACTGTAACCTCTGGCAACTAATTGCAAAAACTGCTATTTTTTGTATGTCTCAGAGCAGGTGGAGAAAGAAATTGCAGGAAAGGGTGGGGGGAGTTACGGGCCCAAGAAAATGTTTGCCCAGGGTCCACTCGATATTAAAGACGGCCCTGATTATGTCACTTCCGGTTGGATGGTGTGTCAGTAGGCAGGCCTGTGATCCAGGACCAGGAAATGTCGGCATCCACCGGTGCAACCCGCTCCACTCGGACGGCTGTTCCCACATTTTTATGCCTGTTTTAAACATACTCTTGTGAGTACATATGCATTGTTTGCTTATTAAATTGTTCAACTTACTGTACTTAGAGTGGCTCCTTGTGCTTCTTTTCCCAGCCTTTCCAGAGTACTGCTTCTCATCTCCACTGGGCTGCCTTCAAGTGCCACACTATAGACTTTTATGGACTTTATACAGTCACCCATTTGCAATCATTTTTTCCATTTGTCCCTTGTACTTCAAGGTGTGTAATAGTCAGGTGGATCCCCACCAAGGTAGATGCAAGTCCCAACTTTTTTCTTTAGTTTTGCTTTAAATGCAAACTTCAAGCAATCAGTAAAAAAAGAACAGCCAAAAAAACAAAAAACAAATAGAAGAATGAATAGCCCATTAAAATATAAAATCACTAAACCAGTTTTGGCTGTAATATTCACCTTTAGTTCAGAGTCCAGGCACTTTTTTCTACTGCTAGAAGTCCTCAGACTGATGGCCAGCTCAGTTTAAAGCACTTCCTCTGAGCGGAAGTCATTCTGAACCCACCCCGTCCTGTGACTGGACAGTGAAAGGAGAAGCAGCACAGTGATGACCTCATCTCTCTGTCACTCTCCTATCTCTTCCTATCAGCATGTTTCCTGTCAGCATGTGAACTGATTGGCCCTATGTACCGCTTCTTCTTTCTCACACACGCTCTGGTATACGTGGATTGCAAGAGTCTGATAACCAGGTGATATTCAGGAAATTACATGTAATTGTAAGGTGTCTAAATTTCAGATTTAAATAAATAGTAGAAATGTGGGAAGTCTAAGGATTTGTAATTCTGCTCAGTCAGTTGTATGATCCCCGGTCAAAAAGTACAGCCCGAGCCTAAAGTTAGTATTACCAAAATACACCAGTGCTAGAATCTACTGCTTATAGCTCAGCTGCTCTATTCCAACACCATAAAAAAGGGGAAAAAACAGTGTCAAGCTGTCTAAATGACCACATATACAGTACAGCGCTAGCATATGTTTTATTATTAGTAAAAAATAATACTTTCTGCACTGTGATATGTTAACCAAAAAAGGCAGCAATCACATACAAGCAGTATACAAATAAAGTGCAACGCCAATGTGATTCATAAGCAGTGAGTAATATAAATCTCAGTCCATATATCAGCATAAATATGTGATCATAAAACTGTGTCATTCATAAAATATCCAGCAAATGAAAAAACTGTTTGTATTGTGCAAAAATCCAGTGTAAATAAATAGAGATAAGAAGATCTGAAGCCTCCCCATGTGAAGAAACAGTCCTTTATATAAAATGTTCAGAGGTCAGCCGTCACCTCCCCATAGAGTCAACACTCACCAGATGGAATGGCTCTCCTTACAGCAGCATTCAGGCAAGCAGATCCCACTCGGTATCCACTCCAGGAAAACACTCCTCACTGGGTCAAAGCTGCAGTAAATAAAGCTGACCTCTGAACACTTTATATGAAGGACTGTTTCTTCACATGGGGAGGCTTCGGATCTTCTCATCGCTATTTTTTTACACTGGATTTTTGCACAATATAAACTGTATTTTCCTTTGCTGGATTTTTTATGAACTACACAGTTTTACAATCACCTATTTATGCTGATATATAGACCGAGATTTATATTACTCACTGCTTATGAATCAAATTGGTGCTGCACTTTATATGTTTTATTAGAAACCAAGATATCATAAATTGTCCATGCTTAAAAAAGTTTCCAAAATTTCTTAAAGTGTCTGTGCATAAATAAAGTGTCCAAGTAATTATAAAAGTCCCCAGTGCTGTGCCAATTCTGCTCCAATAGCATTAATCTAATCATGAAAA
This sequence comes from Aquarana catesbeiana, assembly GCF_042186555.1. Classification (NCBI taxonomy): domain Eukaryota; kingdom Metazoa; phylum Chordata; class Amphibia; order Anura; family Ranidae; genus Aquarana; species Aquarana catesbeiana. Next base: position 222,957,273 of record NC_133334.1, on the reverse strand, counting down.
ACATCCATGATTCTCCAACTTCACATCAGAAAACTCACCAAATCGCCATGACCATCTAAATCAGGTAAGCCATTAAAGCATTCGTTACCAAAAAAATACGACATATTCCTGATATGTGTCTGCTGTACCCTGTACTTGTATGAGAAAGTATCCTGTTCTATTTGTATTGCTCCCTATGTGTGAAATCCTTGGTGTTCCTGCTAGTCCCTCTGCTTTCCTGTTTAAAAAAACTGTCCACACTAAGCAGAAGAGCACACCGTGGTCAGTTCTCTAGCTATGCTGGGAACTCAGGGTGCTCTCCTCCAATGATCAGACTTGTCCTGACATGCCCCTGCTGCACAGCCATTCAGTGGGAAGATCAGTGTGCTGCTGCTTCTCCTCCCCCCAGCTCCTATGCAGCTGAGAACAGAGGGAATGCGATTACTTATAAAAAAAGGGAAAAAGGTATTTATAATTTTTTTTTTTTATATCCACACAAAAATGGTTTGCCTTTCATTTCTATTTTAGACTGAATGGGTTGTTTTACAAGGTGACTGTTTACATTCACTTTAAGCGCTTCTGTTGCCCTAGGGGGTATTTCCTTTCAAAGCCACTCTCAAAACAAGGTCATCTCCACTCCTTCCATCAATATGTCTCCATTCATATAAGGCCCCTTTCACACGGGCATGGTCAGTTTAGCCACGTTAAAAACGCATCAGTTCTTATCCGTTGCTTCATCCGTCTTTATTCGTCTTCCATTCCGTTAATCCATTTTCATCCATCTTCCTTTCCATTAACATCCATTTACATCCGTTAAGTTACCCATTTACATCCGTTTTTGCATCCGTTTCGATCTGTGTACAGCAGTTTCTGTGGCTTTGATGACATTACCCAGAAAGCATTGCTCCTCCCATGCTGCGTTGCAGTTTTCAGTGAGTGATTTGTCCTTGCTGTGTCATTGCTTTGTCCTTGTCCTTCTGTGTGCTGTCTGTGTAAAACAATGGATTCATGTTGAACATGTTGAGTCCCACAAGCCTGGCCTTTCCTGCACCAGGTTTATTAGTTGCTCCTGGGAGACATCTCTGGCCATGTTTCTCCTTGGGGATGTACTAGGGGTGTACTTCCAATGTACTTCCTATTGTCCAGCTGCCTGAGTCATAGGTTGAGTTCACAAATAAACAAACAAAAAAAAAATGTCTTCAAAACGGATCTAACGGATTGACAGACATTGTCCGTTAACGTCAGTTAATATCCGTTTCACAGATCTCGACGTAGCCTTGTACGTTAAAAAAATGGATAAAATCAGAAGTGGAGATTAACGGATGGTAACGGGTGGGTATCTGTTTGCCCATAGGAATGCATTGTCGTCCGTTGACGGATGGAAGAAAAACAAGTAGAAGGTCCTTTCGTGTGAAAGGGGCCTATGAGGTTTCCATATAGAAAGCAGAAAAGTCTCTATAGTGTAAAACCATTTATCTTTTATTTAAAACTTACCCATAAAAAACATAAAGCAATGCTAACTCACACTATGAAGTACTTTACCCAGCACAAAGGTTTCAATGGGATGCTGGCTCCACATAAAGTCTGTGCGAGTGGCTCCCTATTCAGACCTGACTTCCGGGTGTACCGGAGTCACTTTCGGGAGTACAGTGTGGAATGACGCAGTGGCGTAGCGTGGGGGGTGCGGGGGGTGCCGTGGCCCCGGGCGCAAAATTTGGGGGGGCGCAGCATCAGGTGCCAGTGACACGCCGTCCAAATGCTAAGTGTGTACGGACGGTGTCACTGGCTGTGTTGCGGCATGGGCAGCGGGTGCTCGGTGATTGGATGAACGGGGGTCACGTGCGGTGGCAGGGCTGGATTGCTCCAGGAGTCCCGCTTCCGCCTTACTGTGTGAACCACTGCCGTCTTCTCCTCCGCCGCTCTGGACTGGATCTCCCATTTCTACAGTGCGGCAGCCAGTCCAGCTCTACCCCACATGCAATGATAACATCTCCGGGGAACCGGATCTTCCTGACCAAGTGAACTGCGGTATGTGAAACAGATGTACACTTCACATACACAGAGCATCACCCTCTCCCCCACTTATCTCAAATGTATCTCCCGCCCGCCCCCCCAATGTCCCTCCTGTCCTCCCACTTATCCTCAATGTCCCTCCTGTCCCCCAATGTCCCTCCTGCCCCCCACTTATCCCCAATGTCCCTCCTGTCCCCCAATGTCCCTCCTGCCCCCCCGAATATTCCTCTTGTCCCCCAATGCCCCTCCTGCCCCCCACCTATCCCCAATGTCCCTCCTGTCCCCCAATGTCCCTCCTGCCCCCCCCTGTATATTCCTCTTGTCCCCCAATGTCCCCCCTGCCCCCCACTTATCCCCAATGTCCCTCCCGCCCCCCGAATATTCCTCTTGTCCCCCAATGTCCCTCCTGCCCCCACTTATCCCCAATGTCCTTCCCTCCCCCCGAATATTCCTTTCATCCCCCAATGTCCCTCCTGCCCCCCACTTATCCCCAATGTCCCTCCCGCCCCCCTGAATATTCCTCTTGTCCCCCAATGTCCCTCCTGCCCCCCACTTATCCCCAATGTCCCTCCTGTCCCCCAATGTCCCTCCTGTCCCCCACTTATCCTTAATGTCCCTCCTGCCCCCCCCATGTCCCTCCTGTCCTCCCACTTATCCTCAATGTCCCTCCTGTCCCCCCCCAATGTCCCTCCTGTCCTCCCACTTATCCTCAATGTCCCTCCTGCCCCCCACTTATCCCCAATGTCCCTCCTGTCCCCCCACTTATCCTCAATGTCCCTCCTGTCCTCCCACTTATCCTCAATGTCCCTCCTGTCCCCCACCATGTTCCTCCTGTCCCACACTTATCCCTGATGTCCCTCCTGTCCCCCCTGTCCTCCCACTTATCCTCAATGTCCCTCCCGTCCCCCCCCCAATGTTCCTCCTGTCCCCCACTTATCCCCAATGTCCCTCCCGTCCGCCCCCCCCCCCCATGTTCCTCCTGTCCTCCCACTTATCCTCAATTTCCCTCCCGCCCCCCATGTTCCTCCTGTCCCCCAATGTCCCTGCTGTCCTTCCACTTATCCTCAATGTCCCTCCCGCCCCCCCCCCACGTTCCTCCTGTCCCCCAATGTCCCTCCTATCCTCCCACTCATGCTCAATGTCCTTCCCGTCCCCCCCAATGTTCCTCCTGTCCCCCAATGTCCCTCCTGTCCCCCACTTATCCCCAATGTCCCTCCTGTCCCCCCAATGTCCCTCCAGTACCCCCACTTATCCTCAATGTCCCTCCTGTCCCCCCACTTATCCTCAATGTCCCTCCTGTTCCTCCAATGTCCCTCCTGTCCCCCCACTTATCCCCAATGCCCCTCCTGTCCCTCCAATGTTCCTCATTTCCCCCAATGTCCCTCCTGTCCTCCCACTTATCCTCAATCTCCCTCCCACCCACCCCCCCCCAATGTCCCTCCTGTCCCCCAATGTCCCTCCTGTCCCCCAATGTCCCTCCTGCCCCCCCCAATGTCCCTCCAATGTTTCTCCTGTCCCCCAATGTCCCTGCTGTCCCCCACTTATCCCCAATGCCCCTCCTCTCACTTATTCCAAATGTTCCTCCTTTCCCCCCACTTATCCTCAATGTCCCTCCCCTCCTCCCACTTATCCTCAGTGTCCCTCCTGTCCTCCCACTTATCCTCATGGTCCCTCCCATTCCCCCCCAATGTCCCTCCTGTCCCTCCAATGTTCCTCCTGTTCCCCCAATTATCCCCATTATCCCACTTATCCTCACTTATCCTAAATGTCACCCCTCCCCTCCTACTTATTCGAAATGCCCCTCCTCTCCCCCCACTTATCCCCAATGCCCCTCCTCTCCCCCCACTTATCCCCAATGTCCCTCCTGTCCCGCCACTTATCCCAAATGTTTCTCCTCTCCTCCCATGTATCCCCAATATCCTCCACTTATCCCAAGTAACCCCTCTCTCTTCACTTATCCCAAATTTCCCCCCACTTAGCACCAATGTTCCAACTCTCCCCCAAGTTAGAAATTAGCAAATTGCCCCCCCCATTTAGCATCAATACCCTATTAACTTAGCACCAATATCATTGCCTATACCCCCTCATTGCACTAATGCCCCCTCTCCCCACCTAACAACATTGCACTCCTACTGTAAGCTGTAGCTGCACTTCTGTAGCAGCCCCTCTCCTGATACTTTGTAGGTGGGGAAGAGAGGATTTGTGGGTGGGAGGAGAGCTCTGTACTGGAAGGGGAGTTACTGTCCTGTGAGACATGCATTCCTGAGCCCTGCAATCTGTACGTAGCACAGTCATGAACTCTGCAGTGCATTCTCTATGCAGTGCACTTCTGAACTCTGCTCACTCTGCGTAGCGCTCTCCTGAACTATTTGCACTTTTGAACTCTTCACTCTGTATGTAGTGCACTCCTGAATCCTGCACTCAGTACATAGGACAGTCCTGATCTTTGCACTCAGTGCGTAGTAGAATCTTAATCTTTTCTTTTTGTATTTAGCACACTCCTAATCTTTGCACCCTGTACGTAGCTCACTACTGAATTCTGCATGGTGTATCCTGTACACTCCTGAGCTCTTCACTCTGTATGAATTGCACTCTGAACTCTGTACCTAGCGCTCTCCTAAACTTTACACTCTGTGTATAGGGTACTCCTGATTTTTGGTACGTAGCATAATCTTGATCTTTGCACTTTGTATATAGCACACTCCTGATCTTTGTACCCTGTACGCAGTACACTCATGAACTCTGTACATACTGCACTCCTGAACTCTGCACTCTGCGCAGAATGCACAAGTAGTATTTAACAATGCTCCATTAAGACTCTTATCATCTCCTGTAGTATGTCTGCAGTCTCTGACCATCTCCTGTAGTATGTCTGCAGTCTCTGACCATCTCCTGTAGTATGTCTGCAGTCTCTGACCATCTCCTGTAGTATGTCTGCAGTCTCTGACCATCTCCTGTAGTATGTCTGCAGTCTCTGACCATCTCCTGTAGTACGTCTGCAGTTTCTGACCATCTCCTATAGTATGCCTGCAGTTTCTGACTGTCTCCTGTAGTATGTCTAGCATTAAATAATATGCACAACCCTTACATCTGGGTTACTATTGGCTGCCTGCTCTGCTGTATATAAGGTGCTCCTTGTTATTTACAACCTAGACCTCTGATTGGCTGCCCGCAGCCTTTTATTATTGGCTGATACTGAGAAGATATCTCTTTGACTACTGTAATCAAAGAGATATCTCAGATCTAACCATTAATAAAAGGCTGCAGGTGGCCAATCAGAGGCTCAGACTGTGAGTGGAGGAACCTGGGCCCCCATTCTTGGGTGCTAAAAGCCCACAGGTTAGGGGGCGCAAATTACTTGCCTTGCCCCGGGTGCTGACAACCCACGCTACGCCACTGGAATGACGTCACCTCCTGCTCCATCCCAACGTGTTTTGCCATCCTGACGCTTTTCAGGACATTTTAAATAAATGGTAAATTGTTTCACATTATAATGGCTTTTCTGCTTTCTCTATGGAATCCTCTTATATGAATAGAGACATTGATGAAAGGAGTGGAGATGACCTTGTTTTGAGAGTGCCCTTGGATGGAAATACCCCCTGGGGCAACATAAGTTAGCATACCTAATAACTTACCTGATTTAAGTGGTAATGGCAATTTGGTGCGTTTTCTGATGTGAAGGTGGAGGAACACAAATCTTTTTCACTGATGGGTTAATGCTTTTGGAGAAGAATTTGCACAGCACTGATCACTTTTATAATTACTTGGATACTTTATGCACGGACATACATTATCTCACAAAAGTGAGTACACCCCTCACATTTTTGTAAATATTTTATTCTATCTTTTTATGTGACAACACTGAAGAAATGACACTTTGCTACAATGTAAAGTAGTGAGTGTACAGCTTACGGGGGGGCATACGGGGGGACCAGTGTGGATAAGGTGGGGCCAGCCATACGCCCCGTTCTCCCTTGGTTTTTCGGGGCGTATATGACGGATTTGCTTCCAGGATTTGGCAGTGAGCTTCTTTTATTGAATATGCTTGGTGTGACTCTTCCTACAAGTTGCCCTTGATGAAGGGACTTTCTATTCAGTCCCGAAACACGTAGGCCCAGGTGGAAGACTGCACGAATATACAAATACACAATAACCAAAGAAGTTGAGTGCACATGCTCAGCGTCATATCCAGAGGTTGTCTTTGGGAAATAAACGTATGAGTGCTGCCAGCATTGCTGCAGAGGTTGAAGGGGTGGGGGGTCAGCCTGTCAGTGCTCAAACCATACGCCGCACACTGCATCAAATTGGTCTGCATGGCTGTCGTCCCAGAAGGAAGCCTCTTCTAAAGATGATGCACAAGAAAGCCCACAAACAGTTTGCTGAAGACAAGCAGACTAAGGACATGAATTACTGGAACCATGTCCTGTGGTCTGATGAGACCAAGTTAAACTTATTTGGTTCAGATGGTGTCAAGCGCGTGTGGTGGTAACTGGGTGAGGAGTACAAAGACAAGTGTGTCTTGCCTACAGTCAAGAATGGTGGTGGGAGTGTCATGGTCTGGGGCTGCATGAGTGCTGCCAGCACTGGGGAGCTACAGTTCATTGAGGGAACCATGAATTCCAACATGTACTGTGACATACTGAAGCAGAGCATGATCCCTTCCCTTCGGAGACTGGGCTGCAGGGCAATATTCCAACATGATAACGACCCCAAACACACCTCCAAGACAACCACTGCCTTGCTAAAGAAGCTGAGAGTAAAGGTGATGGACTGGCCAAGCATGTCTCCAACCTAAACCCTATTGAGCATTTGTGGGGCATCTTCAAACGGAAGGTGGAGGAAGGTCTCTAATACCCACCAGCTCCATGATGTTGTCATGGAGGAGTGGAAGAGGATTCCAGCAGCAACCTGTGAAGCTCTGGTGAACTCCATGCCCAAGAGGGCTAAGGCAGTGCTGGAAAATAATGGTGGCCACACAAAATATTGACACTTTGGGCCCAATTTGGACATTTTAACTTAGGGGTGTACTCACTTTTGTTGCCAGCAGTTTAGACATGAATGGCTGTGTGTTGAGTTATATTGAGGGGACAGCAAATTTACACTGTTATACAAGCTGTACACTCATTACTTTACATTGTAGCAAAGTGTCATTTCTTCAGTGTTGTCACATGAAAAGATATAATAAAATATTTACAAAAATGTGAGGGGTGTACTCACTTTTGCAAGATACTGTATGCTACGCCGTATATATGTGGTAATTTAGATTGCTTCAAGTGATGCTAAACTTTTCTTTTAAAATCAACTAGTAATCCAGCATAAGGTAATAAATACAAGTTACAAGTCTGTCATCCTGTGAAAAACTCTTCTGCTTTTTGAACGTCTCCATGTGCCCAAGACTAAGACCCCTTTCACACTGAGGCAGTTTTCTGGTGTTTTATTGCTAGAAATAGTGCATGTAAAGCATCTGAAAACTGCCTCCCACTCATTGCCATGGGTGCTTTTACACTGGGGCGGTGCGTTTGCGGGACATTAGAAAACGTCCTGCAAGCAGCATCTTTGGGGCGGTTTGGGAGCACTGTATACAGTGCTTCCAAAACGCCCCTGTCCATTGCAATGAATGGGCAGCGCTTCCAAAGCACCTGAAAGGCGCTTCCGAAGTGCCACAATACGCAAGATTTTAACCCTTTTTTTGGGTTAAAATTTGGGTTAAAATTGTCTCGCTAGCGGCTGAAAAGCACTGCTTAAACAGCGTTAAAGTGCCGCTAAAGCGAGCGACGCTTTACCGCGAACGCACGGGTGGCCCCAGTGTTAATGGGGTCTAAGTCTTCTTCCCCTTCACTTCCTGTCTGTGTGGCTGAGTATTCCATGTATCTGGCAGTTTTGTGCACTGCTCTACTGAGAAGTGCCATCTGGCTTTGTGCTTGCCGTATCAGCAGTGCATGCGTCTCCTAATCATTGCTCCAACCCACAAATGTCTTCTGCTGACAATGTTGTGAGAAATGTTAAAAATCACGCCTTCAACAGCTTTATTCCTCAAAAAAGCAGACCATGGGCGGTGCTGTATTGGCAGAGATTTTATGAATGGCTGTTGACATGTAATGCTGTAGTCCATATTGGGAGCAAGCAGCAAAGGCCAGCTATGTTCCCACATGCAGTGGGACCATGTCATAGGTGTGCACAGCCTATTGCATTAGGGTGTGCAGTCCAAAGCTCAAACACACAGGACAGTGAATGAATGGGAAGTGCTCTGTGCTGATCAGCTTCCTGCTAATTCAAAAACTGGAGCATAGTAAACATAGTTTACTATGCTTCAGTTATGAATGAACACAATGAGTGAGCGTGTGCACTGTATTAATTTAGAAAAGGAAGGGGCCGGTAAATTACATATTTACCAGCCCCTCCCCCTGCTCTCAATCCTGAAACATCCTCTGTAGCAGCTGGGAGGAGAGAAGGGAAACTTGGGCAGTAGGAGGAATCTGCACCACATGTAGTGATTAGGGTATGCACTCCTGGCACACCCCCTGCAGATGTCTATGGACCATGTAGAATGAAGTTAGTCAGAATGCAAATTGCAACTGTGCCGATATGAATAGAATAATTTTGGATGTGCTGTCTAATGCTGCTATTACAAGGGATACAGATAGTCACAACTAACTGTAATTGGCATTTTTAAAATTTTTTTTTATGTCACTTGACGAACACTTCATCCTCAGCGCAGCCAGGCTGCTTTCCTGCCGATGCAGCTGTCAAAAAAACAGCACAGTGGCAGAGGAGTTTGTAGCTGGGTGGGTGGAAGCTGCTGAGGACAGACAATAGTTCTCCATCAGATCAACTTTCCTTGTGATTGACATCAGGCAGTAGCAGATCAATAGCAATCCCACTATTGACTATAGAATTCGCCCATTGCCTGCTCTCAATCACAAGGAGAAAACAGGCCTAAAGAGATACAAATCCCATAGCTTCCTGATCAAGCTCCCTCCACTATCAGCATCACTGGTTTGTAGGAACCTGTTAGCTGTTAGGCTGATAGCATCCTTGACAAGCAGTGAAGATTGGGGAGGGGAGGAGATAGTGGAAGCAAATATGCTGCTCTGCTACACAGTGTACAGAGACGGGCACTCTGCTGTCTCTGTGTACCAATTTAGAGCTGGTCTTTATTACCTCTAATTTTGTTATCTATGAACTGGAGGTAATTATTTTTTAATTTGGTGCAGTAATAGTGCTACTTTCAAAATATGGTGCTTTTACAAAGTATGTAAATCTACCACATGTCTTTGTAAAGCTTCCAAAACTGGGAGCAGGGATTTTAATCTAGTGCAGGCCATTTTAAAGTGCTATACCACCAGAATTCACCCCCCCCCCCCCCAATAATGCACTAACTGTCATTTAATATTCACCTGAAGTTCACCAATAAAGAGACATTGTCACCTTGCCCATTCAGGGTGAAAGCTCTCCTTCTTATCTACGTATACCCACCTTGTCAGAACTCCCCTGTCACAGTCAGGCTACCAGTTTAGAGTTACAGAGGAGGTCTGGTGCTAGAATTATTGCTCTTGCTCTAACAATTGCGGCGATACCTCACATGTGTGGTTTGAACACTGTTTACATATGTGGGCGTGACTTAAGTATGCATTCACTTCTGGATGGAATGGGGAGCTTTACATTTGTTTTTCTTATTTATTTTACTTTTTATT